>NW_004567106.1:34594305-34630070 GCF_000260355.1 Condylura cristata | reverse complement strand
GGGTGACTTGGTGATGGGAAACCCTCGGGGATTACAATTGAGGTGGGAAAAAAATGTACAAAATTATGTAAAAATGAACTGTTATGAAAAAAAAAAAAGAAATACACAACAACAAAAAATAATGCATACTCACTTTGGACACTGAAAAATTCATAAAACCTTGGTAAAGAAAATAATGCCACCATACAGAAGCAAGTACATATGGGTAGTTTTCAAGATTTTTATGAGGTGGAATAGGTAAGTTGGAAATTATGAGTTTTGTGTTTCTCAACTATGAGAAAGATAGGCAGTATTTCTACTTGGTTACATATTTTGTATTTCAGGGATTAATAATTTGGAAGCTAATATTTCATGTGCTTATCTTTATTATGGACTGTTGCTTTTATCATTGTGAAATGATAGAATTATCTCATTTAATTTAAAATGTTTTCCTTAAATATGTTTTTGGTATAAATATTACTTTCTTTGTGTTGGTTTACAGTTCCCTAATATCAAAATTTTACCTTCAACTTAGACATGAGTTCCCTTATTTTAGAATTTCTCTTAGCTTTAAATTCTTTGTACTTGGCAGGTCACAATGCGTGACAAATGTTGCCTCAATTTCTGTTTGGTCTTACTTCTAACATATGCTTCCTCATCATGAAAAAGGAACATCATAGACTGAAAGCAGCACACTTAAAGATAAGATGCTGGGTAAAGTCCCATTAAAATCAGAATAAGAGAGACAGGGTTGATATTTCTGCTCCTTGATAGATCCCACCAGTACTGTGAGTAAGACATGAGATGGATCTATTCACAGTCCATGGAAGCCTTTGACAATTACTGTACAGATCATATTTCATGAACAAGAAGGTGAAATTAGAATAGAACTAGTATAGAAGATACCATACTGTGACATAATTTATTTTAAGATCACCCTCTCTTGATAGAACCAGATGTTATTTCTTTACTCAAATTCTAGAGGTCTCCCACTTAGGACTTTGCCAATCCAGATAAATTCTGCTCTTATTGTTATTGATTACCCCTTCCAGTCATTGACTAACCATGATTACTTTAAGGTAAGAATATTTAAGAGTCAAGTAAATTTAGCAACAAAGAAATTTTTCTTCACACTAAGTTAAAGATATTTTAGAGATTTTATTTACATTTATGCATAGTTTCACGTTTTCCTACAAAATAAAGTCTATTGCATCTCACCTGATATTTCATACCCTTGATCAATTTGCACTTTCTATATCTGTCTGGTCTGTCGCTAATTGCTTTTTTGGCCACAACTTTCTTACTTGCCAAAGCTGATGATATACTGGTCTCCAAAATAAACTTGGATTTTTATATCTTGATGACTTTGTTCAAAAATGTCAAAGTTCTTCAGTGACATGAAAGAAGAAAACAACTCATATAAGAGTAATTTCTACCATATACATGTAAATTCTGTCTGTTTATCTATCTATCTATCTATCTATCTATCTATCTATCTATCTATCTATCTATCTATCTATCTATCTGTCATCTATTGTGTCTTATAGGAACATACCTTATAATTTGTCAATAAGAGAGACTCTAATTCATGCCATATCAAAATATTAACTCAAATTATCAAAGTGAACAAGACCTGCTCAGTCAGTGCCTTTCTCTAATGACTATTTTGGCCATGATGGGTTTATGGAGAGATGGCAGGGGAGGATTTTCTGTGTCAGTTCACATGGACTTCCCCTCACCAAATTCACAGCTTCACACTTGGAGGATTCAAATCTGCCAGTAGTGGAAACCAATACTAATTAATGAACTCTAATTCCCAATATTTATTACTCTGTAATCCGGGAAACCCTGATCAAGATCCAATTTTTTTTTAACATTGTGTTGTTTTGATTGAGGTAATATTACTTTACATCAATGTATATGACTTAGAGAAATAGATCACACATTTTCAGATGTATACTACCATACCACTCCCAATGCTAAAGCATCCATAGTCCCTTCAACTCCACCTTTTGCCCCATACCATACAATACCCCTCTGGTAAACTTTGGTGGATTTCTTTAATTATGATATGTGTTATTCAGTGTTCATGTATATTTTTATCCATTATCTACTAATCTTCTTCATTCAATGCTAACCATGAATTTTAAAAAGTCCTATTCATCATAATGATTCATGTCTTCTGAACAAGGATAAACTTTTAAGTAAAAGGAGGAAATGCAATAGTATGGTGCAAATGGGATCACCTGAAGGTTGAATTTTTAAATGTGCGCAATGACCTATGAAGCTTCAGGTGTAACTCATTAACTACAAGGGGAAATATATGAGTTCAGAACATTTGCCTACAGGTGCAGAATTTGCTCTGAACCAGCAACCAATATGTGACCCTATTTATCTCACCAGTGGAGTTTTAGGAAGGGATAGATGATGAACTTGTCCCTTTTAATATGATATGTAATGGCACAACTACAAAAACTTTTTCCCATCACCACAACTTTGAGTGGTGTTGGTTCAATGGTCTCAAAACCCAAGAGAGGAATGCCTGTGTCAGGCAATAAGGCAATAATAGTTCCATCAAATAAAAGTTAAGTGTACTTTGGGTTAATTATTACTCCTTATGGCATTTGAAAATCAGGCAAAATAAGCAATTATTATGACTCTTTAACTCACATGATTGACCCTATATATGAAAGGGAAATAGGTTTACTTCTATATCATAGGGACCAATATGAACCTTCTGGAACATAGAAAATACTTCAAGGAATTTATCACTAAAACTGTCATGTGTACTTGTTAAAATTAGTGGAGGCTTCCAGCAAACCTCTAAGAAATCAAATTAATAGGAATGAAGGTTTAAAATACAATGTAGACTATATAGAACTGTTGCAATATAAAGGAAACCTGGAAAAATGCAAGTTAGTACCTTATGACCATATGTGGGAAAGCTACTGAGTTAGATAATCATTGATTTTTTTCTTGCTTTTTATATATATGTATTATGTGGTGAGCAGTTGCACCATGGTTTTCACTAGTACAGTCTCTAGATAGACTTGTATATTTATCCTAGGTGTATATCTTCATACTGTGTTATTTTTCCATACATAAATTTATAGTTTTCTCATATCATTTACAATCATTTTTCAGTGGATCCAGCTATGGGGTATACAAATATTTTATGTACATAATATTTTTTTCCTATTTCTTTTCAATATTTCTATATCTATGTGTTAGTTTACTAAGGCCACCATTAAAAAAAATCCCCCACATTGGATGGCTTAAACAGAATTTTATTTTCTGATAGTACTGGATAGTAGTAGTCAAAAATCAAAACATTGGCAGAATTGTGATCTGTTGAGGCCTCCTTGGCTTATAGATGGCTGGTTGTCTTCTCCCAGTGTCTTTATATGGTCTTTTCTCTCCATTTGTCTGTGCCATTTCCTCTTTTCGTAAGAACATCAGACCACCCTAAGGACCTCATTTTAAGTTAATTATCTCTATAAAGACCTTCTCTTCCAAATACAGTTTTGTGGTACTGGGAATTAAGTTTAACATATAAATTACTGAAAAAAAGACACATGTAAGCCCATAACAATCTAATATCTTATGTTTAACTCTTTGGTAATAAACTTACTCAACAAGTAGAGATGATTATAGACAAAATCTACTTATTCTTGTTTCAAAAGACTTCAGTGCATTCAATATATGAAAGCACATTTTTTGTAATTAGATAATATTACTTAAATGGGTGAAAATTTATTAAGTGGCATGTAAATTTAAGGAGCAATTATCTTTGCTGCCATCACTATTATGACATTGTACTTATTGAAGAACTATTGTAAGTAACTATTATCTTTTCTCAGGTTTTGAACAACCCAAGATTTTACCGTAATGTTAAAAGCAAAATAATTCAGGTAATTTAATTTCCATATTTTCTTTTTCTTTTAGTTGTATTAACTATAATGTTAAATACAAAATAATTCAGGGAACTTTTATTTTCTTATACTATTTTTCTTTTTAAGTATTTTATTTTATTGCTGTGACAAAATAATTGTTTTGAGGAAGCCAGAATTCATATTATATCTTTGAAGCATGATCATCTTAAACTCTAATTAATTGGAATTAATCCATTTAATTATATTGCATAATCAATGGAAAAATACTAAGCAAAATTTGTTTATAGAACATTGCTATTATTTGTTAAGAAATGTGATACAATGCCATCTACTTGCTACTTTAGAACATTATTAACTGAAAAATATTACTTGCAAAAATTGTTACTAACAAGTTCTTAAATTATAAAATGTCTGATAAAATTTACCAATGACCAGGTATTTTCTGCAAATTTTTCAGACAATCTGCAACCTAATTCATAACATTCTTTTCTTCTGTTAGAATGTCAATTTAACAGTTGACATTTAATTGTCCCTCTCCCAGATCCCTAACTATCCTTACATGCTTGAGAAGTACAATTTTTCAATATTTATATTTTACTTAAGAAATTAAAAAATGCTAGAAATATTTTGTATATTGTACAATAAATATAGTTAGGTTTAAACCTTAAGATTTTATAATAGATACAAAGTTATCACTTTTCATCTTTCAAAAAAAAAAGATCATAAATAACCATAAAATAAAAAATTCAGTTGTATTACTTAAGAACCTTTTAAATGGGCTACATGCTTAGTTTACAAAAATAAATAAAGATAAGAACTCTTCTTTTTTTTTTAAAGATTTATTTATTTGTGCATACAGAACTGGGGTACAGGCCAGAGGCTCAGAGGTGGCGAGAGGCTTCACCAGAGGCAGAGTGGGGAACAGAACAGGCAGATTTACGAAGTACACTGCTGAGGGGAGCAGCAGGTGGGCCAGGAGAGGTCTGCCATGCCATGTGGTCACCTCCAGGGTAGGTGGGGATTGAACTCACGCTGAAGTGGCTTTAGCTTCTCAGTGCTGTGCTTTAACCCACTGCGCCACCAGGGAGGGCCAATAAGAACTCCTCGTAATGTAAGTTCTTCAATATACAGCCTACCATGAAAATACCAATTAAAATAAATGTCTTTTCTGTATTTGTTTTACTCCCATTAGTGTAAAGCAATCAATAATAATTGTAATAGAAGTTACCATACTTAGTAAATGTGGCCAGCATTTCCAATTTTTTTTTGTTAAAATCATTTAACTTTTTCTTGTAAAATACAGATTTCTTTCTTTTTCATTTTTTATGTATTTATTTGCAGGATGCATATGTTTTGTTTGGCATGTCAATTTTTTTAAATTTATATATATTTTTTACATCTTTTTCTCATTTTGTACATTTTTCATCTTAGTTGTAATCCCGTGAACTTCTTAGCACCAGTTAACTCATGTACCATCACCAAACAGAATTATTAACAAAATCCAAACAATACAAATTTTATCATTGAAAGTCAGAGAAATCTATTTTTAAAATTCGATATATGCTATATGTGCAACTTATACCAATAAAGTTAAATTTATATACAAAAACTGAGACTGATAAAGAATCAGTGGAAAAACTGATAGGAAAAAAACAGTACCAAATAACACCACAGGGTCATAATAGTGTCTTTTCTTCCAGCTAGAATGAAACATGTGCACTGCATAGTGTACTCAGGAGGATCTTGCCTCAAGAGTGAGGAAAAAAATTCTTGATGTTGCATAAAATGCCAATATTATAAGGGAAAAAAGGCCTTAAATCAACTATTTCAGTTTCTATCTTAAGAAATTAGAAAAAGAATAGCAAACCCAAAAGCAAACAAATGAAAGAATAAATGCTAAAGAAAATAAAGGCCTAGAATGGAATTAATAAAAGAAAACAGAAAAAATAATACTGATAATCAATGAAATTAAAAGCTACCTCCTTTAAGAGATCAATAAAATTGATAAATCCCTACCCAGACTGACCAGAAAAGATACAAATTTCCCAATACCAGAAATGAAAGAGGTAAAATTGCTACTGATCTTACACATATAATTAAAAGTATCATATAAAAATCCTGTAATTTTAAAGAGCTTTATACCAGTAAATTTGACTAGTTGGCATGGTCAAATTCCTTGAAAGACACAAGCTACCAAGACAAATCAAGATGAGACAGAGACATACATAGATATACAATTTATTTATATATTTATATATAACTGTATAAGTAGAGTTTAAGAAAGAAAAATGATACCCATCACCCAGTGTAAAATATAAGTGACTCCCTGAAGGTTTGTTATGCTCTATAAATTCCTGTGTAAAATTATTTCAGAGTAACCAGAACATAATCAAACTGCCAGGCAAGTATCATGACTGTTTAATATTACTTTGTTTCCATATTATTATTTTTCAAGAGCAGTTTTGGACTGTTTGTAAAAGTGTGTGCTTGAGCTTTAATATAAGTGTTCTATGATTCCATGTGTTTTAAGAAATAGCAGTAATGACTTAGTTTCTTTACATTTATATAGTCACATCCTCATATCATGGTCACAGTTGTCTGCTATTTAAAAATACCAAGAGCGGCCCTCCCTCGTGGCGCAGCCGGTTGAAGCACAGCACTGAGAAGCTAAAGCCACTTCCGCATGAGTTCGATCCCCTCCTGCCCTGGAGGAGATCTGCATGTTGTGGCAGACCTCTCCTGACGCACCAGCCGCTGCTCCCCTCAGCAGTGTACTTCGTCCATCTGCCTGTTCTGCTCCTCACTCTGTCTCTGGTGAATCCTCTCACGCTCCACATCTCTAGCCTGTACCCCAGTTCCATGTGAATAAATAAATCTTAAAAAAAAAAAAAAAAGCCAAGAGCTACAACAGTAAAGTAGTATTAGTAGAGGCCATAAAAAGAAAATTTTTAAAATGCTAACTTTGTGAATCCATGTATGAGGTTTCCTTTACATTTTTGAATTTAATACCTAGATACAAATGTTTTATATTTCAATCCCAGTAGTATGTTGCAGAAAAACAAACAAAAAAGGACAATAAATAAACTGTGGGTTTATTTAGGCTTGAAGAAAATAGTTATTGATTTATTGACTTAAGCACTCAAAATTGGAAGTAAAAATCTGATAGTCGAAATATAATAGCAACATTAGTGTTAAAGTCTTAACACAAATTCTGGCCCTCCTTGGTGGCACAGTGGGTTAAAGCACAGCGCTATGAAGCTAAAGCCACTTCTGCATGAGTTCGATCCCCACCTGCCTCGAAGGTGACCACATGGCTGGCAGACCTCTCCTGACCTGCCTGCTGCTCACCTCAGCAGTGTACTTCGTCCATCTGCCTACTCTGTCTCTGTTGAAGCCTCTCGCAGCCCCTGAACCTCTGGTCTGTACCCCAGTTCTGTATGCACAAATACATAAATCTAAAAAAGAAGTCTTAACACAAATTCAGAGGAAGAAGTATCAAGTAACCCCAGGATGTGGTTAGCGTCCTGCAATATTTACTGTTCCGCAACTGTCAGGTCAAAAGAGCTTTTGACTACCTCTGCACCACCATCACCTCAGGAAACCCCAGAATAGAGTCAGGATAATCTTTTGTTGCAGGTAAACACACAGCCACTGTGAATCTTAAGCATAGCCTCTTAAGCATCTCAACCCTCACCACTTCATCAATAGTCCCTGCTAATCTTCCAAAACCAGACAAAGGGACTCTAAATTCACTGAAAGTGGGAGTGGAATATGCCTTGAAAACATGACAAATTATATGAAATATTTCCAAAATTTTGAAAATTACAATGTTGAATTTGCTTTGTAAATTTATCCAGGATAACCATCATTTCCAGAAGCAACAGAAGTAATTAATTGTAACTTGTAAAGATTCATTTGAGTTTTATGGAGGAGAATTTAACAACTATGCCATTAAGAAGGTTTTAAACAGCCCTCGTCTAGCTGGTGAGCTAGATGTTTTGGTTTCTAGCAAGTTGGAATTACTAACAAATGGAGTAGAACAAGATGGAATTTATTTGTGCTGAGTAACATTGGCAGCAGTAAGAACTTTAGGGGCATTAAGACATAAGGTTTTAATATGTATAATTAATAGTTTTTTTAATTTTATAAACCTATATAATACATAAAAGAAAATGAGAGCAGGAATATCTGCTATAGGTTTTGCTTAGCAGTTACTTGACTGATATATGACTGACATATCAGTCATACATATGACTGATAATTTTAAGGACATATGTACTTATTATTCATTATTTAGTAAGAGATATGTGATCATTTGAGAAAATGCCCTCATATCTTATGACTTCCCAAATAGGAAGTATTTGAATACAGAGATCAAAAAAGTAACTGTCACTCTATATTTTATGTATTTTTGTATTTTCTGCTTTTGAAACAAAGAAAGCTTCTAAATGTCTTGCAATTTCTAGGGGTTAAATGAACATACCCCATTTTAGAAACAGAACTCAGAATTAAAACTATGTGATTCTTACAATGGTTCTCACAAATTACACTGCGAAGAGAGAAGGGCTTGTGAGGTGGTATAAAAAGTAAGCAGCAAGTGCTTGATCTTCAGGAAAAAGGTGACATTACTCTGTAGTAAATGTTCAGAATTGGGAGAATTTAAAGAGCATGACCTGGACATAAAGTTTTAAATATACAGGTAGGATATTGCCACTTCTCCCACAGTATGTAAGAACACCATTTGGTGCCTGAGATCACATTCATTCTGCAAAACAATTAGCAAACAAACACATTTGCTCCTCCATCTCCCAAAGTGATACTGACTTCATAGAGAAGCAATGGGATAACCACATGCTTCCCTGGGGCAGAATGACCTATCAAACTATATTTTAAAAATAATGTTGTTGATTAAAAAAAAAAGATTTAGTTATTTATGCATACAAAGACTGGGCCAGAGTTGGGGGGGGGGTAGGGGTTGAAGTAGGGGATAAAAGGATTTACTAGAGACAGAGTGGAGAGCTGAAGGGGCAGATGTACTGAAATACACTGCTGAGGGGAGTAGGGAGTGAAAGGGGAGAAGTCTTATGAGCCATATGGGTTAGATTTCTGGCTTGTCAGGAATCAAACTTGTGCTGTAGTGACTGGCAATAGCTTAATAGCACTTTATAGCACTGTGTCTGTATTACCAGGGAGCCCCCAATTTGGTGATTTTTAAGTTTAAGGTATGTAATGTTTGAAACTGTTGTACCACCTACTTAATTGGAACTGTTCTCAGTATTCAGGGTTAAGGTTAGATCTACCAGAGAATAAAAAACACTATTATGTCTTTATAAAGTTGTATGTATTTGTTAATAAATCCAAGAAATACTTTGTAAGGTAGGTACAAACATTTTTGTATAATTGTGAGGATATTCAGAAATCTCATTTAAGACTATTGAAGAGGAAAATACATCCAGGTTATTATTTTTATCCATGGTAAATGGAAAACTGTTTTTCACTTTGCAGTACCTATTCCTAGCAGATCCAGGGTAACCACACAAAGAGTGCTGTGCAACAGGAACCTGATGCAGAGTGAAATTGAGTGTGGTGCTGACAGCCATATATTTTGGAACTTAAAAGAAACATCCACAGGACTCATTCATGATCTTTGTGACCACAAATAGTCGTATACCTAAGACTGCCAGTTTTTGCAGATCTATAATGCCCTTATATAAAAAGCACAATCACCCAAGAGGAGATTTCTTATGAGTTCCCAGCAGACATATAAGAATGCCACCAGGAAGTAGAGTGTCAAGTTACTTTTCATTTCACTGTGTTGTAAATTTACCTAAATGTTAAATTCTCCACTATCATCTTAGAGATTAAGTCTGCACAGCTTGACCACTTGTGGTTTTCTATTTCTTTTGCTTTGTTTTGCTGCCAATTCAGAAATGACTATACTGCTATGATTTATTAGAAGTGTGATTTTTTTTATTTTAACTTAAGTTTTTAATAGTTTATTTTTATATCATTTTGTGCATATTTTTCCACCTCAGCTGTAATCCCCTTGGGGTTCCCATCACCAAATCACCCATGTGCCAGCACCATAGTCCAGTGCATTTCCCTCCCCCTGCTATTTTTGATCCCATTCCCTACTCCACACACATAAAATGTTTCTGGTATATAACTGTTCATATTATTATTTTTTTGCCTGGTCCATTATACTCCTGCTATGAGTGAAACCATCCGGTACTTTCCCTTTTCTTTCTGGCTTATTTCACCAAGCATGATCTTTTCCAGCTCTATCTATGTTGCTGCAAAAGGCATGTGGTTTTTTTTTTGGTTGCTGAATAATATTCCATTGTGTATATAGACCGTATCTTTTTTTTTTTTTTTTAAAGATTTATTTATTTATTTGTACAGAACTGGGGTACAGGCCAGAGATGCGGAGGGTGAGAGGATTCACCAGAGACAGAGCAGGGAGCAGAACAGGCCGATCGACGAAGTACACTGCTGAGGGGAGCAGCGGGCGGGTCAGGAGAGGTCTGCCACGCCATGTGGTCACCTCCGGGGCAGGCGGGGATCGAACTCATGCGGAAGTGGCTTTAGTTTCTCAGTGCAGTGCTTTAACCCGCTGCGCCACGAGGGAGGGCCAAGACCGTATCTTTTTAATCGAGTCATCCACTTGTAGGCATTTGGGTTGTTTCTATGTCTTTCCATTTGTAAATAAAGCAGCAATAAACATGGGGGTGCAGGTATCTTTTTGAATCAATGTTTTTGTGTCTTTTGGGTAGATACCTTGGAGTGGGATTGCTGGGTCATATGGAAGCTCCATTTTTAAGAAGTGTGATATTTTAAATTAACATTCTAATACAAAAGTGTGCTATAACTAGCGTTGCCTGCTTTAACTCAGCATTCATCCATGAGTATGTATGCAATTTGCATAATTGCTAATTTAATCTGCTTAATAAATAGTAAAGGATTCCATTAATTTTGGCAGCAAAAAAAGAGACTGAGACCATTTTGGTGCTAGTTACCTGAGTGAACTAACTAGTGAGTTAGTATCCACTAATCATTGGAAAAAACAGTTTGTATTGTAGGTAACAATACATCAAGGATAATATTCAATGAAGCTTAGATCTAGACACAAAATGCTGAAGAAAAAAAAGCCTTCAAGTCAACATTGATGTCTCAAAGAACTCATACTGGCACACTTCCTCCAAAGAATAGCTTACTGTAAAGTCATTTTGAAAAAGAACAGGTCATTGTTTATGATAAAAAGCTAAGACAGAAAAAGACAAACCATATTATTGCCAGAAGTGGGCCCATTGCCCAGTGACACAGAAGCCAATAACCATTCCACCAGCTTTTGAGCAAAGAATACTTTATTGCACTACTTCTCCAGCAAGGAGACTGGACGCAAGGCTGTCACCCTAAGGATGGAGCTGTGCATTTGGGGAACAAAGAAAGTATAAAGAAATGCAAGTTGGTAGAATCTGATTAGTTGCTTTCTGCTGAATCAAGCTATAAATCAAATTTTGATAAGAACTGCAAGAAAACTGAGCACACCTCACTTCTTAAATGTTGTCTGTTAAAACCATGAGCTAGATATCTTAGCTTTAGGTTTTTTTTTTTTTTTTTTTTTTTAATGGCATTTTCTGTTCTGGGCAGTACAAGTTCACCTGAGGACAGTGATTGCTCTCCTAGATCTGTATTCTGGTACACAATTTGTCAATTTATGAAAAATACATTTTCATTCCATTTAGGTTAGGGTATTTTGACCCACTCCTTCACTTTCAAAGGCCTGCTGTTCTTTGAAGACAAGCAGAAAAAAGAAAGTACCACTGTGACACCAGCCCTTCCTTGAATTTCTGTATTCCTCATTTCTGATTGAATAGGGATGCTGGCCTGTGGGCAAGGAACAAAATGGCTTTGAATTCACCTGGAGGTAAATATGGGTCCCAATCTGTTTAGCATTCTTGGAAAATTCATAAGTGTAGTATATATAGAACTTAGACAGGAAATCAATAAGTTCTAGGAATAGGGCTAAGACATCAATTTTTTAAATGCCATAGAAAATTTATCTGACCTCTGTGGTATCTAAGAGAATGAGTTGTCACAGCATCCTGAAGAGTTATTTGTTGAAGCTGGGTAGCTTGTTGCCTATTTTTTTCTGCAGTATGATAAAAAGTAGCAGATAGATTTCTTATCATATCTATTCACATAAATTCCACAGTTAAAGCAAAACATTCAAATAACAGTCTAATTTAAGTTATCTTGATAACCTCTAGTATACTTCTTTTACATTTAAGAGGTTTGACTTGCTTATAAGTGGAAAGAGGGGTGGTGAAGTGACTATGCAGGCATGATCCTCCAAATGGCCATATATCTAGTCTGTATCACTTGCAGGCTTCCAAAATTTGTTCTAGGAAAGTAGAGGAATTCTCTTTTGGTTCTACTGTATGTCCTGGAACTTCATGAGGTTTCTTGGCCTACACAGTCCCTTTAGTAGTCTTTTTATTACAGTTATTGTAATGGTTCAGTCCAGTTCTTCCTTCAGTGTCATTAGATTTCCATCCAGTCATGGCCCCTGAAATGACTGGGACCTCCTTTGTTTATTAAGTTGCAATTCATAGAGACTGTCAGTCTCCTGATGAAATTTTTCTAATACAATCCTCCATCCCTCCAGCTTAAGGAGAGTAGCCATAAGGGCTTGAATTTTAACCCAGTTAGTGTCATGGGTTGCAAAAATAGAGGTGAACAGACTTCATTTTCTTAGGATTACATTTTTTCAATAGGAGGGTATGCTATGTTTCTAGTTATATAAATCTGAGGCAGAAGAGAATATACATATATAAAATCTTGAGGCTGACCCAGGTCACTGAATCCTGATGGGGCTTGCCTTAACAAAAATTACCCTGCCTGTGTAGAGTCACAGAAGTGTTGAAATTGGGTGCCTTGCTGGATATGGGAAAGGGAGACCATTTTAGACTGATATGCAGTAATGGGTTGTCTGCCACTGGAGGGCACTCTAGCACTGGTCTGGGCTGGGGTGGTAGTGGTGGTTGGAGCCCAAGGCTGATCCTGCAGCTTTTAGGGAAGCATCAGCTTCAGCAACATCTCTTACTTATGTGGGTAGAAAGTAAGAGCTGAGGGTCAGAAGGAGACACTAGGTGAACCACAGGAGATCAAAATCATCCTCTGACCATGCAGTTGACTTGATTCCAGCCAAATCGACTATTATTGAGGGTTTCCCCTTTGCATCATAATCTGACATTCTTTCTGCAATTTCTTATGCTAATAGAGGCATAAAATCTGCACATATGAGGTTTCATCCTATTTCTTCTCTTTCTTGCAATATAAATCTGATTGCAAAAAAGATTTCATAGTTTAAGAACCTATTCTCAATCATTTCTCACCTGATTCTGGTTGTTATGTGGGCCAGATTTTATTTGTTATAAAAGGCAATATTTTTTTCTTTTCATGGGCTAAATAATGACCAATTATGATAAGTGTGTCCCAGAGGATTATATTTAAGTATGCAGCCTGCATTTCCCATGGCTCTTATTCAGGGAGGCCTTCTGAGGTTGCTAAAACAGGAATTTTAAGTTTATGGAGGTGTTTCTGGTTCACAAATGTACTTCTTGTAGCTGAGCTCCACAGAATGTTACCCCAAGTTGACTTTGCCCCTATGTGTCTTAAAGGAATCCAAATACCAGGCAATATTCAGGTCTGCCAAAAGTGCTGGGAAAACCAGTCTCTTATATCAATTACCTACCTGGATATTGGGCTACCTAGAGTTTCTTCTGAGCCAGAAAGAGGGTATGTTCTTCTCAAGAGGTAGATGCTTTAAAAGATTGCTACACACCACAATGTAGACCATCAAAAAGGATGAAGTATGACAGATATCATTCCAAACACCAGAGGAATTTTAACCCTAAGTAGTCTATTTCAAAATTTCCCAGCATGCAGGACATACAGAATGACAGAACACGGGTCAATTAAATCAAATTCACCAGATCACAATTCCAGGACCAAAAACACCCAAATGAGACTAAAGCCCACCACTGTTCCTTTCCTGAAAATACCAGAGTACAACTGCCATTTTTAGATTCCCTAGTTGTTCCCAAACTAGGCATACAAGGACTTGAACATAGAAACCAGGCATCTAGCTGACCAAAATCCACAGGGTGGGAGTTTAATTGCAATCCTAAAGTGACCAAGTGGTAAGTCTTAGACACATTTAACAAGGTTATACATTTAGCAAGGCATCAAAGGTGTCTTGATCCTAAACAATTTCTTCCCTCCCGGTTACCACACCCCCACCCCAAAATATGGCACTCTACTGAAGAGTAAGGTCCCAGAGCTGAACATCCAGGCAAATTAGTCCAAGTGACCACTAAGTGTTGTCAGGGAAAACCTTCACCTAGTGATGGGAGCATAGTACCTCAGGGAAGTGTTCACATTAACTCAATCCTTAGACAAATGCCATCTGGGGTGACATATTTTGTTACAGATCATGGGCTTATAGCCCAATGCACAGAAACCAATAAACTGAACTACAACATTTGAGAAAAAGAAATACCTGGCAAGGAGATTGGAAGTAAGATTCAAAACAGTATCCACAAAGATACAGTATTTATAGTGCCCATAGAGTTTGATTAGTTTCTCTCTGTTGAATCAAGTTACAACTCAAGTTTGGGTACAGTATTATAACAAAACTGAGTACAGCTCACTTCTAATATTCTCTGTTAAACCATGAAATAGATATCTTAGTTCTTGTTCCTATGTCATTTTCTGGGCAGTGAAGACAGTGACCATTTTTCTGGGCCTGTACTCTGAAACACAACTTGGCAACTTGTGAAGAATCCATTTCCACCTCAATTAAGTTAGGTTAGGGTACTTTTGACCCACTCCTTCATTCTCAGAAGACCCACTGCTCTTTTTTTTTTTAAATTTTTATGTGCATTTTACATCATTGTTCATTTTAAATAGTGTTTGCTCTTTTCCCCCTTTCAGGTGTCGTCCCCATAGAATTTCCCCCTCCAATTTGCCAGTGCACCATCATCATAGCCCCCTGTGCTCCTCCTCCCCTCCTTCTGATCTCTCTGCTTTATAAAACTGTCTCTTATTGTTTTGTTTTGGTGGGTATTTGTATGGTTATTACTTATATTTGTATTAGTATAATTATTTCCCCATATATCTTATTTGGTTCCTCTATATTCCTCCTATAAGTGAAACTATATGATGTTTTTCTTTTTCCTTTTGACTTACTTCACTGACCGTAATTCCTTTTAGCTCTATCCATGTTGCTGTGAATGGCATTAGTTTACCTTTTTGATTGCCAAATAGTATTCCACTGTGTATATATACCACATTGTCTTGATTCAATCCCACTATTTTTGCAAAATAAGAAGAGGAAAAAGCTACTCCAATCACCATAATTTCAATATGAGAAAAATCATTGAGTTATCAAACACAAATATGGCTTGATAGTTTAAAAAATTTTCTTCCTCTAACTAGTGAGTTGTTGATGATACATAACAATAGCACTTAGCAAAAAAGTAGACAGGTCCTCTACTTCTGGAGGTACTGGAGGCTATTTATAAAATTCCCTTGGAAGACAGAGAAATGCGATATTATTCAGGGTTCAGAAAAAATTATTTCCTTATGCCTGATAAAATTATCTAGTGCTTCGACCTTCTACAGATGTGCAGTTGCCTCATTAGTCCCCACATATACACTTCAATCAAGATCTTACAAAGCTTTTAATAATGAGTTTTTGTCTGCGTTTATATGAACATTGTGATTGTGAATGTTCAATAAAAGTCGTGACAAGAAACTCAAAATTATGATCTCACCAGGTATTTCAGCCCTGAATCTCAGCCTCTTTTACACTGTTCAAAGTAGAATTTTCTCCAACAAGGAGAAAAAGTCATGGCTGTTTTTCAGAAAATGTTGGAGATAAATACAGGTTACAGTCATCAACAGATGTCCACAAACCAAACTTTTATTTCTGAAATCCTTGCAGGATTCCTCAGAGCCTATGTGGCAGAAACCACATCTTGCTTTATAATGGGAAGAATGAACTTTTAAAAATTATTCCTGCAAACATTCCAAGACAAGAGTCAAATGTGGTATTAAGTATATCTGGTGATTTAGTTTTTGCCACCCTTGGATACTCTAAAGGAAAACCTTCATAACCAATCTAGCTTTTGAAACAAAGACAGCAATGATCAAAGATTTGGGTGATAAAAGAAACACTTAAGACCACAAGGTTTCTATTGACCTGAGAACGTTTTCTCAGATCCCTGGAGAGTTTCAGCCCCACCAGCTTCCATTAAGTTGACATTAGTGATGGAGTAAGTAAAGAAATTATACTGAGGCAAAAATGTGGTGAATCTCCCTGCTGAAGAAAATGTAGATACCACCACTATTCACATCATATAGGTAGGAGCATGAGAGAAGTTAGACACTCTGAGTTTCAAAAAAAAAAAAAAAAGCTGTTTAAGAAAGATACAAAATCACAAGAGTACACTTTAAACCAATTTCACACTGAGGAAGCAAGGGAAAAAAACATTTAGACATTAACTTCTGTTTTTTATACTATAAAGACAATCAGTCTTACCTAGCCCTATATAAATTAGCCATACAAATAGACACAGCACTGTATTGAACATAGTGAAGCAGGTTTAGAGTTGGTCAGAAAGGGGAACATTCCCATAAGGGGTACAAGCTCCCAGTGGATAATTAATCAGCATTTGCCAAATAATTGAACACAACTAAGAAGCTTAAGTATAGGAGTTATTTGAACTGTCTTATTAAAATTTTCTGTCTGGTATCTTGAGGAAACACACTGAGAGGTATCATTTGCAACAGACAAAAATAAGTGACTAGACAATTTTTTTTTCTTATCTGCAAAGCCCAGTACAGTCACATTGGAGAAATTAAAGATAATAAACATGTTACAGAAATATCAAGACTAGAAATTACGAAGAAAAAACCTCATATGATTTATTTTAAAAGTTTGAAACCACTATTTGCATTCAAAATACATAAAGAACTCATACAAAGAAAACAAAAGAAATAATAAGATTTAAAAATGGGCAGAATATTTAAATAGATATTTCTACAAAGAAGATACACAAATGGCCACCAGGAATATGAGAAAATGTTCATATCACTTATTAGGGAAATATACATCAATGCCACAATGAGACACCATCTCACACCTGTGGGAATGGTTATATTTATAAAATAAGAAATAAGAGTTGATGACAGCAGAAAGAAAAGAGAACTCTTGTGGATTGTTGGGGACTATAAATTGGGATGACCATTAGGGAAAATAGTATAGAGAACTTTTTTGAAAAATTAGAAAAGGAAATATCATATGATTCAGCTATTTACCTTCTGGGTATTTATCCAAATAATATGAAAACAATAATTTCAAGGGATATATATATATGTATGTATATATATATGTGTATATATATACATATACATATATATATACCCATATATTTATTTCAGCACTATTTTCAATATAAAAGTATGGAAGCCAGCTAAGCACTCATCAATAGATGAATGGAAAGAGAATATTGGTGTATATACATGATAGGATACTACTCAGCTATAATAAATGATGAAATTTTGCCATTTTTGACAACATGGAAAGACCTACAGGATGTTAATGCTACGTGAAGTAAGTCAGAGAGAGAAACACAAATACCTGTGATTTCACTCATGTGAAAGATAATGAACAAAACATGGACAAACAAAAACAAACTCTTAGATTATAAAAACAAGATGATGAGTACAATAGAGGAGAGGGAGTGGGGTTGGTAAATAGGATAATGGAAATTAGACTTTTGGTGCTGATCATGATTTGAACACGCTGATGTTATGTTGGGCAACTGAAACTTACAGATTGTTTAAACCAATGTTACTTCCACAAAAAATAAAAAAGTAAAAATAAAAGCAGCACTTTCCTTCTTTAAATTGGTAAAATATGGAACGAGGAAATGGAGACAATGAGAGGCCCAGCATAGGAAAATGGATGGCAGATACAGAGGTTGATAAGATGACAGTGGCAAATGTTGTGGGGTTGGAATCATAGAGTAAAAGAGAAAAATTCAGTGAGGTTTTTCTGTTTAGGGCCAGGGAATAAATATTTTAGGTTTTCAAAGTCAGAACATTCTCTGCTATAGTTTTGCCTGAGGGCAGGATGAGACACCAGAAAGATATCTCTCTGCCAAGAGAGGACATCATGAGAGCTCTGAGTCAGGAAGAAGGTTCCCACTTGAACCTTATAATGCTAGCATATGAATTCAAGGCTTACAGCCTCCAGAATTCAGAAAATAAATTTCTCTTATTTAAACCACCCAGTCTGGAGTGTTTTGTTATGGCATCACAAGTTGACTAAGACCTGTGTAGAAACAACTTATTTATCTTGGGGTTTCAGTTTTCTTTTGGTATCTTCCGTGGAAGGGCAATTTTTTCACAAATGGATTGTTTGCTCTTCTGAGGCATAGCTACAATAAGTTTCCACTAGGAGTCTTGCAGCTTATTTTTTTTCCTTTATTAGTTTTATTATTATTTTTAAATATTTATTTATTTATGTATACAGAACTGGGGTACAGGCCAGAGTTGCAGGGGCAGTGCTCACCAGAAACAGAGTGGGACACAGAACAGGCAGATCAATGAAGTACACTGCTGAGGGGAGCTGTGGGCATGACAGGAGAGGTCTTTTGTGCCATGTGGGTCACATTTGGGGCCAGGGATTGAACTCGTATGGAAACATGGGGGGTGGCTATCTTGCAGTGCTACATCCTAACCTGTTGTACCACCAGGGAGGGCCCTTTTATTATTTCTTTACTGAGGATGGCTTTTTTTTGGTATAAATCAATAGCTATTTATATCCAGGATTATTTTTAATACCTTTCAATAATTATAATTCTGTCCTTCAAACAGGTATAACACCCAAATTTTTACTTTTCTTGTTGTTTTTCCCCAAAACTTTGCTAGTTTTAGCATGGAAATGCTATGTCATAGGAAACTCCTTATTACCCAATAATCAGGGATAGTTGATCAATCTGTATGGTCTTTCAAAACAATCCTCTAAAGATTTTCAACCACCCCAGACAAACTAGGGCTACATGAGTTAATCCAAAATCTCTCCTCTTCTTAGAAAAATCACTTTTTTATTAAATAGTCTACCTTTCTTAAAATAATGATAAATTTATGGCTCTCCCTGGTGGTGCAGAGGGTTAAAGCACAGCACTAAGAAGCTAAAGCCACTTCCTCATGAGTTCAATTCCCGCTTGCCCTGGAGGTGACCACATGGTGTAGCAGACCTCTCCTGACCCGCCTGCTGCTCCCCTCAGCAGTGTACTTCATCGATCTGCCTGTTCTGTTCCCCACTCTGTGTCTGGTGAAGCTTCTTGCCACCCCTGAGCCTCTGGCCTGCACCCCAGTTCTGTATGCACAAATAAATAAATCTTTAAAAAAAATGATAAATTTCAGTCTTGGGTCAGATGGCATCATGATGGTGATGATGCTGATTGCTCACTAGCAATGTTGAGACTAGTGGACTGTGTCCTGCTCCTTTCTTCGACAAAACAGCTCAGTGGCACATGCTGGTCTTCAACCAATTCAATCCGTATCACAGCCATATATATATATATATATACAGAGAATTAAAAATTCTCTTGTGGTGCCAATGGACTGGATATATGCAGGTACACCACATGACAGGGAAAGTGTCTTAGGTGGTTACACAATAGTGACCTCAGCAGAAGTCAGGGGCTCCACTGGATGGGATCACAACAAAGTTTAGTTTGAGTTGAGTTTTACCCATGCTCAGGCACTCATTCAGCTTGTAATACATTGTTCTTCACCACACTACTGCCCTAGTTTGCAATTTTTTCTGCAATAGTAAATGTCTTAGACTTTGCAAATCATAATCATTATAGCACCTATTCAAATCTGTCTTTGTCATGAAAAAGCAGTCATGACAACATACAAATG
Source organism: Condylura cristata (assembly GCF_000260355.1). Classification (NCBI taxonomy): domain Eukaryota; kingdom Metazoa; phylum Chordata; class Mammalia; order Eulipotyphla; family Talpidae; genus Condylura; species Condylura cristata. The sequence goes on along the minus strand of NW_004567106.1, from coordinate 34,610,193 downwards.
AATGCTTAAGACTATGCTTCCATGAAAATTTATTTCTAAAACACACAGCAGACCAGTCTGTGAAATTCTTCCCTATTGTAACTAGAGTGCAGGTGTCCTTTTGAATCGATATTTTTATGTCTTAGGAGTGGGACTGCTGGGTCATATAGAAGCTTTATTTTCAGCAGTTTGAGAAACCTCCAAACAGCTTTCCATAATGGTTGGGCCAGTTTGTATTCCTACCAACAATGTAGGAGCCTTCCTTTCGTTAGTCTTCTCTCCTAGAAAGTTATGATATTAATATTTTTCTTTTAGGTCAAAGAGTTTAAGTACACTGTAAATCATAGGAAACTGTTAAACACTTTATAGAAAATAAAATCACATGCAGTAACATTTCTATCATTTATATAAATCATTCTAAAATATAGGCTTTTGATAAATAAAAGACTGGTTTTAATGAGAACATATATATTTTTTTCTTTTTTAAAAAATAATATAATAGCTTATTTTTACATCATTTTGTGCATTTTTCCATCTCCATTGTAATCCCCTTGGGCTTCCCATCACCAAATCACCCATGTGCCATCACCAAAGTCCAGTGCATTTCCCTCCTCCCCCCACTGTTTTTGATCCCATTCCCCACTCCACCCCCATAGAATGTATATAACTGTTCATTATTATTATTTTTTCGCCTGGTCCGCTATACTCCTGCTATGAGTGAAACCATTTGGTATTTTTCATTTTCTTTCTGGCTTATTTCAATAAGCATGATCTTTTCCAGCTCCATCCATGTTGTTGCAAAGGACATGTGTTTCCTTTTTTGGTTGCTGAGTAATATTCCATTGTGTATATGTACCACATCTTTTTGATCCAGTCACCCACTTTTGGGTATTTGGGCTGTTTCCATGTCTTTCCAATTGTAAATAATGCAGCAGTAAACATGGGGGTGCAAGTATCTTTTTGAATCAGTTGAGAACATATATGTTTTTTAATTATCAATCCATATGTACTATTTTAGAGACTCTCAAGATGTATCATATATTTATAGTTGACTTTGTAAATAAATGGACACAAAATAAAATCACATTCACAATTAAAAAACATTTAAAATAATTTAGATAAAAATATTTACATTTTTTGCTCTCCCTGGTGGCACAACAGATTAAAGCGCAGCACCATGAAGCTATAAGCAGCCACTGAAATGGTCTCCAGCCAGGGAGGTGACACATATGGCATGGGAAACCTTTCCTGTGTTACCCGATGCTCCCCTCAGCAAATTTTCAAATAATTTGGATCTTAATTGGTAATTCTTTGGGCCACCTGACACATTTTATCAGTGCACTGCCACTTTTACTTCTTTCCCAGGAAAATTGTGGGTGTATAGGGATAGATCTGAAATAAACGTATCTGTTTTTTTTTTTTTTTTGCACTGACTTTGAGCATATAAACTGCTGAAAGCCTGTAGTTTAAAATCTTGCTGGAATAAATGTTGGTCTTAACACTTTTCAAATTTCTCTTTTCAGCTTAAAAACTCTTGTGTATTCAACTAGTATATAATGGGCTTCTGAATGTTCTTATGCTAACCACATTCATAAAATGTCCCAGGGCCTGACTGTGGTTTGCATTAAGTATGAGTGCCTATAACCATTATAATCCTGATGGATATTTGGTTCTGAAATGAGTTTTAAACTATCAGCTTTTAAATTTCTAAAAAAAAAAAAAAAAACAAAAACAGTCATTAGTCCCTACCTTAAGTGAAACATACAAACAAAATAATTTTCTTAAGTAGAGGTGTTTATAAACTCATACTTTTGGAGGTTTGAAGCTATTTCCTGATCAATTCCTCATCCCTTTCCATAGCACCCTAAAATCAAAGCAACCACAGTTTTGACTGTCCATGATCCTCAAAATAGAGGACAGGAAGTATCTGTGCCAAAGGTTTTAAACAACTTGTCATGAGGTGAAAAAAAAAATCACCTTTATTCACATAGGCAAAGTCTAGGAAAGCATATATTTAGCACATCAGTGAAAGGTCCTATAAAACTATCTTGGAGACATAAATTTAGACAAATCCCACTCAGCTGTTTTTAACAGGTGGCTCCCTGGGGGAGGTAACTCCCACGCAGCTCTGCTTTAAGGGTCATGCAGAATTTTCCTATAACATCAATCCATATAGTTTAACATACTGAGGTGTGAAATTGTAGCAAACTGCTGAATGAGTTTTCCTCTTATAAACAGTCCAGAGTTGCTATCATAAATTAACAGTGTCCCTATAAAAAAAAATAATATCTGCATTTAGGATCTACCACTGGTTACCAAGTCCAGTAGAGCAGGGGTTTTGAGTGTGCTTTCCTATCAGTAGGTGCCAAGCGCAGGAAAGCTACTCTGAGTCTTCGATTATATAGATGATATAATCATCTGCCAAATGAACAGAAATAGCCTACCCCAGGAGGCCTTTCACTTCCATCTCATAAACTATCTAGCAGATCTTGGAAAAGTATTATGAGCAGCAAATTGTAGAAGCTGATGGTCTGTTCAAATTGCTTGGTCAGACATAAAATCTTAGCATAGAGAAGGAAATAACACAAAATAAAGTAAATCTCTATGAAACACAAAGCCAGCCATATTAATTCTAAAGCCTACCTCATAGGAATTTCAAATCTTTGTTTAGTCTACAGCTTCCCAAATATAAAGCAAACACACCTTTGTTGATGGTAGCAAGGCTCCAGAAGATAACATTTTTCATAACATCAGGACCAACCTCTGCAAACCACTTCAGCCTACTATTATCTTCTCAGTGGATTTTAGAATTTCTTTTTTTAACCTCTTGAACCATTATTTCATTCCTTACTCATGTCAACTTTATCACCAACTTCATCTACCATTTGCTTAGAACTTTGTTTTGATTTATAGAAGATATGAACCCTATTTTGTTAATGTTTTATCTGTCTGCCCCATTAACTCTGCTGACTTGTATATTTCTTGTTTTCATGAAATTGGTTCCTCTGCTTCACACTATTAGTTTTGTCAGAATTTTTAAAGATTTAGAATTCTATGTTCTTATTTTGAATTAAGGATTTAGAACTACAACACCTTTGGTCTTGAGTATATTTTGATTACCCAAGGGGAGTTTTTGTTGCCGTTGCATTATTTTTTTGAGATAATGGTTTAAAGTAATTTGTGTTTTAGAGGTACAAATTAATGGCTTTACAGATGATTGTTGCCACACATTTCCCATTACCAAAGCATCCATAAACCTCTACCAGTGGGTAGTGGGCACCTGTCCCCTTTGCTCCCCATCTCACACTCTCCCCTGTCCTGGTCTCATGTCTGGGGTTAAGTTTGGATTAATTTTATCTGTCAAAGGTGTTTTCTGCTGTCTTTAGAAGTACAGACATGCATTGGTGGTATTTGTTGAGAGAAGGGCACAGGGAGGAGCAGGGTAGGGATGTTAGAAGATTAAGTGAATGGAGTTCTCCATTTTTCTCTGGCATCCAAAGATTTCTCTGGATGAAAGTTAGAACTTTCTCTGGAAAAACTCATGACTAGTCATAGATGCTACCATCTGCTGCTCCTTTGTCATCATTTTTAATTCCAGGCTGCTACTAAAATGTGAACCTTATTTCTACCTCTGCTCAGCTCAACCTCCACAGCACTCTCCTGCTGGGCAGCACAGTGGGGAAGAGAGGGTCCCCACTAGTCTAGCTATTTTAGAAAGGCTTTACCTATTCACCCTGGTGGTTGTATTTGTTACTCTGAGTTTAAAATTTATCTGGAGCTCTTTAAGGAGGGAAGTATCCCAACTAAGATATTTTTCTCTTAACTGTATTCTGTGTTGCTTTCTTTTAGCTCTGGTTCCATCATAAATGTAATGCTTCAAGAATCCTCCTCCACTGATAGTTGAATATCATATTTTTCCATCACTGTTAGGGCTTATTTCTTTAAAAAAATGTTTTTCAGTTCTATCAATAAAACTCAGGACAGAAAAGAGATGTATACATTTATTTTATCTCTCAACTTAAAGCAAATGTTTCAAGAGGTTATTTAACTTCATTGCCTTGTTAACAAAAAGCAAACCATAGTAGAGGTATATATGTTTAAGTAATCATTTGTTCTTTCACTGTCTCTGTCTTTCCTTCTCTATCTTTGTCTTCTTAGGTGTAGTTATATAATTTTTTCAGAGATTAAAAATGATCTTTTGAAAGTATTATGATCTCAGTTTTATAGAAGAAATTCAACAGGGGCTTACATTTGATTTCATACAAACAGGAAACTTTGTATTACACCTGACCTAATGTATCCCATTTATCTGTTTTTATGTTTTTAAGTCATTTGACCCCAACTAGACTTTGAACTCTGTAATTTAAGGATAATAGTTTTTTCTTTTTTCATTGGTGCCTAACAGTAAATCGCAAATACAATGGGCACTCAATGTAGCTTTGCTGAATTCAGAGGAAGTGTAACAATCAGAATTCTAAATTGAGTGTTTCTTGACTTTCTTGAGAGTTAAGACATCATTGTCTCCCACATCAGTGTCAAGAAACTACACTCACATGCAATTCTTTGCTCCTGTCTGAGAATATAACATCAGGAGTGGCAGTTTGGAGAAAAAAGGGCAACCAGTTTAAACTAAGGCTTCACCAAAACTGGAATCCTTGCCAGATCATGATTAACAAACCGTGGTAAGAGCACATCATTTTAAATATATTATTTTGAAGATATTATTAGTGATTTTGTTTTGGTTTAAGAAGTGAAAATCATATTAGATTTTAAAAAGGGTTAATGAAATACAACTACATGTACTTTCCCAACATTAATCCCATGGGGCCAATATAAATCCTACAAAGTGGAACACTCTTGGACAAGGGTTGAGTAAGGTTGCTTGGCTTTATAGACTTTATAGCTGAAGTATAACACTGAATAAAGGCCCTGAATAAGGGCCTTTATTCTGCTCAGAACCCATTACACATCATTATTCCAGCACCTTGAATTAGTACGCTGGTTAGAAAGTGCCAGAGAGAAACAACAGAACCTCCATGGAGACCAGGATGCTAGCAGGAGTTGGTGTAATCCCAGAAGATACTTGTGCAACAAATCAGCAGTACCTGGACAGCAATGGTAGTTATGGTGAGACAAGTAAGAAGAATTGTCATGGCAGGCTGGAGAAAGCTGACTTCAAAGAGGAATGAAGCAATATTCCAAAAGATAATGCAATGAATAAAATTAATATTAATGCCATCTCATTTTTACCCATAACTATTGGAATTTATGAAGATTCTGATTTCATTTTCCTTATCCTTAACCATTATTACCATTTCTAATATCAGGTATATTTAGGCATAGCAATATAACTTAACTAAAATGGACTATGAAATCTAAATGCCCTTCTTAGATACCAAATTTTGCCATTTGCTCATTGTGTTGTTGCCCTGTATTTACTTCTTAACCTTTCTGTACAATACACATTCACAAAATAGTACATCCTTCAAAATGCTATTGCATGAAATGAAATAATGGATCCAAAAACAGCTTAGGTAAGTGGGGACAAAGAGACAAATGTATGGTGAGGATAAAATGGAACTTTCTGCAGTGAGTTGACTGTAGTCTACATACATACTGATTTTCAATGATGCACACCTAAAAACTAGGTTATAATACAGTAGAAAGAAATATAAAAATCATGCTTATATGAACAGATGCAGAGAGAGCATTTGGCAAGATTCAAAATCATTTATGATGAAACTTTCAAAAAGATGCCTCACTATATAAGTCCACATATGACAAACATAGCTACCATCATTCTCAATGGTAAAAAACTGAAAATCTTTTCTCTGAAATCATGTATGAGACAAAGATGTGTACTTCCAACATATTATTGGTAATTCTGTTAGAGCAATTAGGCAAGAAAAAGATATAGCAGCAATCTGAACTAGCAAAGGGGTAAAACAATATGAAAATATACATAGAAAATTCTAGAGACTCCTTTAAAAATATTAGAAAAAAATAAATCAATACAGTGAAGTGGCAGGTTTCAAAATCAAAAATAATTCCACTATAGCCTCATTAAAGTAATTAAATACCTAGAAATTAACATAGCAAAGGAGGTTAAAGACCTGTGTGATGAAACCCATAAGACATTCTAAAAGAAATATAAGATACAATGAAATAGAATGATTATTAATTGAACTAATTATTTTTGTTCCTAATATTAAACATTATTAATTTGATTACCAGCTTGAATCTGAGACTCATAACATGGAGTAGCTGAAGTCTGGATTGGGTCAGAGTATCTGGACTTCCCTATAGAAGCTTCTTCTTGAAGCTTAGCTGAGATACCGGAAACAGCTTCCAACTCCCACCCTATGCTGAGTTATATAAAACAACTGCTATACACCACAAAGAAACATTTGAATAAACTAGTACTTGAGCTTCTTCCAACAGCTGTGTGAACACCCTAAGATAAGATTTGGCTAGATGGGGAAAAGAATGACTCCTGGCTTTGAGGAGGGGATCATTCTGGATTCCCCCATTACACAATTCTGATATCCATATCCCAATAGAAAGTTCAATTTTCTGAGTCTACTAAATATGACCCTTTCATGCTCATTGTCCTGGTTCTTTTTACCTACTTTCCTCACTTGTAGCAGTCCCTAATTATTCCAACAAGTAGAAAGGCTATTGAAAATCTCTATTAAAACACATACAAAATTTAACACGAGGTCATAAAAAAAAACAAAAAAACAAAAACCCACAAACACTAGTGTGAAAACCCTGCTACCAGTCCTAACCCACCAAAGTAGGGGAGCTATACAGAAGGAGAATTCAGGGTAACAGATATCTAAATCATTTAACATGGAGAAGAGGAAAATAACAAATGTGATTCACCAGAAATATCCAGAGTAGGTTCATTTGTGTGATCACTTGTCATGACTAATATGGCTGGTACTGATGACAATATTGTTTATTTTCTCCTCCTTCTTCTTATTCAGGTATTTAGGTTGCCTTGATATTTGTTGTTTTGTTTTTTTACAATAACCCTTTTGGGATTTATTTCATGTGTGGCTTTGTGTTGATAAATTCTTTTAGATTTTGCTTTTCAGTGAAGTTTCTTGAAAGTACTTAAGTGTCTTTAAATATGATGAGCTAGCTCTGCAATGCATTACAGGAATTTTAGGGTCTGAAAATCTGATAGCTTCAAAACAAATAATTTTAAATTTTTTAATAAAAATTTAATGTGGCTTACAAAAACATAATATAGCAGAGTAAATTAAATTCTAGGAAAGTAAAAATCATTGGTCAAAATAAATAAAATTTAATATCCTGTTAGAAACCTGTATTTTTTAAATATCTGTCACTACTTCTTGGCATGTGAACCACATAAAATGATATTTAGAAAGTTAAAAAAAATCATGGAAAGGTTGGTTAATAAAGTTAAGGAAAGAAAAGAGTAAGAGTGACTCTATAGAAGAAACAATGTGGAAAATTTTTAAGTGAAATACATTATATATGTATCCAAGCAAATGTGACAGTTGCTATTCTGTCAGTGGCAGGATACTCTCTATTCACATCATCATCCTTTGATTTAAGTCTCACTACATAGCTTTCCTTGACAACCAAATTAAGTGAGAGGGGAAGAGAACATTAACAGTTTCTTATGTGCTGATCATGGGGCTTGGTCCCACAACCAGACAGGATACCAAAAATGGTAGCATCAGCAATACTAATATCAACAGTGTTAACTCTAGATAGGCCAGCACAAATTATTACAGCAAATAAAAAACAAAACATATAAATTTATAATAAAAAAGTTGAGATACTAAGGCAAAGAGGCAAAAATGATAGATGCTAATAACCAGACACAATCATTGTTGAACTCTGTAGCAGAATGCATTCACAGAGCCCTTAATTTTTCAATCTGGCAATATTTCAAGAGGGAGAAAGTTATTTTTAATGCATTTTCTCACCTTAATATTCCTCTTTGGAAAAAAAAAACATTCAATTTGAGATAGAGCTTAAGATTTCAGTGAATCAATATTTTCAATGTGATTTTGCCTCAGATATGACAGACCATGATAAGCTGCACATTAGTTATAGACAAAAGAAGGGAGGGTGCATAGATATTTAGGTAAATAGAAGCTACCATTACTTGAATACTTTCTAAGCATAGCATCAGATATTGTATTTTTTTTCCTTCAGTATTACTCTTTACAATAGAACTATTTCCCCTGTTCAAAATATTTAAGCATTTTTAAGTGCTGCTTATTATTGTAGCAAGGTAAAAATGAAGCAAACTAGAATCTAGGCTTGCCCTGTCTGAATCATGTGCTTCTTATAAATCACTACATCATGCTCTGTCTTATAATATTAGCAATTATGCAGGAAAGGTTTACTAAATGCCAACCTGTTTATTCTTTGATTACATGTTATGTGTTTCCAATATATGATCTCATCAGCAGTAGGGATTACTTTGCCCATGAAACCCAGAAAGCCAAGTAACAGTTTTATGACTGCAAAATCCTTGGGGATCCTTTATTGGTTTTTCAAATACAATCACTGGAAAACATGATATCTTTACTCTTAAAAGCTTTAATAATCAGTACACAGAAAGAAACAGGCACACCTTTAAAAAAATTTAGATGCGGCAACTGGAAAGAAAGAATTTCATAATCTGTTAAATTTCCTTAAGCCAGTTAGTGTTAAAGTCAAAAGTATAGGTCCCAGGTCTCAATCATACTGTTTCCCTGGAATGCCCTTCATTTGAAGAGCCTATAATCACCCTTTGTTATCACCCTATAATCACCCTTTTTGCTCATGAAGTTTCTGTGCCTTTTATGTTACTTTTATCCTCTTGGTGGTCTCCAAGGAGACCAAGAGGCTGCTGCTTGGTAGAAATAGTGTCTCTCTTTTAATATATGAGACTATGACAGGCCTGTCAGCAGTGTGGATTTTTCTATGTGTGGGTTATATGTGTGCTGTTTTTTATAAAAGATACTTTGGGGGATAATATAATAGTTTAATTTCAGTTTAAAAAATGTCAATTTTTCATAGTGTAATCTAAATGGCTTTCCAAAAACATGAAAAATCTGAAAGATTTTTATGAAAGAACTCATAAGAAGAATCTGTTCTGTACATATATATGAGACCCCAAGAGAAAAGTCAAAGTGTTTTTGCAAAGTAGGATCTACAGAAATTTCAGTCTCTTCATGCATCCAAAAGTGTATATCCTGTGAGAACATAAAGAGCTGTTTCCTTAGTGGCCTTCGCAGAGAATACACATTTTTATTACCATTGTATAGGCCATAGTATGCGCTATGAGTTGTTGCAGGGAACAAAGAAGGGACCTACCTCCTGCACTGAGCTGAAAGGCCAGAATTGGCAAGAAGGACAAAAGAACTAAGGAAGGCGACATATCTGTGTTCCTATGAGGCTTAGTCAAAATAACACATTTAACTGATATTTCAAGCTAGTTACCTCTCTTGAAGAGTAAACTGAAATTAATAACTATAATCACATCATAGGGCTATTGGGATGATTTAGTGAAACTATGTGTATCACACATACATTATAAACACTAATATTTTATGTAAGATATATACTGTGTAGTATACAATAGATATATGTACTATACATGTCACATTTGTATATATATACTACACATATAATTATAGGACATATATTTGTGTAGTATGTATATATCACTTAGCAAAGTATACAATTCACCACTTCATTCATTCATTTAAACACACAATAAATACTGATTTCTGAATTTATTTTGTTCTGCCTTATTTCCTATCTGAACTTGATTTTGTCCAAATGCTTGGGGTAGTTCTGAAAACATTTTAATTTTTTTTTAATTTGGATTAATAATGCATTTTGGAAGTTTTTTAAAAATAATCTCTGTCTTCTCTGTCAACTCTAAGCAACTAGATGATAAACAGCTAGAAATCAAAAGAGAGAAGAGAGATGGAAAGGCATTCCCCTGAATGTGTGCTGTACTCTTAATATAGGATCTTTTTCTCCTTCAACCCCACTTACTCATTAGCCTACAATGTCTTCTTATCCTTGTGGATATTTAATAGGTAAGCTGTGCTGGTTATCCTTTTAGAGTCAGAATGTATTTTCCTCCATTGTAACTTCCCTCTTACAGTCCTTGAAATGGCATCAGTCTGTGCTCTTCCCTTTTCTTCTCTATCTCAAAATGCTTAATCATGTTGTTCCCTCCATCTTGATCTCACAAATACCCACCCCACAACATTGTTGGGGATCCCTCTCAATCCCACTTCTCAGTCAAACTTCATTCAGCTGTCAGGTTTCAGAGAGCTGCTGAGGAAATTGGGTGCATATATTATATATTCTAAAAATTTTTTCCATTTTTTTTCAAAGAACTTATTACAGGTTTTAATCGTATGTGTTTTTTTATTTGATAAAAGTTTGTCTCTCCATACAGCATTATGAACTGAAGAACAGTAAAGACTTTTTTTCTTCTCCATTGTATCATTGTGCTGAGTATACTATCTGGCAAAAATAGGCATACATGTATTTGTGGGATGAATAAACTACAGGTAAAAAGAATTTTTCCCTTAAATATTCCTAAATCGAAGCTCAATCTGGGATGTTGAAGTAACCCCACAGAAGGGGTATTCTCTGGAAGAGTTAATAGAACTGACAGTGTCTAGGAAAAAATTAAGAGTAATTTTCAGGTACATCACCACCAAGTATTCCATTTTTTAATACCTATTTTAAAAAACTTGTGGTGGCAGCATGTATACAACACTCAGAAAATATTAATTGTTCCATGACTGTACTGTCTTCCCTTCTGAACAACACAGTCACACAGATGTCTACATTTTTCTGAAGGGGAGGACAGTAATTTTACTAATTAATATTAGTCCCTAAGGTGCTTATGTCTGTCAGAACTTTTAGCAAGCACTGTAATAGCCACTTATTAATGCTTATCAAAAAAATTTCTGTATCCAAAAAGGGACACTATGACAGGAAAATCATAGACAAAGACATCACCAACATACAAAAGTAAGGTTGACTTATGATAACATGTTTTATATTTATGTGATTTATAAGAGAATAATAACTGGTAACTGGAATGAAATTCTCAAAAAAAAAAAAAGTGTTTGCTTAGTACTACAGTAAAAATGGTAATGTAAAATGTACTTAAGAGTTGTGTTTGTGGGCCCTCCCTGGTGACACAGTGGATTAAAGCACAGCACTAACAAGCTAAAGCCACTTCAGTGTGAGTTTGATCCCCACCCTGGAGGTGACCCACATGGTGTGGCAGACCTCTCCTGTCTAGCCCACTGCTCCTCTCTGCAGTGTTCTTGTCAGTTCTGTCTCTGGTGAGTCCTCTCACCATCCCTGTACCTGTTCTGTATGCAAGAACAAAATTTATTGAAAAAAAAAAAAAGAGTTGTGTTTGAACAACAAAAATGAGTGTGTTGATCATTGAGATTAAACTCTTAGATAACTGAAAAGATAATATCAACAAACTTAGTAGTTAAAGATAAGGCTATGCTTGTTATGTGATCTAAGAAATGTGTTTGGCCTTATTACAGGTAAGTCTACTAAATATTCTGTTTGCTTGCTTACAATGGAAAATCCAAAGAAGTACAAAAGTAGAATAATACAATGAATCTATGTTCCCACAAATTTCAATCATTTTAAGTACATATTCCTACATTTTCACTTAATACTAGATTATTATGAAACAAATCACTGCTGTTATATTGGTGGATATATTATGGATATTTCGTCCACAAATATATCAATTGTAAGAGATAAGAACTCTGTATTGTAACTACAATGCCACAATCAAATGTAAAAATGATAATTCCTTAATAACTTAACCCATCAGTGCTCAGATCAATGTATCACATAAAATTTTTGGTTTTGATTAGTTGGTTTTTGTTTTGTCTATATTTACTGTTAGTTTTGGAATCAAAATCCACACAGGGTTCATTGATTGACCTATCCCTTAAGTCTCTTTTAATCAAGAGTTTCCCTGCTCTTTGTAATTTAGTTTGTAATTTATCTTTTTTAAGTAGGTATTTTTTCCCTTGGATTCTCCCATATACTGGATTTAATGTCACCAGGATATTGTATACATGTTCTTATGTCTTATGTACAGTGGTAGTTAGAAGCTTAATATGCTCACTTCAGTGTTTGTCAAGAATATATTAGAAAGGCCTCCCTGATGGAGCTGGAGTTAAAGCTTCAGCACTCTTAAAGTTGTCGCCAATCACTACAGCATGAGTTTGATCCCCAACCATGGAGATAATCCATATAGCACAGCAGACCTCTCCTATCTCACTGGTCTGGTGAATCCTCTCATCCCCTGCACCTCTGCCCTACACCACAGTTCTTGTTGTATAAATAAAAAAAAAATCTTAAAAAACAAAGAATACATGAAAAAAATTGTGTATTATGGTCCTGTGTATCACATTAGGATGTAGCATCTGATTGTCTCTTTTGTTATGTTAAAACTGATCAGTAAATTCAAGCATTCTCAAAATAAGCTATCAATTATAGCTTATTTTTTAACTAAATGATTTCAGCAGTCTTTGATGCTTTTTGCCTTTTTTTGGTTTGTTTTTTAAAATATTTTTATTTATTTATGCACACAGAGGTGGGATACAGGCCAGAGGTGCAGGGATGGTGAGAAGATTCACCAGAGAGAGAGTGGGGAGCAGAACAGGCCAACTAATGAAGTACACTGCTGAGGGGAGCAGCAGGCAGGTCAGGAGAGGTCTGCTGCACCATGTGGGTCACCTCCAGGGCAGGGATCAAACTCGTGCTGAAGTGGCTTTAGCTTGTGAGTGCTGTGCTTTAGCCCACTGCCATCAGGGAGCGCTCTACCTTGGTTTTCAAAATGAAAATGATTTTATTTAGAAACTATGAAATATTGATACTTTATCATTTTGTTTTCACACTTAGAATTGCTTTATAAAGATATTAAAGAATTTTCTCTAATCAATGCAATATAAATATGTGTAAATGTGCATATTCTTTATTATGTTTTCTACAGATTACAAGATAAAAGTTTTCCTTTCATTTCCCATTTTCATAATGAGTTGGTTCTCTAGAATCTAATTGTGAAAACAAGTTGAATTTTTAAAGAATCATTATGAACTCATGGATTTAAATACATTCGATTTATCTATCTCATTACTATTATTATCATTATTGATGCTTCAATTGCCCCATTTTTGAAAGAAGTTAAAGAAAATCCAAACTAGCTCTTTAATCCCCTTGGATAACCCTGATTCTTTTCAATCATTTTATTACTTTCAAGATTGAAATTTCAAGTATACTTTGTATACTTGCTGCTTTTACTGGACAGAGTTTAAAACTCATGAGTTTAAAATCGCCCTTCCTCTGGTTCTTGGTACAGTCACCTGCTGTGACAAATGCTAACAAAAGGGTCTTTAATGTGGGGGGAAAAATTAACCAAGAGGGAAGATGGAGAGGGAGAAGGTCTAGTTACAAAATGATGGGGGAAAAGTGCATTTGCAACTTCAGGAGCTTGCACGATCTTTCATTATTGAGGAAGTAGTGGGAGAACCCACCCATGAAGGTAAGATGTGAAGGTCTGTCCTGGTAGGCAGCAGCCTTCTACAGCAACTCCAATGACAAAAATGAATAAACTCACATATATTACTCCTTTTTAAAGACTCATAAAATGGCCATTCAGCTCTGCCCTTTCCTATCAGTCCCCTACTAACAATGTCAGAAGCACAAACTATCACAATGCACAGGCATCATCCTCTCCAGCTAGGAAAGTGGACATCAGGAAGTGGAACTTGGCACATTTTTTTGTCCCAGCCACTCTTAGTGTCCCGGGGGTGTAAAGCTCAACTGTTCTGAGACACTGCAATACTGCCATCGACCTGGAATTAGCCATTTTTCCTGGCCTTCTTCCTTTTATGGTCTTGGTGTTCAGGGACTATGTTCAAGATGTTTGTAGTTATCATTTGCTCTGAGTTGGTAATTTTTCATAGAACTACTAGGTGAGAAAACTTGGAACTTATATAATTTTTGAAAAGAAAAATCATCAGGTAGTTTATAAACTTTAGACTACTTGCTATTAAATTTAGGTTAACAGGAATTTTCTAATTTCTTTGATTTATTTTCCCTTTTCTTATACTGAAAATGACATTAACAGAATTACTTACATGTTCCTATGCAAACATACACACTTGCATATGCATGTATTGGTTTAGAATGACAGTCTTAATGTTATTAACAATGTAATCACTAAACGCAATTTAAAGGCTTTTTTCTCCTACAGAATATGCAAAGTATGGGCTATCAAATTACTGTGATTTTTTTTAAAAGATTATTTATTTATGCATACAGAACTGGGGTACAAGCCAGAGGTGAAGGGGTGGTGAGAGGCTTCACCAGAGAGAGTCGGGAGGAGAACAGGCCGAACGCTGAGGGGAGCAGCGGGCGGTCAGGAGAAGTCTGCCCCGCCATGTGGTTCACCTAAGGGTGGAGATTGAACTCATGCTGCAGTGGCTTTAGCTTCTTAGTGCTGTGCTTTAACCCTCTGTGCCACCAGGGAGGGCCCTATGTTTTAAAAATGATTTGAAATAATTTTCCTTTCTTCAGCAAAACTATCAAGACAAAATTAACCTCATTTGTGACATTTTGTCCATTACTATTTAAACTTTGCCCATAATTATTTTAAGAATAAAAATGATACCAAGTCAATCAACTAGAAAATGTACATGCAAATAAGTTTATCTTCCATCTTTGTTCTACCTTTCTATTTTTCTTCCTCTCCTGAGAGGTAATCTTTCTTGTCAGTGTTAGGTTTGTTCTCTCATTGGTTTGCAAAAATAAGCAAGTACAGATACACATTTGTATCTTCCCTTTTCTTAGAGAAAAAGGTAATAAGCCTACACCCTTGTCATCAGTATGTTGTATTCATTTAATAAAGTATCCTAGAGAGTTCTTGATAATGATATGTGAAGATCATTTGCTAAAACACTTAGAAAAGTCAGAAATGGGAGTATACTCCAATTAAGAACCAATAAAATATCCGTAATGATAAACTAAGTCAGTCTTTCTAAAGTAAGAAAAAAGGTAAAAAGTAATCCAGAAACCTATTTAAGAATGCTTACACATTTCACGGGGGACCAATGAAAGGAACGAAATAACAAACACATATATAGAAAGAGAAAAATATGTAGTATTCATTTTTGATGACTTATCAGGAAAATAACTCCAAAAATCAACCTGTAAATATTAAAATTATGTTTTAATATCATAAGGTAATTAGTTAACAAAGATGATTTTAACAGCAACATTTAGGAAATAGAAAAAAGGTTTTTATTTTCATTAACCACAAAATATAGGTACTAAATAGAAAAGAAATTATCCTGACCTGTAAGAGTAAAATGATTCAATGAGAGACATAAATGAAGACTTGGATAGCTAGAGAAACTGTGGATTTGACAATACTGTTATCAAGTTATCTAAAGAAATGCAATTCAAGAAAATCAAGTTGGCAGATGAGGAGGAGTCAGTAGAACCAGCATGGTGTTGCTGGAGGCAGCAGTTCTTGTTAGAGCTGACTCAAGTCTTTTAGAGTTACAAGTTGCCAGGCATCCTGAAAAAGTATGGTGGTAGAAATCATTTATATGCAGCATATAAATTGGGCAAATAAAGGGTCAAAGACAAACCTTAACAGCAACCTTGAGAAAGTTAACCATAGTTCTAAAGCAATTTGGGGGAAAGAAAGAAGGAAAGGGTAAGGTGAGGGGTGGGGAGGAGAGCACAGTGGACTAAGGTGAAAGCCTTTGTCTGGGTGCTTTGGTGGTGGGAGATCGATGGTGCCCACACCTGAGGGGAGAAATCCTATACTGTCAAAATATTAACAAGGATATAAAGCAA
>NW_004567106.1:34593167-34593969 GCF_000260355.1 Condylura cristata | reverse complement strand
TTTATTTATTTATTTTGCACATCACATTCTTGCTTATTTTTTCATCACATAGGATTTCTCCACTCAGGAGTGCTTACCATAGTTTTCCTAATACCAAAGTGCCCACAGTCCTCCACCATACTCAACTCACCCACTTCTGTTCCTCTTTGCTACTCCACCCCACTTCCGCCCATCCTGAGTATGAGACAAATCTTTAAGAGCTATTGTTGGGAAAAAGATGAGCACTGGAATGAGGTCCAAAGAAGTGAATCCCATTTCAGATAGATCATCAAATCTATTAAGACCTAGCAAGAATGAGCTGGAAAAAATGGACAGAATGCAAAAAGAAGAAAACAGCAGATAGAGGGTATTGAATTTCCTACTTTTAATAGCTAGCCACTGAATTGCTATTTTCCTTTGGTTTTTACTCTTGGTCACAAAGCTAGTTTCTAGAGTAACTGTTTTCATGTGAGATGAGGGCCATTGTGCAAGCATAAAAAGACAATGTTAATAGAGTAGTTGTGGTATAAAACCAGTTTATTCTACACTTAGCTAATTGGTCTGTGTTGCATGTTTAAATATTTCTGTGTTATTTTGAATAGTTTAATGCTTCTGTAACTACCTGTGTGAAGAACCAATCCTGTATCATTAATCCTCTCTAGCACCAACTAAAAGGAAGAGAAGAAAAATTACTTATTAAAAAATAATAATCAGAGAGAACACTTAGGATCCTAGACATAAAGTTATGTTAAAAATACTATGCTGGCCCTTCCTGGTGGCGCAGGGGGTTAAAGCACTGCACTAAGAAGCTTAAGCCACTTCC
>NW_004567106.1:34568128-34592337 GCF_000260355.1 Condylura cristata | reverse complement strand
AAATAAAAATGAGAGCTTGTTTGGAGGTTCTAGCAGAAATAAAATTGAGAAATACTTATAGATAGTAATTACAGTGTCTGCTTTGAGTGGCATTTCTAATGAAGAATGAAAAGTTGTATTCTTCAACAAATAGTGTTGACTCATCTGGCTAAGAATTGGGAGAAAAGAAAATTAAATTAAGGCTTTACCTCACATATTATAGATATATGGATAAAAAATGTAATTACCAGGATAAATCATGGGTAATGTTCATATAATTATACCCATTGCCAAGAGGAGAACCCATAAAAGAAATGATTGATAGATTCATTTATTGAAATGTTGAAAGGTTTTTGCTACAACTTCTATGCAACAAAATATCCATAACTACAATTTATTAACAAAAAATTCAACACATACTAAGTGCTAAATGGAAAATTTGATAAGACAATAATTAATACATTTAAGGGAAAAGCCAGCAATATCATTTTGGAAAAAAGAGAAAATTAGCCAACTGTATAGGAAATAAATTTAACTTCATTATTAAACAAAGGAATGCAAATTGACAAAATGTGTTATGTGTTATCTATAAAATTGTCAAGTGTTAAAAAAAAAAAACGATGATACTCAGTGGTTGAGGTGCTGGAGGACACAGATATAGATGTTTACTATGGCAAACATCAGAATTGATTTCCAAGAGGTAATATGACAGAATATCCCACTGCTAATGTTTCAGTCTATGAATAATTTTAGGTATCTGCAAATAGTTTAGTTATGAATTTTTGAGTAGTATTTTTATTTAGAATGAAAATATGGAGAAACATACATGTTTATAAAAGGAAACTGGCTAAATAAATTTTGATATACCCTGAAAATATATTTATTGTTATTAATTATACTAAACATAAAGTTAGGGGGTGTGAAAATAATTTCCTGATATATTAAATGGAATATAAGGATGGAAAACATGAAAGACTGACAGACTAAAAGCAAGATAGAGAATAACATGCAGAGAAGATTCAGAGCTATAAACTAAGCTGCTGATTACAGGGACTTTTGGTGTTATTTGAGTTTTTAATCATCTATATAGTTTTATATTAATAAATGAATACTCAATGTTTGTAATAATGGCAATATAAGGTTGGTTATTTTCCTTTTTGTCCTGAATTTATTTTAGATGGCTACATAGAGGCCGGAATTTGCATTGAAAACCCTTGAGAATTTTTATAGGTTGAACCAAAACAGGCAGGAAGGCAGAAGCAGACATAAAAGATGGTTTCTTGGCATTATATGATTTTACAGGACAGAAAAAAAAAAAACAAAACTGAGCTTCTAGAAAATGTATTATTGATGTAATATAAGGGAAGGTTTCTTTTTTTCTTTTCAAATAGTGATTTATTTTATATTAACTGTGCTATCAAACATTGCTACTAAAGGCTGTTTTTCAGCATAAATGAATTGTATTTGAATCCATACTCTGCCTATTCTATTTCAATAGCTCTCATATTTTGTCAATGAGGCTTTATTCATGTCATTATTTCATTTCTAGTATAGCCTGGATTCAAGACTTTTTTCTCCCCCAATCAGATCTTTTGTCCCTTACATTTATTTTTCCTTGATTTTCAAATGATTTCAGCTGATGTCAACCTTACCTCTGTTTACAAAAAACAAACAACAACAACAACAACAACAAAACAACAAATAACTTTGTGTGGTACAGTTGAGAAAATAGAAATTTGCAACTAATTAAAATTTTTAAAGGGAAGTCTCCACTTAGTGTCTTGAAAATTAAAATCCACAATCCTGTTCTCTTACTGCATATGCAAATCCTAATTGTATGCAAGACAGTTACTGTAGAACCAGCACAAAAAAATTCAAGATGCAAATAAAGGGATTTTATTTAGAATGTCAATGAAAGAGGAGAAACTTTAATTAGTGTTTGATTTAAAATTTAAAACCTAAGTTACATGAATAGTATTGTTCTTCCCAAGCTGTATTTAATAATGATTTTTCTGTTGTCTATGATTCATCCTGTATAAATACATACTGTGTAAATGTCATTTTCTCCCTCTCTATGATGAATACCTCTTATATGTCAGATATTGTGCTAGACTCAGCCTATTCTCTTGGAGCTTGTGGTCTAAGAGGAAAATAAATGAAATAATACTGATGATATTTGTGTCCAAGACAAAGAACGGGGTCAGAGCAGATTATCTCTGGCATGACAGTCAAGTTGCATACCCTCCAGACCTTTCAACTGTGGTCCCTGGCAAGTCTGTGGGATTGTTGTCCTGTCTGTGATTATATGGAAATGTTTTCCCTGTTAAGTGCTTGATTTGAAAAACTTGTTTGACTTGATAAGGAATGATTTTTAAAATTTAATTAGAATGTTTCCTATTTCTACTGTTGACACCAGAGTTCATCAGATGTTCAGATTTGAAATATGAATTTCATCTGGAAGATGAAACTCACATTGAAGATACATGATTCATTTAGAATGTATGATCCAAGATATCTGAGTATTCACAGAAAATGAGGATAAGGGACAAGTAGCAGAGTGAAACCCTGGGATGTGTGTTGGTGGTCAGGTAATGTGGGAGTGTGCAAGGAGCAGTAGCAATGCAGTGTTCCCTGCACAGCTCTATCATGGTGCATCATGATCACGCTCACAAATAAATTCACTCTGCAAACCCCACAAATACAAAACCTTCATATAAAATACATCTATTTAACTATAAAAAATAGGAAAAGAAGAATAAATCAAGGTACTTGAGTTCTTATAGTAAAACCTTAATGAACAAAATAATAATTGGCCTTTTGGCAAAGATACATAGTCAAAGTAGATGTTGTACTTGGGAATGATTGATTGGATTTGAGATTTAGTAAATTCATATTAGTTGCTTGATGACTTCACATTAGGGTATTAGCCTACTGAATTGGAGATAAATATAACTCAGTAAGTTAGGTTACTTTCTCAAGGTCACTTGGCTTCTAAGTGAGAAACTGAATTCAGACTGATTTATTCAGAGTTCTCTACAAAAGACTGTTAAGAGAATAAAACCAGCCACAAACTAGGAGAAAGTGTTTTGCATAAGACACATTTGATAAAGGACTGTATCCAAAATAACACAGAGTTCATAGAACAGTGAGAAATAATTCAAGTAAAAATAGGTCAAAGACTAACAGACATCTCATCAAAGATGATAGATAAATAGATGGCAAGTAAGCATATGAAAAAGATTTCCATGGTATAGGTCATCAGATAAGCAAAAGTTGAAATGACAGTGAAACCCTGCTATATGTTAAATGATCAAACACCAACATCACCAAATGCTGGCAAAAATGTGGGGCATCAGAATCTCTCATTCATTGCTGGAGGGGTAGCAAACTGGTACAGTCATTTTGTAAGAGAGTTTGGTAGTTATTTATAAAACTAAAAATACTCTAAAACAGTCCTTGGGGTTTATACAAAGGAGTAAACACATCCCTATAATAAGCCCATACCTGGATGCTTACAGAATTCATAATTCTGGCATAATTCATAAATTCATAATTGCCAAAACTTTGAAGCAACCAAGATATTTGTTCAGTAGATGCAAAGATAAATAAACTGCGATACATCCAACAATAGAATATTCAATGCTAAAAGAAACAAACTGTGAAAAGACATGGAAGTAGCTTATATGCCTATTACTAAGTGAAAGAAACAATCTAAAAGCTACAAACTGTACTTCCAACAACATGGTATCCTGGGAAAGACAAAACTGAAGACAGTGGGGTTGTGGAGAAGGAGGAAGATGCAATGGGCAGAACATAAGAGATTTTTAGTGCGGTGAAACTGCTCTGTATGCTGTTATGATGAATACATGTCATAATATGCTAAACCCACAGAATATACAACACCAAAAGGTAACTAACTAACTTAAACTTGGGATAATACTGCTTTGTCAGTGTAGATTCATTGATTATGAAAAAATGTACCATGTTCATGTAGGATGCTGAATATGGAGGATGTGATAGATGTTTGGGAGGCAGAGGCTATATGGGAAATTTCTATACCTTCCCTTCAATTTACTGTGAACTTAAACCTATTATAAAAATAATACTGTCCTTAACAAGAGACAGCAGAGGTCTGCCATGCCATGTGGGCCAGGTCCCTGGCTGGGGATCAAACTTGTGCTGAGGCGCTATGACTAGCTTCATAGTGCTGTGCTTTAATGTGCTGCAACACGAGGGAGGGCCCCTTCTTTTCTAGTTTTCATCCTGACTGCTATAATAATGTGATGTACATGTTTAATATTGGTTATTGTTTTGATTCTTCTGTTTCCTAGATGCATATTATGATTAATATTATAACATCAACTTAGAATTTGTGGGAACTTTTAGGGAAAAAATGTATAGACTATAGTTACCACATAATTTGCATGATACAGAGAGTTTTTTAACCTTCATCACAACATTGTAAGTCTGTATTACTACCACCATTTTAGATATGAATAAATACACACTCAGAATCAAGAGCAGATAGCTCATGTAACCTTGTGTTTGGCATAAAGTAATTGCACTGTAATATCTGAATCAGCTACCATGGGAAGAATGTGATATTAATGATATTATTCAGCAGTCATGAAATGACAGAAAAAAACAATTTTAGGTTTGAATTTAATGCACCCATTCACATTACTTGCAAAATTTGGATTTTGTACAACACAGTTCTGGAGTCACCACAAACATTATAAAGTGGGAAAAGGGGACAGAGGCTGCAGAATCAAAAGCCATCCCTATGCCAAAAAACACCAGTTCAAGCAATATAGTGATATTCCTCCATATTGAGGAACAGTAGAAAATGGATTGGAATCCCCATGTTTGTTAAGGTGATTAACAGTAACACAGTGACATGTAACATTTATATCACCTTTTGCATATACTTTAGAGCTAGTCAAACATATCTGCAAACATTCCATGAAATTGTTCATGATATTTATCACAAAGTAAGGGCTGACCCTCTCCATAATTCTGGTTATTATCTTTCTAGAAGCCTAAATCAAAGTACTCCCATAAAAACTGTTGATTTATACCCCTGTAGGGGCATTCAATTAACAAAAGATGCCACTGAGATAGTTACTGAAGACAGGTCTTTGATTTGTTCACCATAATCATTGGGGATACAAACTGCAGTTCTTTGTTGGGACAAGGTTGAATTGCTTTGTGTTACAGGAGAAGAAAATGATATGATAGAGAGGGGAGCCAGTAGATAATGTATGGGGGAGAAAAAAGACTCTGGTGTCCATACACCAGACTGCAAGTTGGTGATTTTAAGAACAAAAATGCCTAGTGGGAAATTTTTAGGTTATTTTCTATGAAATGTGTAATAGAAGTTCCCTCTTCTGTCCCTTAAAGACACTTCAGTTAAGTTTGCATTGTTTCTCAATGTGTTTCCATTACCGAATTCTTAGTAGAGAATTTGCAAACGCTGGTTGGTGTTGAGCAAAGAGAGATGTTGGAACCTTAGGAGATGGCAACATTGGTAGAGGGAAGACATTTCTTTCACCACTCTTAATTGAGATGCTGACATCTTAGAGGAGAGAGAGAAGGCAAATGAAGGAAAATGAGGAGGAAAAGAAGGAAGAAAGGGGGCAGAGATAGAAAAGGAGAAGGGAAACAAAGAAAAGAGGGCAGGAAAGAAAAAGAAAGATAGCGGGACGAAATAGGGGCATGTCGAGGCTTGAGAGTTGCTTCATTTCTTTGTGGATATATAGTTTGTTTCTGATTTAAAGCCTTGCCTTCTCTATGTAAGTGTAACATACAGCAAAATTCTCTTTTTAAAGTCATCCTGTCACATAAACTCAGTCCAACCTGATTTTAAAAACAGAGGAAATGGGTTCCCCATGCCACCATGAAAACACCTAAGCTCCCAGAAAGACTTGCACAGACTCTTGTAGATAGCCCCAGACTATTGGGCTAATCTACTTTCCACTTCCAAAAATGTTTCTAGTGAGCAGCATTTTAGGGTGTCAGTTGCTTCCCTGTAAGTCTTCCCTTTGCCTCCATTTTCTGCACTTCAAAATCCTTGGTGCTCTTCACATCCCTGCTCAGATTGTCCCAGCTGCTTCCTCAGGGCTTTTTCTCAATTCCCTTCCCAGTTCTCCTCAGTATTTTCATATTTCTGTCATTTGTCTCATCATCCTAGGTTGTCTTTAACCACCTTTGTGTCCTCCCCACAGACTCAATAGAGTGTGGGGACAAACTGATTCCAGGTAAATAGTGATTAAATTGAATTGAAAGATATTGATTGGCTCTGCCCCCTTTTTTGCAATAAATTCAAATAATTGACTTAATAAAGTGTTCCCCCTAGACATTTCACTTGGAAGAAAGTAAAATCTTGTTTTCTAACACATGTAATTCAAAGTCATCCTAGCATGGCTGTTTAGAAGTGGTTCCTATTATGTTGGTGCTGTTTGTCCTGATGAGATACATATTTGAATTATTCAGGAGAATGAAATGATGCTAAACAAAAAAATGCCATGGATTTTGTTTCCTGCACCTTAGCTCATCAGCTGTGCTGTGTGTCAGCTGTGGCCACTGTCACCATAAGCAGACACTCAAGTTTCAGAATTCAGTCATGGTCTTGGATAGGTACATGTCAGGGTTTAAAATTTACTCTGGAAGAATGTATCTACTGAAATATCATAGGAATTTCCAGTTTCTTGGCAAAGGCAGAGATTGGAGCCACAGCTCCAGCCAACCTGGGGGACTGTCTACACTGTGCAGGTTTGTGACTAGCACACCATCTCTACAGGACATTAGAAATGCAGCACCTGAGTCTTCCTTAAGCCCTTAATTGGCACAGATTCCATACTCCAGAGAAGGACAAAGAGACTGAAGGCAGTGTTGTAATTAAAGCATCCCAGCTACTAAAATGATGCCTATTTGTTCATGAGCACTTATACTCAAATGGAAAAAAACAAAATTATGAAGCAGTTTATGTTGTTTTCCTTATTCTTTATTGCAAATATTATTCTTCACAGTCACATATTACTTTATTTTAAAAGGTCCCAAAGCACTGCTTGGATGTTTAGACATAAACACCCCCTAACCAAAGGTCAGATAATGATGACTGGTCTGTCCAGCCCATGTATCAACAGACTTCTTCAAGTTTAGTGTCATTTGACTATGACATAAGGAGACAAAATTTTAAAGAGAGGAAATAGGTTGGAAAGCAGACAGTAATAACATTCAGATAGACCCGGAAACACAGGCAGAGGAAGAGATAGAGACAGAAATAATCATAGTCATAAACAGAGATAGACTGATGTACAAATGGGTACACTGAGCCAGGCAGACCAACAACCAAGGCCTACCAGGACAAGCACAGGGGCTGGTCGGGGCTGACTGGCATACAAGGCCTTTTCATCCTATGTGTTGCTCCATCTGTTCCAACACATACACTTCCCTCCTCCCCAAATATACCTAATGCTTCAGTGTCCCCGTGTAGGACATAGTCCAGGATGGCAGCAAAAAGGAGACTTTTAATAGAATAAGAGAGTAAGAAACAGACTCAAGAAAAGAGAACATGGGGAAATGTTCTAGTTAAAGACAACATAGAATCTAGTTAAAGAGGAGAAAATGGGGCAAAGAGTGAGAGAAAGATGAGGTGTTGCAAACCTACTGGGAGTGAGCTTAAGGGAGATCTGGGAGGGTTCAGCTTCTCTGGTCTAGAGGAGGGGTGGGGTCTTACCCTGTTCCCCTTCATTCAGGATGCGGTCATCTCTGAGTTCCCCAATTCAGGGATGACTCTTATTATACTTAAGTGGTTTCCTTTTTCATATTTAAATGATAATGACATATTTAGGAAACATTATATATGCTTAAGTCAGTAGATTTCAAGTGTTGGATCCCCAGTTCCCCTGGTTCCCATGATATCGTCATGGTGTCAAGAGTTCCTGCTTGTCAGTTAGGTGTAGGCCCAGACAGGGGGCCTCTCAGTGAGGACAAAAGATATTAGGGACCATAGCTGCAGAAAACAGTTATTAGAATAGAGATAATATGCTTAGGCTGGCAGGAATAATGGAGCTTCCCAGGCCACAGTTCCTTGTCACTCCATCCTAGTTTACATCCCTAATCCCATCACCTATACACATACACCTCTATATACTTGGCTACTTTGTACTCAATGATAATAAATACGAGACTGGGTCAGGGCTGCACTTTACTTCCAGTGTAGCCCCTCTGGGGGCTTCTCACGGCTCCACACAGTCGTTGAGTATCTTTCCTTGTCCCGCACTACTTTTAACACTGTGCTTCAAGAGGTGACATTCAAATACCATGATGTCCTGAAATTTTAAGTCAGTGCTTCTACAATCAATCAGTAATAAAATTAAAAACATACCAAAAGAAAGAAAACAATATGGCCAGATGTTAATAGTTCTTCAACCTAGGTGATGGACATATAAGAAGTCAGTCCCATTCTGTCAACACTTCAAGATGCTTAAATTTTTCATTTAAAATAGGTTGGGATATTTTTTTAAGTAAAAAAAAAAAAAGGAAAGAAAGAAAGAAAAAGAAAAAGAAAAGAAAGTGTCAAGTCCCTTTCCCAGTGGGTGGGAAATCAGCACTCCCTCTTGTCTCTTGTTCTGATTTCCTGTGCTGCCAGATGCTCTTGTCACTTTCTCCTGACATTTTCTAGTGCTCCACCCCACATGGACCCAAACATGGAACACAGTCCTTTCTTCCTTAATTCCCACAAACTCTACCTATAAGGTGGCTAGCTGTGTGCAATCACTTTGGTGGGAGACCACAATGGGGTTGGAGGGAGGTTTGTTTAAGAGCATCAAAGGACATAAGTGAAAAATAAGTTTTAAATTAAAACTTACAACCACTGCATTTTTAGTTGTAAATGAATGAGACTCTTTGACATTTTATTCCAGTACAGCTATTTTTTGCCTTAGCATGGGTGATAATCTAACAAATCTATTGCAAATTGAGGCTACTATACGTTGAAATGCATTTAACACCCCTAATCTACTGGACATCACAGCTTGGCTGAGTCCACTTTAAACATGCTCAGAACACTTTGATTAGCTGACAGTTGGGCAAAATCATACACTACAAAACCCATTCTATAACAAAGTGTTGAATTATATTTTATTTTATATTTTATATTTTATTGTATAAATACAATAAAATGTATTTTATTGAATACCGATTTGAAAGCGAGAAGCAGAACTGCTGGCTGGGTGCTCACCATTAGAGGACACAGCCTAAAATACACTCAGTCTGAAGAAGCCCTGAGCTGAAATGAACAGCTGAATGATGGGGGTGCTGCAACAACAGGATGGTCAGTTTCTCTCCTGATGAGGTTCAAGAATAACTGGTATATTACACTGTAGCTGTGACTCCTGCCACTGCACAGCCTCACAAACCAGTATGGTACCACACATCATTATTCCAGGAAAAGATCAAAACTTTAAACTTTTTTTGTAACATACATATTTCTTTCAAACTATTGCAAAAACCAAAAATTCTTAAGTATTTGTCAATCAAGGACTGTCTGTAGTAATATTTCACTAAAGTGAGACAACTCCTGGGTAACCAACTGCTGTTTCTAGAAGTCACTTGGCTATTTCAACCACAAGGAGGGAAGCTGGCCATTTTTTGCTAGTCACTACTTCTCCTTAAGACCTAGCTTACAATTTGTTCAGCTGTTTCTCTTTATTCCTCTACCCCACCCTCTTTCCTTTCACACAGTCTGAATTCAACCCAATGTTGCATGCAGAACTATCTGGTACTCTATATTCAGTTCCATTTTCAAACCGTGTGCTGCCCATGTGACAGCAGGGGAAGAGCACTTTCTGAAACCATAGATCCATTAATTCATTTGGCTAAGCAAAAAATCATTTGCCCCCTGAGAACAATTACAATAACAGGGCAGAAGAACCCATTTAGTGTTTATTTAAAATAGCAGTTTTTCCAATTTTTGCTGCCCTGAACTGTGGCTTCACTAAAGAATCTTATTTAAAATGTGATAAACACTCAGTAGCAATTTGTATGGGTGTTTTGTCTCTTAAGTCTGCGGTGGAAAAGCATGCTACTTAAAATGAGTTACACATGTTATACAGTGCGATGCTACTTAAAAAAAAAAAAAAAAGCTGTAAGAATGTTACTGTCATAGCATTTTCCTGGTTCCCTAGCTTAGGAGAGGACAAGGAGGCAGGGTGAAGACGTCTACTCCACAAGGCCCATTTTACAGGCCTTGTAAGTTGCCACTATCTTTGGTATTCTTGATGACTGACAGTTCCAGTCAGCCCATTTAGCTACTTTTGACAGAAATCTCAACTGTTCTTTGGGGACCTATTTTCCTTGTAGTCAGTTTTCTAGCTTTTTGTGATGACTGTTATCTGTTATACTTTACTTTGATAAAACAATGGCACAAGACTTGATTATCTTTAAAAACAAAACAAAAAAAAACCTGTGAGCTGTCCTCACATGAACAGGCCTCAGTGACTCCTTCATATCATTTTTGGCAGCTCAACTTTCACAGACATGAAAACCACAAGAAATAGTATCTTCCCTGTTATTTCTTCCTCCATGTTCCCAACTTCCATCAGGTGTTTCTCATCAGAAAGGTTTATTTCAATTCTCCACTTGAGAGAGACCAGTACAAACTCCTCCTTTGCTTCTGGAAATTTGGACTCTCAGAAAGAAGCATGGAAATATTATTGATCTAAGACCAACCAAAGGCTTTCTCATTCTGGACATAACCACCTTGAATCTTTTGCTTGCAATAGAGTGGAACTTCAGAAAATAAGAAATAGAAATTGTTCAAGGGTCTCACTCACTCACTTCTGCCAGATGAAATATCAGATAAAATTTCAATAGTACCTGGATAGAGCAGGGTTTCTTCAACCAAAGAGAAGCAGTGCAGTCTTGCAGGTATCCCCAAATTAGTAGATGAAGACCCTCGAAGCAGGCTAAACAATCTGGGAACGATCTGCATGATCCCTTCAGGGAAGGCAGCAACTTCCACCTTCTTACTTCACTTAGGCCAAAAAGTATAACTTTATCTTATCAGACTGAGGATGTTATAGAATAAGTGTCATTCTAATTCTAGTAGAACATAAAAGCAAGTAAGCATGATTTGTGGGGAAAAAAGCTTTCCATCTAGGATTTGCAAAAGTTACATATCCTCCTTCACTGTCATTTAATCTGTCTCAGCAGATAGACATTTGAACCCTCTTGTACTCTTTCCTAAATGTTCTGTGATGAATTATCATAACTTGGCCTATTAATCCACTCAGCTCCCCACAATGAATGTAGTCAGGGGTCTCTTGTGATGATCACATGAATTCAAGTGGCACTTCTCTGGAAACATCCATCTTCTTTAAGAGATTTCTCTTACCTTCTTACAGGTGCCTCAGGCACTGGTCCAGGATTGGCAACTTTATCCATCCTGGGCAGCCAGAGTCCTTCCCAAGTGTTTTGCAATCGTCCCAGGCTGGGTAGGTTCACCATCAGTTCTAGTCATTTGAAAGAGAATTTTGGAGCTCTTGGCATCATTTCACAGGTTTTAATGGTAAGCAGGCAAAGCAAGACAGCAGGAATATATCAACTTAAGCCCCCTAAGAACTTCTACATGCTCTTTTCTTTGGGCTTTCTCTGGCATTCTCTTCTGGTCTCATCAGCTAACAGCTATCCCTCCTTCTGTAGCCCCCTGCCATCTCTGAGAAATACTGCCCAGATAGCCTTGACTTCCAGGCTCAGGTGTGCGCACTTGCACATGTGCACACAGCCATGCTCAGGTGTTCATAGTCAGCCATGTATGCCCCGCACCCAGGAACCCTCTATGTTAACAAGATCAAAGCCACAGGTGATGCCTAGTGGCAAATGGTGTAAAAGCCTCATCAGCTGCATTTGCCCTATTCCATGCAATTGTGTAACTTAAGCTCGAGAGAGAAGACTGTTTCCTCTCTGGAGGTAAGATAGAGAAAATGTGATTTCAGAGCCACCAGCTATCACGGAACCCAATGCAGTTTCCAAGATCACCTGCAGAAGGAGAGGAAGAACACAACACAAACAAAACAGAGGTAAGGAGTTAGGGGATGGGGAGTAGGGGGAGGGAGAGGTTATTTTCTCAGAAGTCCTAAAAAGACCCTGGGTAGAACCTTCCCAAGTCTCCGTTTTTGACGTTCTGAACTACCTGATCCTTCCAATAAATCTTTTTATGCTTACATGATCCAAACTGGTTTTTGAATACCTTCAAATCAAGGAATTTTAACAAATGACCCATACTTTATCTTGATAATTGAGCTCATTATTATGTACCAGAAACTGTGTGAGGCTCTGAATAATTGCAGACAAATGCAGAGGAGGATGGCCTGGCTCTTACGCATTCACAGTCCTTGCTGGGTGTCACTCTTTTCTGTGAATTCCCGTATTTACTACTTTGTGTGCCAATGACCTGTTCTCTGGATACTCTAGCTTACTTTGCCACCAAGGGCATTACATTTATGTAATGTAATTATGTATCATAAAGACCTTCTGAAAGCTTGTCATGGGAATAAGTGAAATACAGTAGCTACACCAGTTTAATACTGCTTTATAGTTTCCAGAGCATTTTCAACTAAATTACCTCAAATGCCAAAAATATCCAATCCACAGGATCTTTAGAGTAGAAAGATGATGTTTATCAGGCATTAAAGTTAAATAAAAACATCCTGTAAGACCTTCAGCTTCCTTCCCTTATCTAATCGGAACTTGGCTTTCTAAGTAAGTAATCTTACTGGGAAAAGAATGAGCTGAAAACTGGGTGAAGGGGTGTTTAAAAGTATCTGGTTAATCTGATTGCATTTTCTAAAAGTTAAAACAATTGTTTTTTGCTGATAACAAATCTCAAATCCTCATTTACCTAATGGCCTGGAAATCAAAGCTTGGGATTTGCAAAGAGGCCCCAGCACTTCATTCACTCCTGTACTCAAGGAGAGCTAAGGTATGTTAGTTATGTGCCAAATATTATGGCCACTGTGGTTGGACAATGGGGGTTAAACCCTTTCTCAGGAGTTACAGTCTAGGATAGTTATTCTTAAATTGCCTTGTACCATGGGAATCACCAGGACAACTTTATATACTGGATCTCATACCCTGGGGTTGTAATTTCATTAATTTTGTGAATGATCAGGATGTCCCCAGGTGATTCTGTGTATCTTAGGCTGAGAACCAATGGTGTGTACAAAAGATGTTTTGAATTATTAGAAAGGATTTAAGTGCATGATACAAGAGGATAAAGCAAAATCTTCCTGGCCCAGCTTAGGAGACCCTGAGAATATCCCTCATTTGAGATATGACAGATCATGAAAAATGACCAGGTGATGATGTCATGAAAATGGGGATTTTTCTGGGCAAAAAGTAGAGTAAATCAGTCATAAGTAAATAAGTTTCCTAAAATATTATTTCAATTAAAAATCATAAAAAAACAAAAATAATGATTTTCATATCATACTATAAGCAAAATCTATGAATATGCTTAAAATGTATGTATGAAAATGTTTGTGCTGCACTTATTTATGTTAATGCCTGACAACCAGTATTTAACAATAGTTGATGAATAAATTTTAATAGGATAATTACCAGGGAAAGGGAAGTTTCCTAGTTCCCTGCCCCATCATAAGCAAGGGTGGAGCTGAGCAGGAGGTGACGTAAGAAAAGACTGAGAGAAAAATTAAGGAAGAAAAAAAGAGAGAGGAACAGAAGAAGTGGGGGAGAGATGGAGAAATAAGACTAGAGGAAGCATATGTGAAGAAACCCCTCTTCTTGGCTTGGACCTGTAACTTGGGGGACATGGAAGGAAACACTTCCATGGGTAAGAGACCTGTACGGAGAATGAGAATGGCAGTCTATCAGGCTTGAAATAAAGGAGAATGAGGAAGTGATAAAAATTGACCTTGGAGAGGAAAGAAAAGATCAAAATGCAAAAATTGAAGCTTGGAGATATAATTTCTGAAGACAGTGGGGACTTTTTACGAGGTGCACAGCAGGAGAATGAAAGGCCAGCTGCATCACAGACAGGCCTCATGAGCCCTCATGAGCCAGAATTACTCCCATGCCACCCGGAACTGCACCAGCCCAGGGGCGGTATGGTTCCTCTGGAGTGGTGCTGTGCTCATGATTTATCCTTTTGCATTTTAAAATCTTGTCTATATTTCTTCTTTGTGTTTGATATATTTATGGGCTTCTTTTTCTCCTCAGGAGATGAAAACATCTGCATCATCTCATTAACCTTCACTTGGCACCCTTGGAGGAGATGGCAAGGTAAATTATATTAGGGAACATTTTAAACACTTAAAATTTGAAAGACATGCCAAAAACTCAGTGCCATAAACTAAAAAAAAAACATTGGGTTCTGCTTCTGCCTTTTGCTCTGCTTCTTGGCTCTGACTTGGCTGCAAGATGACATTGTGGAGGGAAACAGGTCAGCATGGAGATTTCTGCAGAGCAGGGCAATGCTGAGTTTCAAGCTAACCTCCACTTAGGAAAAAAAAACAGAGGGGAGCAAAATTGCTTTTTGCTCAGGGAAACTCTTCCAATTTCAGTTCCAAGAGAAATAGTTAATTCATGAACTGAACTGTGAGAGAAATGAATGCACTGGTTCCCAGAGGAAAAAGGATCTGGCCAACTCTCCCCATGCTAATAAAAGTTTTAGACTATTTTACATTTGCTCTCTTGGGGTAACAACTAGATATTCCTTATCTAAAAGCCACTTTGAAGATTCTAGCAAAGTGAACTTTTAAAAGTTCACTTTGAAATGTATAAAACCTGGTAAATTTTTCCTAACTTGGGACCCACACTTTGAGGTTGGCCCATTTATTTGGTTTTGAAGCCAGTTAATTCTATTTCCCAACAAACTGCCAGTTTTATAGGCCCAGGTCTCATTTTTCTGCTGCTCTTGCTAGAAGTTCACTCTCACCCATTCACCTGATTACCTGGGAGAGGAAGTTCATGTTTACCTTTCAGTTCCAGCTCTGAGTGCAGACCATTGTCTGAGTTCAGACATAAAGGTTGGAAGATGGATTACAATAGTGGTTTCAAATTTTAAGTTACCAGTTGCCACTGTTACAGAGACAATCAGCTGAGTCTTAAAGCCTGTGGTCCTTCAGAGACTCCTTTAAAAAAATTCCCTGGAGAATTAGTACTTGATATCTTCTATCTAACAGTATCAGGGATTAGATTTCATTCTGTTGAAATCCAAACCAAAGTGGAATGAATCAAGAATATGGGCTGATATGGTCAAAGAGAGAAAGGCCTAAGGGGAGAAAGTAAGTGACTCCAATTTGGGGGAGTTAAATAGTTTTTAACACTATTTGTCCTCTCAAATCATGTATTCCATGCTGGTCTGGAAGGATGTCTCCTCCATTCCTTCATTCCATGTTTGGTCCTGACTAATTTACTTACGAAGTTTTCCCCTTGGGAAATGTCATATTCAATAAGAAAAACAGCCTTAGCTGACATCATGCATCCTTCTTGGCAAACCTTACTTAATTTGAAGGCAACCCTGAAAATCTACTTCTTCACTTGTCCTTTACTAGCTGATGGTGGGTAAATTAAAAATTTCTTTGCCTTTGGTTTCTTACCCCATAAAGTAGGAGCAAGAACAGCTATCTCCAGGGGTTGTTATAAACTTTAAATGGACTATTGTACATAGTCCCTTAGTTATTGAAAATTGCAATTTCTTCCAGCTGCCAAACATTCATCAGTGCCCTTTTACCCCGTTAAGTCAAATGGACAAGTCCCTTAGGAGTAAGCCTAAAAATTGATTCTATTTGCTTTTTTCATTTTTTAAAGATTGAAATGTTTATACCATCCTCTTACCTCTTGCCCAAGCTGATACTAACAATTTTCCCCAAATAATAGCAGCTTACAAACTATTGGAGAAGCTGAATTGAATGTGATATTTAGGATTGTTTTTTTTCTAACACAGATGTAAACAGCAATAATTCCAATTTCTACAGAGGTCAACATATCAGGGCCACTCAACCCCAGGATGAGAAATGCTCACAAGAAATTGAAGCATTAGGACAATTCTCTAGTAGGAACACAAAAGGCCTAGAAAGGTGCTGCCCTTGCCCCCTGGAATTCAAATTGTCTCACATCAAAAATCAGAAACAAAATGATCAACATGTTTGTTTGTTTTTTTCCCCCATACAAATGATGTTCAGTTTAGGCCATGATGATTTTCCTAAAAAACCCATTTAATATGAATTTTGTTTTACATGGGTTAGCAAAACTTCAGAACAGAATGGTTGTATATTATGTTGTGATCATTTTCATAAGGGGTTGATCTCCATGTGTCTGTGATGAGTAGTTATTAAAAAGAAAAAGGAAGTCAGTCCAATATCTAGTGTTTTGAAGATTAAAAGTAATCATAATTTGGAAATCTAGTTTGTTCATCTGTGTTTTTTTTTTTTCTTTTGAAATGGGAAATGTTATGATACCTCACTGGTATATAGGATATAGATACCTATATCCTTACATGGAAGGGCATTACTTCTATCTCACCTTCTCTAGGCTTCAGGTTCCTCATCCATAAAGTGAAGCCAATTTGGGGTCAAAGATGGCATAGAATTTCACTTCACATGCTCACTCTAAACCATGGCAGTGGCTGCTATGAGAACTAACCCCAAAAGATTTAGGCTCTGAGTGGACTGACATAACAATAGATATTATCTGACATAAGTCTAGGGTATATTCACAGCTAGTTGTGCTAAACATGTGTGAACCATGTGACTATGTGGTGGTCTCTGAAGCCCCTTGTATTCTTAATAGTTATTGAATCTAATTTACCTATCACAGGATGAAGGACACAGGGAGAGGAAGAGCCATAGGATTGTAGAGATTAGGTTGGGAGACCCATGAGAGAAGAGAGTCACATTGAGATTACCCAGGAGTGTGGCTTTGGCTGCAACACATCCTGAAGTCCAACTCACTACTACTAACTGCCACCCACAAATTGTCAGTCTAGGCAATCTGACATCAGAGACAAAAAAAAAAATATATATAACCAATGATGACGAATATTTAAACTTGGGATGCAAGACTTTTTAAGCATAAAAGAGAAGGTTAGGTTTAGCAACATACAACCATACATAGTCCCCAAGCAAGGAGCCCTGCTTGCATTCCTCTGGGCCCCATTTCTTATCTGTACCACCTTGGCCTTCAGATGACCTCAAACAAGTCATCCTTGAAATCCCTTTTCATTTCTGACTTCTGCCAAGTTCTGTGATCTAAATCAGCTATCAGCCTAATTCTTAATCACAATTCTATTTGCACAGAATGCTCCTGGCATTGTTGACAACAGACTCCCTCCCCTTTATTTCCCAAGTAATAATTTACTGCTGCAGGCACTAAAACTATTCCAGTATTTGGTAACTGAGAAATGACACTGTGATAGTACTTGACAAGGAAGGAGATTTCCTCTCAAACTGGCAATAAATAATGGGCAAAGTGGTCATCTTTAAAGCATTGGAATTTCAATCTGCAGGAGCAATTTACAGTGAGAACACTGGATCAATCCATGAATTTCTTTTGATGTTAAAACCTGAGTTCTCTCTTTTGCTAGTGAAGTATATTGGTTAAACATACTAAGGAAATAAGAATTTCACCATAAATATGGCAACTCCCTCTGAGACCCTAAACATTGTACTTTACCCCTCCCCTTCTAATTTCATTCCACTGTTACTTATTTACACTAAGACCTCACTAGGAAGAACAGGAC
Organism: Condylura cristata; assembly: GCF_000260355.1. Lineage (NCBI taxonomy): Eukaryota > Metazoa > Chordata > Mammalia > Eulipotyphla > Talpidae > Condylura > Condylura cristata. The sequence continues at coordinate 34,574,594 of NW_004567106.1, read as the reverse complement.
AAGCTGTCCTGTGTGCTCTGCCTCAGTGTGTATGTCTCTTTCTTCCCCATCCCATCACAGTTTGGAAGGATAAGACAAAATCTGACTCAAATCTCTCAATTTATAAAAGATGTGAAGAAATCCCAGGCACAGATTCCATTTACTATATATGAGTCTATGATACTTGAAAATACTATAGTGTATTAGTCACCATCTGCATGATGAAAATCACTTGTTCAAAATCTGGAATATACCAGCTTCTTATCTATGAGAATGGAATGATAATAACTTTCTTGCATGATTACAGTGAGAATAAAGAAATCTAACCCAGAGCCTGGCATCTTGAAAGTTTTCAGAAAATACTAATTACTGGGATTCCCATTGCTTTTATTGTGGTAATTGTTATTACCACCCTTTCCCAATGATACATAACCCTATACCTCTCCCTCCACCATTTATCTCTGCTTGCCTCCACTTTTCCTCACATAGGAACTGAGGAAGGAATAAAAACCTTGAAAGAAATATGAGCAAAATCTTCATGCCTGTTGCATCAGAAGAACCTGAGTCACTCAAGGACTAAGAGATGCATCTGTCTACCCCTTTAACAGATGCATCTGTTTCATATTCTGTACGTAGAGTCCACATTAGACACCTTGGCTTCAGAAATCACAGCAGCCTAATTAGAACTTGGTTTTAATTAGCTCAAAGCTACCAAACTGCATGTGAAATATGCATTACCCCAAGCAACCATCTTGTTTTATGAATGATTGGACAGGTGACTCCAAAATTTCCTGGGGCAGAGAACCCATGCTGCCATCATGTGTCCCTTCTAACTGGGATGGACTGCACTTTCCTTTGGTCAAGCACTGAGGAAAGGGCACTAGTCTTGTCTGACTGACCTTTGTCCACTGAAAGCCCCAGTCTTGTCCTCTTTCGGATGTTAGCTACACTCAGCACTTCTAAGCTGTGGTGCCTCCCATTGTATCCTCTTCAACATCTCAGCTGACTCCTCACCTCAGGCCACCTGCCTTTACCTTTTCCTCTCCATCCTCTTCTGTACCTGGCTCTTAGGGGGATCAGAAAGCAGGATACTGATATTACCTTAAGCAAACTTCAACCCTCTTGATTATTCCCATCAACTTACCCAGATCTATTATATATTATAAGTGGAAAACAGCTTCTATGACATGCACATGGACATTTGGACCATGCTCCAAGTTCCCCTTGCAAATCCTCAAAACCTCATCTTCCACTATAAAGTCAGCCAAACTCTCTCGACTTGCATCTGATGAATTAATGATCCTACTGTCACGTAAATGACTAATGATGAGCAAAAGTTTCTTGTTCCTTACCCCCATCCTTTATCCCCAACGGTAAACTAAAAGAGGTGGTCATTCTCTCCCAACAAAGGGCATTCTTCTGTTAGCCTTAACATTGGGAAGCTTTAAATCACTCAAAAAAAAGAAGTTATATCAACAAAGGTTATTCTGTGTATTAGTTTTTTTGGTATCACCAACAGAAATTTATTGTCTCACAGTTCAGAAGTTATCAAGGTGCCAGCAGCGTTGGTTCCTTATGAGGACTATGTGGGAGAACCTATCCCTGGCCTTTATCCCAGCTTCCAGTAACCTCAGGCATTCCTTGACTTTTAGATTTCACTCTCTCTGTGTTTGCACATTAATAAGAAATAACAACAAGATCAAGTCCCTTGAATCAGGATAACTAAAATGGAATCAGGATGCTACTCAGTACAGGTCCTCAGTACATCCAGGTAAATTCAGGCATATTCACCTCTGAGAAGGAACTGACAGCGTCCTGGATCAGCATCAACACACAGTGGCAAAACAACCATTCAGATTCTTCATCTGAAACTTCCCAGAGAGTTGAATTTTAATCAATCACTACTCCATGAACATCCTACCTGCACCAATCATAATTCTTGAGCAGTTTTTCACTTAACTTACCTACTATTATGTGAGCAGGTATATCAAGTTTTTGCCTGATTTGCAAAGCAGACAGGAATGAGAATTAACTCGTTTTAGGACTCTATCAGCCTTTCTGCTTTCTAAACCTGGGACTACAACTCAAGGAATTCTAGATTCTGTGTCTCCCAGATTGTTGTCCTAATAAAACCCCAAATAGATGCTTATATTCTTGCTTCAAGCAGACTTCATCTATTCTGTATTTAAAAGGCCATCTTCTCTCAGCACATTTCTGACTATGAGTCCAAACTTTACCATTTTATAATGACACCGGTCATATTGGGCTGGGGCATGCACCCTAATCACCTCCTCTTCATTTGATTTTTGTGAAGACCCAATTTCCAGATTCAAACACATTTAAAGATCTGAGGGCTAGCATGCTGACATCTTTTGCGGAACACAATTCAACACATTACACATAGATACAGCATGCTCTTTTTTATTTAAGGATACATTCCTGAAGACCTCATATATTTAAAGATTTCATAACACAAAATAAAGGATAAGTGGTAATTGAGGACAACATGGGGGTTGTCCTCAAATGTATCTGTCCGCAGACATGTAACATTATTATACTTTAATATATACCTTTTTTTCTTCTCTCAGTATTTTCTTTACCATTTCCCTTTAGGGACTCACTAAAAATTTATTGCTTGGCCTATTTTGGAATTTGTTTAGCTTGTTATAATGGCATTTTATGTAAGTTTTACTGCAAAGCTTCAGATTTCCAGACCTAATTTTCAGCACTCACATAAGCAGTGTGACGTAATGAATCTTGAACTATATTATATGATACAAAAAGTATTAAATTTTTAAGTATCAGTGAATATTTAAAAAATAGCACAAAAGTGACCAAAAGCCCTTGCAGAGATTCTGTACAAGTAAATAAGAGGGGTTCACAGCTCACTGTGAAGTGAAGCAGCCTGACTTTGAATCCTGACTGTGTGACCTTGAACAAGTAAATTAACTAGAATTACACAAACAAGTAAAAACAATACTGTCTTCTTTTAACAGTATGAACATAGTATATAATTCATACATGCCCCTATTATGAGATTGGGGTAGTGGATTATTTAGGGAATTCTTATGTGTATTTTATTTCAAATTTGAGTAATTGATTTGTTAGTGTTTTCAGGTCACACTTATTTAAAATTCACCCTAATTCAAACTCAAATTTGCCTTAAGTGCCACTGAACTGTGTAGTAAGTAATGTTTCAACAGTATAAAAAATCATACGGCAAAACTACTAGATGGTAGTTAGCTGTCTGACTATAGAGGTCAGCCTTGTATAGATAGGGATAAATGGGTTTTAGAAAAGTCTCCTTGTTCTTTAAATCACACATTCCTTAATTCTCTTTGCCTAGCTCTAAAGGCTACCAACAAAATAAATATTGCCTTGATTATATATTTCTTTGTCATTCCCCAGCCCCCAAAGTAGGTCTATTATCCCTTTGTATAAGTGCTAAGCTCCTAAAGCCAGATATGGAAGATATAAGTACTCAGCAGTGTTATGTAGTAGGGGGCTATATACTGAAATCTGGAGATTTGATTTTTTATGCTTGACTATGCCACCAACAAGCCATACTTCCTACAACAATTTTTGTTTTAATTTCTCCATTCTACTTTCCCACAGTGTTTTTTTTATTATTTTTTTAATTATTACAAAAGTTTATTTTTACATCATTTTGCACATTTTTTTCCCCATCTCGATTGTAGTCCCCACGGGTTTCCCATCACCAAATCACCCCTGTGCCACCACCATAGTCCCGTGCATTTCCCTCCCTTCCCTTTCACCCCCCGTTTTTGATCCCATTTCCCACTCCACCCCCACAGAATGTCTCTGGTCTATGGTTGTTCATTATTTTTGTTATTTTCTCGCCTGGTCCATTATACTCCTGCTATGAGTGAAATCATCCGGTATTTTTCTTTCTCTTTCTGGCTTAACTCACTAAGCATGATCTTTTCCAGCTCCATCCAAGTTGCTGCAAAAGACATGTGTTTCTCTTTTTTGGTTGCTGAGTAATATTCCATTGTATATATGTACCACATCTTTTTTATGCAGTCATCTACTTTTGGGCATTTGGGCTGCTTCCATGTTGTAAGTGGTTTTATCCATATTTGCTAAAGTAATGGATTACCAAAGGCAATCCTCTCATATAGAAAGAAGACTTTGTCATCAAAAAGGATCTCAAAGCATGACTCGTCCCTTGTACCTACTAAATCCATGGTTCTCCTGGCTCCGCAGGTGGGACTGAGGACAACTTGTTCTATGGACAGCCTCTTGGGTTACTTTCACCAGGTTTGCCAATGGGCTCATTTTGAATGGCCTCACCCTCCTGCCCTTCACCAACTTTTATCTGAACCTTCACCCAAACCAGTGAAGAAGAATAGGCTGTCATAGCAAGTTAAGTTGACCCTGATTTTGACTGCCCGACAGATCTAGATAGGCCTGTCCTTGGGCTTCTGGATAGAAGTGTAGACACTGCCCATTTTTTTTTTTAACCAAAACATGATTTGTCCCACTAGAGACTTTTGAAAACTCAAAATAAAATAATATGAAAACTATGAAAGTCAAGTCCTATTTAGAGAAGCATCTAATCACCTGCCTTAATCAACAAGGAACAAAATTACATTTGATTCATCTACAAAAAGAAATGACACTCAGTCACTTGCTTCCCCTGCTTAGAGTAAGGGATCCAAACCTTCTCACTCCCCTTCCTCAGCCTTTTTCTATTGCTAATTCCATGGTGCAACTCCATTTCTTCTTTCTAAAATTCTATCTACTCTAAATAAAGGAAGAAATAAATTTTCAACTTCATAGAAAAATAAACAAAAGAAAGAATAACCAGTCTTTAGGGATTTTGATGTAAAAGTATATTCTATTTATAAAGAAAAGGTTTTTTTTCACCCCAACTTTTGGGAATGGCAATTCCCAGAAATGTTTGGAATTTTACCTTTTGGTTTCATCTTTAACACCTTGATAGCTCTGTTTATATTTGATTGTTTCTCATCTAGCAAAGATGGGAATGGAGGGAGAAGGGCATTATTTATTCAACTCTTGCCTATGTTACCAGCAATGGCAGCATCTGGTGTCAATAGATAGTGGGAAATGAACAGGCAATCTAACATCTGTGAACCAGGTCTCTCTCAGAGCAGATATGAATGTTAGAGATAGTAGTTGAAGTCAGGAATGTAGGAATGCAAGGTGCAGTGAGGGTGAATAACTTCTTGAGGAAATTAAAAAGTACTCACAGATATGAATATCACTCTACTCATTTTCTTCCGAAATCAGTGCTCAGAAGAAGGTATTGAAAGGTCAGAATACACAGTTAGTTTAGATCCACTACTGTATCTTTTGGTCATTAAACCAAAAGGTTATTAAAGTTGACAACATCTGAAAGCATGCAAACTTGTTTGCAGGAGAAACTACTTATCGTAAACAAAATTGTCTTGTTTTAGATCAGTTTATTAAACTGCCCGCTTTCAGAAAGAAAAAGAAGCAGATGTTCTTCAACTCTGACTTCAGAAGTCTCCCAATCAACATCTCAGGCAGATCTAATCTCAATTAAAAATGGGTGCCTTTGGGGCCCTCCCTGGTGGCGCAGCGGGCTAAAGCACTGCACTGAGAATCTAAAGCCGCTTCTGCATGAGTTCGATTCCCGCCTGCCCCGGAGGTGACCACATGGCGTGGCAGACCTCTCCTGACCCGCCCGCTGCTCCCCTCAGCAGTGTACTTCGTCGATCTGCCTGTTCTGCTCCCCACTCTGTCTCTGGTGAAGCCTCTCGCCACCCCTGAGCCTCTGGCCTGCACCCCAGTTCTGTATGCACAAATAAATAAATCTTAAAAAAAAAAAAATGGGTGCCTTTGATTCAAAGTTCCACCTCCCTGCTGGTCCTCCCCCTAGTCTTGCTGCCCCAGTCAATGTATCAGAGAAACCAGGTCTCTCCTAAATTTATTTTGTTTTTTGAGAATAGAGAAATGATATCTTGCTGGCTTGAAAACCATCAAAAGCTGCAGCACTAACTCTCAAGGTGAACTTGGCTGAGTGAAGTGCACTTACACACTCTGTGACCCAAAAGCTACAGTCATTAGGAAACTGTGGATTTCCTGATTTTTTTTTGGAAAAAAAAAGTGTTTTTTTTTTTTTTTTTTTTTTTTTTTTTTTTAGAGAGCAATATTTACGTATCATCTATCATGTTTCCTACTCAGTGCATTTAAATTTTGATGTAGTTTTTCAATGCAGTACAGGTATTGATGGTTAATAACTATTAGTAGTGAGGAACTATAAAGGTTCAGGATGTGTAGTCATTTGGGGAGATAGCAGGACTGACCCTGTATCCAGCATGTGCCTAGTTTTGTGAGCTTGGGAAAGTGAATTAACCTCCCTGAGTCTATATTTCCATTTGTCAAAAGGACATGAGAAATGTATGTGTTCACGTGCCTTTTGTAAGAACTAGAAGTGAGCTATATCAGTCAGAAATGATAGCATTTATAAATTTTTTTT
>NW_004567106.1:34560183-34567583 GCF_000260355.1 Condylura cristata | reverse complement strand
CGCTGCTCCCCTCAGCAGTGTACTTCATCGATCTGCCTGTTCTGCACCCCACTCTGTCTCTGGCGAATCCTCTCACCCTCCGCATTTCTGGCCTGTACCCCAGTTCTGTATGAATAAATAAATAAATCTTAAAAAAAAATCCATTTAAATATGAAAGGGAAAACATTAAATTTTCTCTATGAAAACATTATTTCCTCAGAGTAGCAACAAGTTTCTTAAAAGGACAAAAAATAGACCAAAAAACTAGGCTATTAATAAATTCACCTACATTAAAATAGCTACATTAAAATTAAGAACTTCATTCAACACACCATCAAATATGGAAAACCCGTAAGAATACACTCATTACAAAAGCTATTTGTAATACATTTAACTGGCAGAAGATTGACATCCAGAATTTTTAAAGGTGACAATATTGATGAGAAAAAATAAACAATCTAATAAAAATGAGCAAAAGACCTGAATAGGTATTTCATAGAAGATAGAAATATATGCTCAATTTTACTAATAGACAAGACAATTACAATTTTGATAAGTCAAAATTACAATGAGGTGCTATTTCATGCTCACAAGGATGATGAACTACCAGGCATGTGTGAAAAGCAATGATCAGAGCCTCAAGTGCAATGCTGGTGGGACATAGGCACAGCTGCTTTGTAACACGCTTAGGTATTTCTCAGTGGAGTTAAAAACACAGGGCCCTACAATCTGGTACATTTGCTTCTGAAGTTGTCCCCAAATTTGTTATATGTCACAATCTGCAGTGCTTCTAGAAATCTTAATGCTTAGACCAAAAACCACACTAATTAAATAAAATGTCTGGGAAGTGAGACGCAGGCATTTGTATTTTTTTTTTTTTTAAATATTTATTTATGCATACAAGAACTGGGTTCAGGCCAGAGGTGTGGGGATGAGAGGATTCACCAGAGACAGAGTGGGGAGCAGAACAGGCAGATCCACCAAAATACACTGACAGCTGACACAAGCTATGCAACCTCTGTCGTCAGACACGATCCGGATGGAGGGGAATTCTCTGAAAAATCAGACTTTCCATGCTAACTTATGTTATGACCTCCCTTTTTTGTATAATCATAATATCAAAATATTCTGAGCAACTTTCAGCTTACAATTGGACTGCCTCAGCTGCATAAGGCTTGCCTGCCCTGACAAGCAAGCACTGCACCAGGGTGAAAAAATTCCCCTCAAGTCAAGTGACTTGACTACTGACTGATAAATAAAAGCAAAAGGGCTGTTTTGTAAAGTCTCACTGCTGGATGGAGAAAAACCCAAATCTTATCATTCTATTATCTCACCTAGCCTTCTATTCAGCTTCTAAAGAATTACTCAAACTTCCTATTATTTGGCCTTTAGATGTGGAAATTCATCCAGGTTGCCTGTTTTTAAACTAGTCAAGTTTTTCACCTGCTACACCTTAAAGGAATCCACAAAAGTCTTCTGGCTAGTTTTTCAGGATTCTACTATGTAGTCTTCAGATAAGGAAATTCACCTATGTCTCCTATTCAGAGATTTGATTAGCAAGGAATTTCCTCTTCTACCTCCCAGGTTGACTCAGGTAGAAAACCAAAAATCCATTAAGTAGTAGATAAGGTTTAAGGGACTTCTATCTTGAAGTTGATCTCCATTATAGTAATATTAGTCATAAACTTTGTGCACCTATGTACCTGTTTTTAACCTTGATTGATTTTGGAATGTTATATCTCAGCTAAAGAGCAATATGACCTTAAACAGTTCTTAGAAAGAAAAAAAAAAGGATGATTGTAATCTCTCGGCCCAGTTCATGTCATCCCACTGCTTGTTCCTAATGTATAAAATAAACCTCTGCTGAAGTCAGAGCAGGAAGACTTGCACCCAACTCCGACTCCCGTGTCTTCCTCACCCCCCTATCCCCTTTTTCTCCTTCTCCCCTTTTTAGGAATCTCCACTCGCAGATGCCTTCCCACCCTAGGGTCCTGCCTGTCTTGCCTCCAGACACCTCAATAGTTGGAGCTGGTTTCAGACAGACAGCTATGGGGAGCAGGCCAGGAGAGGCTGCCATACCATGTAGATCAGCTCCCTGGCTGGGGATCGAATTCGTGCTACAGTAGCTATGGAATGCTTCATAGTACTGTGCTTTAACCCATTGCACCACCAGGGAGAACTCAGAAATTTGTATTTTTTAAGCATCCAATGTGATAATTCCAATGTGCATGTCAGTAGCACCCTCTGCCTGTAAATTTTAAGCTCTTCAGAAGATGCTGAAGTTGGAGGAGGCCTGGATCTAATAGGACCCTTGGCAGGTTGAAGGCATGGTGTACAAAAACAAGGGCTTCCCTTTCTGTCACTGCATGAAGGCAGGAGCAGGGTGAGATCCATATAGCTGCATAGTGACTGCTCTGACATGCAGACCTTGGGAAAATAAGTGCTTCTTCATTATTCATAATGGTTGATATAAAATTTCAATTGAATGTTAAATCCAGTTATACTACTGATGTATTTTCATGAGTCAATGAAAGAAAAGGAAGATGTGTTTTGTTCTTTCATGTCATTTTGGAATTATTACATTTTTTTTTTTTTTTAAGATTTATTTATTTGTGCATACAGAACTGGGGTACAGGCCAGAGGCTCAGGGGCGGTGAGAGGCTTCACCAGAGACAGAGTGGGGAACAGAACAGGCAGATCGACGAAGTACACTGCTGAGGGGAGCAGCGGGCGGGTCAGGAGAGGTCTGCCACGCCATGTGGTCACCTCCGGGGCAGGCGGGAATCGAACTCATGCGGAAGCGGCTTTAGATTCTCAGTGCTGTGCTTTAACCCGCTGCGCCATCAGGGAGGGCCTTATTACATTTTTTTTATATTATGTGGTTTTAAAATTTTTATCACCAACCTTCAGAGCAATAGTTTGTCAGAGAGATCATCTTTTGAAATCTTGACCAGAAATACACATAACCACTTCCTGTATAAACTATGAAATTTTAGAAACATTGGTTCAAAGGGTAAATCACAAGTTTTCCCTTTATGAAAATAGAGTCTATGTAGAAATTGTATACATTTTCCAAACATAATTAAATATGAAAAATAAATGCTTTTCACCAATATTTGTGAATATGCCCTAAATATCCTTCGGCTTACCTCCATGTGCTGAACAAATATCATTTTCTACATATACTATGATAGACTAGGAACCATGCCCTTAAAGAGAAACTTTTGCTTGAAACATATGTCCATTTATTCCTATATTATCCCAGTAGTGAAACAAACAGGAGATCACCTAAATAGTGGTGTGCTCTTTCAATAAGATAGACTGCAGCAGAGGAAATCAGTGAGCTGTAATGTCATGTCAACTTCAGCAACTATAAAAAGATATATATTAAGGGAAAAACATAATCATAGGAAAAGATAGGCAAAAATAAGCACTAGGTCCAAACTAGAGAGAATTAGTGGTAATTTTAGGGGAAAAAGGAATTAGTCACTCATTTAAGTCTTGCTGTTTATTTTCTGCCTGAAGTGCTTTTTCCTTAGAGGGTAGGTATTGTCTTCTCCTTTACTACAATTAGGTTTCCATTTAAACACTATGTTATCTGTGAAATCTCCCTAGCTGAAATCATACAGAACATGCATGATACATACACAAACACATACATACACACACACACACTGATCCAAATAAACATAATGTGCAGATACCACACAAAGATACACGTTATTCACATAACCCTTAGTCACTTTATTTTACTTTTCTTTATAAAATCCAATACCTTACATGTAGATTTATTTATTTTTGTTTTGTATCCCTCCCACCCAAGAAGACAACAACTTGTTTTGTTCTTATTGATCTCTCCAGTGTTTAGAACAGTGTCCGGCATATACTAGAAATTCATTAGAAATCTCTTGGACCCAATGGGCATTTATTTAGCACTTGCTTTATCCCGATCTGCCAAGTTTGAGTGTAGGTGCAAAATTTGAAGTCACCAACTTGAGTTAGTGAAATTTTATTTCGCTCTAGTTGCATTTTATTTTGTTCTCTGACTTTAATTTATACTCAATGGTTGGGAATATCTGCAAATATCCATTTCAGAAACAAACAAATAAAATCTTTGTCTTCAGGATTTTTTATCAGGTTCTCTTTTGGGTCAATATAACACTTTATCCCACTCACCACCTGATCCATTTTCCCCCCTCTCCTTAGAGAAGTGTTAAGTCCCTGGGGAGTGGGGCATTTCTAAGTTTGTATAAGGGGCCCTATCTTCCTCCATATAACACTATTGCATATTGACATCTGTGTTAATGTTTCTTGTCTGTAAGATATTTTTTCATAGTTTCTGTCCTCATAGCAGTAACTGGTGAAATATTCAAATTCCCCTCCACTCTCTGATTACTGGAGCCATTCACATCACTAATTATTTTTCTTCTTTCTGCAAAGCAAATTCACCACCTGTGAGGGCCTCAGGGACTTTAGGCAACTTTCAGATGATTTCTTTTACCTAAAATTGCTAGAGATTCAGGAAAGGGAATGATGAAAAGGTTATCTCTGGACACAATATCCCACACCTCCTTTATGTTGGTCTGTGAATCTGTCATAAATTCCTCGTGCTTGTCCTGTTTGTCCTTGCTCTGCTCCTGTTTATCCTTTCTTGCAGGCAAAACTATAAAAACCCAGGGTAGATCAGCTGAGACCAAGATAGTGTTAGAAGACAAGTGTTAAGCCACAGCCTCATATGGTAAAAAGGACACCCAGCAACACCAGAGTCAGTCAAGACAAAACTTGGAAGAAAAAAGGGCACGAATACAATTCCTAGAAACCTCTGCCTATTTCTCTGATATCCTGCTGAGATTCAATCTTTAACCTTTCTTCCTTAATATTCCCCTATATAATTCCTGACTCTCCAACTTGGGGAGATTGTTTTTGAGACTGTAGCCCACCATTTCCTCAGGATGCTGGCTTCTGATTAAACCTGGTTTCCTTCCACCAATTCTTGTCTCACCAACTCTTGTCTCCTGGTTTCCTTCCATAATTCTTGTCTCCTGAGTTTTGCCTTCTGAGTGGCTAATAGCCAGACACCAAATTCTTGTAAAACATCTGCTGCCTACTCAGGCTTCATTTTGTTAACAGAAAGAAGTTAATTTGAATGCCCCAATTCATCTGGCATTTTCCTCATCCAACTCAGGTTCAGCCTGCATGTTTCAGGATACTTGAACCAAGTATCCAGTAAGGTCTAAGTTTCATGTGTGCCCTGAGCATCCTTCTTTATCATGAAATCAAGCTTGGTTGTATACCTCCCAAATAGCAAAATAAGTTCTTCTGTCATCTTTAATCCTTCTCATTTTCTAAAATATTTTCCTCTCAAAAATCTTGGCTCTGCCTCATTTATCAGAGGTAAAATGAGTCCCCCATCAACGAGAGCAAAGAATGACTCTGGGCAGAGAGCTGAGGACAATCAAAATGTGGATAAGAGAAACATCTGTTGTTTTCTTGGAATTTTATTTTACCACCTGAGTATCCATGGCACCATAAGAACTTAGGAAATGGTTTTATAAGTTTAGACAATGCTTTATTTACTTAATCCTTTGGAGAGTGTTTTTTTTTTTTTTTTCTTTCTAACAGATGTTGACTACCTGCAACTTCCTTTTTAAGCTAAAAATTCTTGGTGGAGGACCTCCTCAGTGGTGCAGTGGGTTAAAGCACAGCACTAAGAAGCTAAAGCCACTTCAGCATGAGTTCGATTCCCGCCCAGGGGGTGATCCACATGGCGAGGCAGACCTCTCTTGACCTTCCAGCTGCTCTCCTTAGCAGTGTACTTCGTCAGCCTGTTCTGCTCCCCTGTGTCTGATGGGTCCTCTAGCCACCCCTGAACCTCTTGCCTGTACCCCAGTTCTGTATGCATAAATAAAGCTTTAAAAAATTTCTTGGTGGAAATATTTTTACCATATACTTTACACCTTCTAAAATTATTCAATATAAAAAGTCAAGAAAAAATGACCCCATTTTCAAAAGAAGCAAGCTTATCCAGAACATCCATTTTTATACCATGCTATTCAATAGCTCTGGAGATTGTCATGAGTTAAATTTGCAGGAGGCTTAAGTTTAACTACATCCTACATCACCTGCTCTTTCTCCATCTCCTCACTTTTGTCAGTTTTTTTTTCTCATTTGCTAACCTAAAGGTAGTATCCACCACCTTTCCTGTTTATAACATACAATCTCTCAAAAGAAAATATAAACAAATGGCTTCTGTATAACAAAAGAAAATATCACTAAAGCAAAAAAGAAGCTACTGAATGGGAGAAAATATTTGCATACTATCAGGCAAGGGCTGATATCCAAGCTATACAAAAATCTCATACAACTCAGCACAAAAGCAAACAAATTCTCACCTCTCTCCCCCTAAAAGAAAAGTAGACATGAGAGCTAAATAGACACTTCTTCAAAGAAGATATACTGATGGCCAACAGGCACATGAAAAAATAAGTTTAGATAATGCTATATTTACTTAATCCTTAATCCAACATCACTTATCTCAGGAAATGCAAATCAAAACCACAATGAATAATATCTCACATCTATGAAAATGACCCCCTTAAAATGACCAGAAGCCACCTGTAGGTGAGGATGTGGAGAAAAGAGGCCTCTTTTATACCTTTGTGGGAATGGAAACTGACCCAGCCTCTATGCAATTCACTTTAGAGATTTTTCAAAATATTGAAAATCGATTTACTATATGATGCAGCAATTCCTGAAGTAATTCCCCAAAGAACACAAAAACACTAAATAGAAGTAAATATGCATGCCTATGTTCACTGCAGCACTGTTCTCAATAGCCACATTATGGAAATAACCTCAGTGTCCAAGGACAAAGGAGTGGACTAAGAAAAGGTACACACACACACACACACACACACACAGGAAACTATTCAGTGATTTAAAAACAATGAACTCTTGCCATTTGTGACAAAATGGAGGGAACTGGAGGGGATTATACTGAGAAAATTAAGTCAGAAAGGGAAAGACAGATATTACATGATTTGGTTTATATGTAGAAAATAAAGAAATAAAGTGTCAGTCATAACCAGTGTAATAATACACCCTAGAAATCTGTCTATAGATTTAAGGTTACCTTAGGGAGAGGCAGTAGGTGGAGAACAAAGTGTGGAGGAGGACTGATGGACTGTGGTGGAGATATGGGTGCCTTTGTGGTAGGTGTGGTATGGTGACATGCATCTGAGGAGATGTGAATCCATACCTCTGAATCGCATACTGTAAAACAAAATTTCCTTAGTTAAAAAAAAATGTCCTTTTTTTCCCTAATGTGCATTCTATACCAGTGGAATAGGCATCACCTATGCATTTTCAAGATGACATGGTGATTTATGGACACATTATAGTTGAAGAAGCATTTTTTTTTT
>NW_004567106.1:34498448-34556114 GCF_000260355.1 Condylura cristata | reverse complement strand
GGGGGTTTAGTCTTGACGAAATTGTGGAGTTTCTGTTTGTCTGGGAATGTCCTTATTCTTTCTTCGTAGAGGAAGGAGAGCTTCGCAGGGTAGAGCATTTAAGGCTATGGAGTTTGTTGAGAATGTCCCTCCACTCTTGAAGAAGCATTTTTATAGATTCTGCATTTCTCAAACCAAACAGTCCTGGCCTCATTCACCAGACATGTATACTCAGTCAGGCTGGGGCCTGATTGAGTATGGTGTCTTCTCCATACCATACTCTGCTCACATAATTGTGATTTGCTCACTTTTGAACAAGCCTCGTTCACTTTGAATCAGCCTTGTGTTGACAATTCCCAATGTGAGAGAGGACAATTGATCCTCACTCAGACTAGACTGACACATTGGGAAGTAACTTAGGGAGAAGGTTAATAAAAAAGCAATGTGGCACAAAAAACAGCCTGAAACACTTTTATGTATGTAAGCCCCTTCAATCTTACTGCAATGGGATCTCATTGCAATTATGGATACAAACATATCTGCCCTCCCAACACACAAACATATACACACACAGATACTTTATCAGTGCACTTTTGTAACTGATTTTGACCTACAAAACATCCCTTGGTATCTATTTTTTAAAAATACTTAAAAGTTTCATTTATGCATACAGAACTATGGGATACAGGCCATAGATGCAGGGGCAGTGAGAGGCTTCACCAGAGACAGATTGGTGAGCAGAACAGGCAGATTGACAAAGTACACTGCTGAGGGGAGCAGCAGGTAATACAGCAGAGGTCTGCGCCACATGTGGATCACCTCCAGGACCAGGATCGAACTCACATTGAACATGACTGCCACTAGCTTGCAGTGCTGCACCTTAACCCGTTCAGCTATCAGGGAGGGCTGCTTGGTATCTATTAAGGAGTGATTTCACATGAGTTGTGATATTCCCTGGGCTAATAAGATAAGTGAGTATTGAGGAGGAGGGACAGAAACAGTGAGCTCAGTTGGGCTCCACAGTCTGTCTGGAACCTACAGCGATAGGTCAGGAGCATGTGCACTGGAACTTGACTCTCTGGGTTGAACTTCTGATTCTTCCTGTGTCATTGGGGATGGATGGAATATGTTGTCCCCAAAAAGGCAAATAAAGCCCTTTAAAACAAGGATCAAAAATGATCTCTTGTATTGGGGATGGTTCAACATTTTCCTTTGAAATTACATTGTGTAACACAATGTGAAGTCTTTTCATCCCATAAGGGAAGGGAAGATGGAGACAAGATTGAGGGTAGCTATTGTTTTCAAAATTTCTAATTTTGGCCTTTTTACCTAGATCTTCTAAGATACTCCTCTATCCTAGGCAATTCCATTCCTTTTGGCCCTCCCAAAGACCACTGGGAAAATCTCTTCTCAGAAAATTCTTTCAAAAGCTGAAAGAATCCATTGTTTTACTGCAGCAGAATTCCCTAAGACCCTAACTCAAATTCCCAGTCCTGGCATTCATGGACTCTAGGCTCTGTATTTATTTATTCTATCAGGTCATTTTAGGAATGAATTTGTACTCCTCCAAATAAACTTCAAGTGTTCTGACTGTAATTCCTTTTATGATTGCATTTGGAAATAAGAACTTTAAGGGGTAGGGTAGGTCATTAAGATTTAATGGGGTCATTCCTCCTATAGAACTGATATAATAAGTGGAAGAGGAAGCGAAGGACACCAGTAAGATACCTCTTCTTTGCACATGCACAGTGGAAAGGCCATGTAAGGACACAGAAAGAAAACAGTCATTTGTAAGAGGTCTCACCACATACCAACCTCCAAAGCATCTTGAGCTTATACTTTAAATCTCTAGAACTGTAAGAAAAATCTATTTCTGTGTTTAAGTTACATTTCTGAAATACTTTTGCCCCACTGATTATTCCTCACTCACTAGCTTCCATATTTCATAAAGAAGCTTCCTTTCATGCTGACTTTGAGCATTCTATAGATTAAAGATCATCAACAGCAAAGGCATCACCTAATCTCAACCATAGAAAGACTCTCCAAGGAATCCAGAAATGCAGGTGGAGAATTTCATTCTCTTGGTCTCTCTGTTCCTATGCAAAGAATAGTTGATTGGAAAATGATTTATATCACCAAACAGAATTGCTGTAACTATTTTTTGTAAGTCTCCAGTGGCTGTTGCTGCCCTTGCAGAGTATCATAGCCACCATACACCACCCACACCCCATGTTAGCATACTTGTTTGTCTTACACAATCATCTTATTTTCACAAGTAACTATAGCTGCCAAAAGCTCCAGTGAAAAGCACAGCCGCAGGTGCCAGGGTGGAACTGACAATTTGAGATCCTGGAAAGTGGACTGGCAGGCTTATACACCTCCCCAGGTCCCAGAAGGCATTGAAAAGGAGACAGACACAAACTGAGCTGCATGCTAATGTCTCCAAAGTGCAGACAACAGAACATGGGAGACAGCGAAGGAAAATTGGTGGGAGAGCGGTTTTTAAAGTGAAACAACATTTTGCACCACTTCAGACACTGAGAAGATATTGATATTATTCAAAGCCAACATATAAAAGAGGAAAAACATATAAAGTATACTTTTAACTGCAAAGAACAATCCAGAGATTTTTACACAGTGACAATGTTTACATTTAAATAGAAAGAAGATACATGGTTAGCTGGATTCTTTCAAACAAAACACAATTAAATCATATTTTCAAAATAATGGGCAGTATGAGTCCCCAGGAGTCCCTCAGGGAAAATGAGAGATCACCCTGTCTCTGTGGTAGACTCATGGATCCATTTTCTACACTATCACCATGCCATCATGTTTTAAAATGCAGAACTTCATATCCTCCACTTACTCAAAACCTGACAGTACCTACTTTTTTGCCTTAAAGCACAGTGTGATCCATGAGTCCCTTCATGATGGCCTCCTGCTTATTCTCTGCTATCGTCTCTCGCCATCAGTTAACACTCCATGCTGTTGCAATTCCAAATTACTCAGCCGTGGACTTTCTCCTCTCTGTAACTTTGCACCATTTTCCTTGTCTACTGAATGAATTATGACCTAGTCTTTAAAATGTGGGATACATTTACCCTCTTTTTAGGTTTTCCTGATATGTCTAGGCAGCATTACCCACTCCCTCCTTTACTTCCCAGAGTTCTCCCAGAATACATGCTTCCTTCTAATAAAAGGCTAGTATGTAGTGCTATAACTATAATCATGCCTTGATACTTGTTGAGATCGTAGATCTAAGATGCAAGTAGTTTTCCTATCTCTCTTTAATCTCTTTGATACCCTTTATACTAAGCATATCATCTACCCACCTAGGAAGATATTTTCCATTTAAAGTATACAAAGACAAACAAATAAAAAACACAAGGTGATTCATTAAATATCCTAAAGCAAATGTAAAAGGCATTGTTTTCTGAAAACTTGAGCATATATTTTAAAATAGATTTCAACTAAAGGCAGAGGGAGAAAGAGAGAGGAAGGAAGAAAACTAGAAGATTTTGGCTTGTTAATTTCAAAACTACATGGGCAGCATGACCTTGAGGAACTAGTTTCAGGGAACCACAGTACAGAAGACTGAGAGGAAAGAGGAGTTGTAATGGGAGTTCGTTTGGAATTGAAAGGAGAAAAAAAAAAAAAAAAGAACAGTAAGGAATAATAAATGTAAATGTAAAATCAAGACTGAATTAGGGAGAGATAAAGTGCTTAATCATAGCTCACCTACTTTCTCCTACCTGACCCACCAGACCCTGGCTTCCTCTTGCCTACTCTATGCTATAGGATTCCCAGTAGGTCTTTGGCTTAGCTCCCATCATTCCAGGTAAGATATCAATCTATACTTCCTGGATGCAGCTCAGCTGAGGTGGTGGGTGACAAGAAGGACAAGTAGTTAGTCTTCTTGGGTAAGTAATTGTTGGATCTTGATATCAAAAAGCCAAAGAGAATAAGTCATCAAAATGATAGAAAAGAAAAATAATAAAAATAGTAGTAAAAATAAGAATAGAGGCAAGGATCCATTATCTTTATAATATATTATTTTCTTTTTTTTTTTTTAAAGATAAGTTATTTTCAGGCCCTCCCTGGTGGCACAGCGGGTTAAAGCACAGCACTAAGAAGCTTAAGCCACTTCCTCATGAGTTCGATTCTGCCTGCCCAGGAGGAGATCCACATGGCGCGGCAGACCTCTCCTAACCCGCCCGCTGCTCCCCTCAGCAGTGTACTTCGTCGATCTGCCTGTTCTGTACCCCACTCTATCTCTGGTGAATCCTCTCACCCTCTGCATCTCTGGCCTGTACCCCAGTTCTGTATGAATAAATAAATAAATCTTAAAAAAAAAAGATAAGTTATTTTCTTATGACAAACATCAGAAAATATCCGCAAAAAAGTATTTTCAAAAAGCAAACAAGATCCCCAAATTACCGCTAACATTGTAATTTATATTTTCCCCCAAATTTCCCACACTAACATGTAAAAACCACATAGTTATCACATCATAAACTCATACACAAACCCTACATCCTTTCTTTAAGTTCTTGTTGAAGATATTCTTCTGGAGTAAATAAATCTAAATTTTTGAGATAAACCCAGAAATCTTCATCTTAAAATGAGAAAAACATTTTACTTTCTCAGATTATAGGCCACTGCTACCAACAGAGACATTCTGCTTATCATTCTCTGAGACTCCTTCCAGTTTGTGATGTTGGAAACTCAGAGATATCATTGTCAACATACCCCTAGGGTCACTGTGGAAAGGGAGGGGACCAGGCACAGAGAGTTGTGCATCACATCTCCTCACATTCCAGTGACTCAATTTCATTTATTGAGTCCCATCTAACTGAAAAGAGCTGAGGATATAAAACTTATCTCTGTGCCCAGAAATAAGTGTATTTCTCTGTAACAGAAAGTACAAAGATGAGTAAAAAAACAAAAACTGCAGTCCTAAACACGGAGCTTCCATATGACCCAGCAATCCCACTCCTAGGTATCTACACAAAAGACACAAAAACACTCTTTCAAAATTGCATTATTTACAATAGGAAAGACATGGAATCAACCCAAATGCCCAAAAGTGGATGGCTGAATTAAAAAGATGTGGTACATATACACAATGGAATATTATTCAGCAAAAAAAAAAAAAAAAGCACATGTCTTTTGCAGCAACATGGATGGTGCTAGAAAAGACCATGCTTAGTGAAATAAGAAAGAAAAGGAAAAATACCAAATGGTTTAACTCATAGCAGGAGTATAACGGATGAGGTGAGAAAATAATAATAGTAATAATGAACAGTTATATACCAGAGACATTTTATGGGGGTGGAATGGGGGATGAGATCAAAAACAGTGGGGGGAGGGAAATGCACTGGTTTATGGTGATGGCACATGGGTGACTTGGTTATGGAAAGCCCAAGGGGATTACAACTGAGATGGAAAAATGCACAAAAAGATGGGAAAAAAAACTATTGAAAAGAGAGAAAGAAAAATAAAATTGCAGTCTATGGGATGTGTGATAATTTTTAAATATACCCACAATTCATTGAACCTCATTCTACAAAAGGTAGTCAATTGCCATATCCTAGACCGTAGGTAAAGTTCCAATATGACTCAGTACTGAAAAGTAAATAGGACAGTGCACAACTTCTAAAACTAGGCCATAGAAAGGATTTCAGCTTCCCCTAAATAGGCTTTTTCTTCTCCTTTGAATCACATACTTCCATTTACTGCTAAGTCATAAAGACACAAATAGCCCTTAGGATAAGGAATTTAAGACCCTCTGTCACTAGCCAGCTGTAAACTGATACAGACTCTCAGAGACTATCTTGGAATGCATCCTCTAGCATCGGTGCAGCCTTCAGATAAGTATAGCCCCAGCCAGCATCACCGCTGCAACTCCAGATGAGACCCAAAACACAACTACCCAGCTACCTGCTCTTAGATTCTGACACTGAAAACTGAAATAATGTTTATTGTCTTAGGTCACTGAATTTGGGGATAAATTCTTATCTACCAGGCCCTCCCTGGTGGCGCAGTGGGTTAAAGCGCAGCACTAAGAAGCTAAATCCACTTCCGCATGAGTTCGATTCCAGCCTGCCCCGGAGGTGACCACATGGCGAGGCAGACCTCTCCTGACCCGCCCGCTGCTCCCCTCAGCAGTGTACTTCGTCTATCTGCCTGTTCTGCTCCCCACTTTGTCTCTGGTGAATCCTCTCACCTTCTACATCTCCAGCCTGTACCCCAGTTCCATATGAATAAATAAATTAAAAAAAATTCTTATCTACCAATAAATAATTAATACAGTATATGTAAAGAAATACAGCATATTACTAGCTAAGTTCTCACTTTATACTGATGTATATGGAACCTTTAATGGAGGCTGTCAGGTTTAGAGGCCAAGCTGACAGTCAACTTCTCTATGTGTCATAGGTCCAGGCTCATATTCTAACCTCTGATTGTTGTCACTCAAGTGACAAGGGGGAAAAATACCAAGAAAAATAATTTAATCTGACAAACAGAATCAGGCCTCTGAAGATAGGAGGGAGAAGTGTAGGTGACTTACAGGAGAGGGCAGCTCCTTGCCCCACTGCAGAAGGAGTCCTGCAAAGGAAATTTGCCAACAGTGAAAAGGAAAAAGGAAAACTTTCAACTGATGTGGAATCAAAACCTCTTTCCTTCTCTCCCACAGTTCTCTACCTGCAAGTCACTAAATATCTTTGTACTCAAAGCCATACACATTAGAATTCTTCTGATCTGGGATGGGTGGTTTAATGCAGAGGTGTCTTATGCCACATGATGTTATTTTCTGACTTTCTGCAGCTCTCTTCCTTTGATAATAAAAGCATGAGTCTGGTTTAATTCTGCAATAGAATAACAATTTTTACCAATTGCCAATCTTCTGAAGTTTACTCTACTCTGATATATAGAGTTAACCAAAGGAAATATCAACAAACTATTTCCAAATTGAGACCCTATTATACTGGCTTGAATGCAAACAACTTTAGTTGTTTGTTGCTGTATGTAAATATTGTTTATATACAACAACAAACATTAGTTGCATGAGTTCATTAATGCCGGAAGTTCTTAAATGATTTAGGTTTTTAAAATAAATTAAAGCCATTTACTTTTATTGCATTCTCACAAATAATTTCCTTCTTTATAGATAGCTTATATTATGTATGCTTTGGGTGAACTATTAACAAAACTTGAATTTATGCAGGTCAAACTAAAGAGATATTTCACTATCAAAAACTAATTGTTTATTATCCAACAGTTAATTTTATCCCTTGTTTAAAACACTGGCTTGCATGGTAGATTTATAGAAGAAGAGAGAGGAAGATGGACAGATGAATGGATGGATGGAGTGAGGGAAAGAAAGACCTCTGTGCAGAAGGCAAGGCTGAAACACACCAGAATGATAAAGTCACTACTGCCTAGCAGTGATGGGGTCTGAAACTTGGTTCTGTGTCCTGTTCTAATACAACTTTTTCACTGGAAAATTACCTGAAACTGTTTCAGGTTCATGTCCTTCTCTGTGGTAGGGAACACTACCTTCTGTCATGCCCGTGGTATGAAAAATTTTAGCGTGGATGATATGCTCTGAAAGAACAGTCAACAGATCAAGAGGATGAAGAGAAAATGCCTCATGAGTCTGACATTTCCAATACTGATCCCTCATTTCCAAAATTGCTTGTGTTGTCTGAGGAGAGTAGAGGTATTTTCTAAAGATTCTGGGATACTGGGTTTCTTTGAAGCACAACTCTCAGAGACCAGGGTCAAGCACCTAAGGATTAGCAAAGGATTATCTGTATCCTCACCCGTTTATATCATGTTACAAATAATATGCCCTGGTCAACCTCGTTTTCACTTCCAGAACAGATTTGAGTTACTGCTAAAATAAAAAGTAAACTATAAAACTGTCTTGAATACCTCTGAGTACACCACAGTCAAGACCTAAACTGTGACTAGATATCCTAGTATGCTTTTCCCAAAACTAAAATCACAGAAATATGAATTATTGTATCTCTCTCTCTCTCCTACAGTTCTAATTCTAGGGTGTTAGAATGCCCTTTTCCGTCCATTTAGGACTATGAATATTACTCATGGTATCTCAAAGTCATCCCCAAAGCCACAAATTCTCATTATTTTACAAAGGTCACCTTGAACTCCTCAGGTTAGCGCACAGCACTGCTTCTCTTTAGATACCTGTACTCCACCTGACTGAACCCAGGAATGTGCAAAAAATCACTGCCCTCCTTTCCCCATGGTGTCCTTTCCTAACCTGTTACAGAATTTTGGACAAAGCGTCATTGAATGAATCACAAATGGTGTGAGAGTTTCCACTTCACAAATAGTTTTCTGTGTGGGTGGTATCTTACCTTAGTGGATTTGTCAACGGCTTTTTCTGGCTCAGAATTCATGGCAACCTTTGCAGAATAGCATAAAGCTCAAGAAAAATTAGCCAAGAACCATTAATACCATATAAAACTGCTTGTGTGTCCTGAGCTGACTGAGGGGTTAGGTATACAATACTGATTGAATGATTCACAGCCGAAGACCCAGACATACTTTTATTGTCACTGCAAGTATTTGTATCTTCAGAGTAAGTTTGATATTGAGCAACCAAACAATGCTCAGATATTATCTCCAAATTTTATTAATCTAGTCCAAAGTTTAGGGGATTTAAGAAAGAATTCCAGGGAAATATGGGTTTTTCACTACCTTTAAGCAATTGAATAAATGCAGTCTCTTAAAAGTCTTTTCCAGAGTGTGCTTATCTGCCCTGGTGTCTTCAGTGCAGCCAAGAAGATATCATACACATCCACGCTCACTTATCCACTTAGAGCTTCACTCCTGTGACTTCCCAGTGACCACTAGAAAATCCATCTATTGCAAGGCACCTCAACACTAGGAAGTGTGGAGTGGATTTCAGGGTCTTGCTTCAGTGCATTGTGGCCATCCCTTTCATTTTATTGTTGCTAGCACTGCTGCCACCATTTACAATGGATTATGAGAAACCACATCTGTTACTGCCTAACCAATATTCAAATAATTTTGAGAGTTCTAGAAGAATGAGTACGTCAGATTTGAGAGGCAAGATAGTAATGGGGCTTTAGTCAGCCTTTTATCATAAGACCAAATTCTCAATTGTTAGTCTTCAGCCCAGATTTCTGGGACCAGGGCTTTGTGGTCTTGTATTGCTTCTACCTCCATTCTTCTCTGCAAACTGTTTGACACAGACTCTGTTAATGTTGTTTTAAGTACCATGATATACTTCCATATTCTTCTGAGAAGGAAGAGTGCCTTTTCCCTCTGCTCAGTGTGCTACTCAGTAGTGGCCCTTAGCAATTAACTCCTTTCAGGAGTTGCCTTGACTGAAGTCAGCTTCCTCACCAGGGCAGCCTTCATGCAATGACTGGTCCACCTGGGGAAACAAAGATCCTTGTCTTTTTCCAACAAGAAGGGCTATTCCTTTTTGTTTTTAAATTTCTTTTTTTTTTTTTACATCATTCTTCATTTTGTGCATTTTTCATCTCAGGCTATTCTTGCTTTAATGCTTGAGCAATAGCCTGAGTTCTTTCTTAAAACTGCATTACGGACAAAAGAACTCCTTCCTCCCTCTAGTCATTCTTGCTTTCTTCCCATCCACCCCATAGGCTTTGATACTGAGAATACTTCCTGTATACTAATCTCTGTCCTAGAGTCTGCTTCCTGGAACCCAGCCTGTGACCAGCCTCAACTGTATTCTTTCACCCCAATTCTGACTTACAGCTGTGGTAGTAGCTCTCAGCTACTCAGCTTCAATCAAAAGTGCCCTCTTTTCTCAGGCACTTCTATCTGGGATGTTATCAATAGTATGGGTTACAGCTAATTACAACCAAGGGTTAGGGGAGTTCACAGTAAGTGTTTACTTTGCCCCTCCTAGAGTAGCATGGTTCTGAGGCTTGTTGCACAATTTTTCGGAGTCCCTAGATGGATTGAGTCTCTGCTATGTCTTGCAATCCCATTCATCCATACACCCTTTGCTGATTATCTCCTTCTTTGTCTCATTTCTCCATTCACTGCCTCTGCTTCCTGCAATCACCTCATAATAAACTTCCACACTCAAGTTTTTGCCTCAGAGTCTGCATCGGAGGGATCTAAATGAAAGGAAGATGTTCTTCTCTTTCTCTTTCTGAACTTTGCTGAAAATCATTGTCTTATGGGAAGAGCTGAAGGTGTGCTTTCTGAAGTCATGAGTTACAATGAGTGTAAGAGGATAACAGTCTGAGAGCTGCAGCACTGACAGATCCATTCCACATTGTCTGGCTAAGATCAGCATATTTTATCATGAAATGTAATAAGAGAAGATAGACTTACAGGTCACCATTGCTCCAATTTCCTGTACAGGAACACTCCAGGGATTGAATGACCACAGGGTTATGGCTTACTGAGCCCCTTGCCTTGTGTCCAAAGCAGGGAGGAACACTGGGCAGGACACTACTCATCCTTTTTTCCAGGTCAATAAAGTCCACTCCATTTTCACAGACTTGGAAATTGATTCAGAATGGTATTCGAGTTTGTAGGCTCACCACCAATCAGATAAGATCCAGGATTCAAATCCATACCCCATAGACCCAAGCTCCTAATGAGGAAGCAAAAGACTCTTGAAATATGCACATGCCCACATCTGGGTGACATGGACTCTAGGATGCGAAGAGAAATGAAACCATCTTTGTGTAAGCAGGGATAGGAATAAGAACAGGAAACAAAAGAGTTAATAGGATTTCAAAAGCTCTAAGAGCAAAATCTTTTCAAGGGGATAGAGAATGAGAAAAGAGATTAAAACACACACACACACACACACACACACAATCTTCAAGGTCAGCAGGTAGGGCTTGAGAAATGTGCTTGGTGTCAGTCTAAACAGGCTGAATATGAGCTGTCTTCATAGGGATCTGGTTTCAATACTGTGCCCCCAGATGTCACCTTGCAACCAATTTTTATGGAGTGCTCTTGAGCTGGAGATAGGGAAGTGAACAGAAAGGACCAGAGCCCTGTTTCCAGAAAGAGAATCTACTATTAGGGGGGACTGCTGAGAAACAAGTAACATGATATATTATAGGTGTCCCAGAGTGATAAGAGCTATGAAAATATTTAAATGCAGGTCCATTGATAATAAAAGCTGGTACAATCTTAAGAAGGCAATGGAAAAGGCCTCTTTCAGAGATCTGAGCAAACAAATGAGAGGAATACATTTCTAGAAAGGAGAAGCAAGTACAAATGCTCTGTGCAATGTTCAGGAGTAGTACCAGGCTAAGGTTAGAGAGTATAATATTCAAGAAAAGAGCTGTAAGAGATAAGTTTTCCCCCTTAAATGAAAACATTCTTGAAATCAAAAACATCCAATCCCTGAAATTTTTAAAGTTCTCCCCTACATATTACAAATTCCTATCAAGGTAACATTCACAGCCATACTAGCTCTTTTGTCCTTTGCTGTTTTTTCCTGGCAATGACCAAGAATTAACCGCTCACAGTTTTCTGCAAAGTTTGTGGCTAGTACATATGCCAAGATTTGCAGGTATAGGAGAGAAAGGTGATTTCATCCAGCCCACCATTCTGCTCTCTCCCTTGCACCATCACCCCGTCATTTTCTTTCCGTCACCCAACCAAGACTGTCCTCTCTCTATTATGCATGCCTACGTCCTTCCTTTCTTCAACCCTGAAAATGATTTTTACACTAAGTGGAAGTCTTAACAACATTTCCCCACAATTGTAGATCCTTTCACCTTAAGAGGAATTCTAAAACAACCACTAAGAATGAAATGTTCTCCATCTTGTTATGTCTGGCTGGGCAAGCACGTACTATCAGTGCAGGAACCCAGGCACTTGGTCTCAGGATGTGAGAAACAGAAGCTTCCAGGCATCAGGGTCCAAGTCTTTCATACAGAGGGGCATGGTGTGCGTGCTTCTTTCATCTAAAGAAATAATTAGGTCAGCTATAAACAGAGAGGACAGGAGCAACAGAGAAGCCTGCAGAGCTCTGCTGGGTTTCCTAGGGAATGATCTACACTAAAGAGGTGGGGAGGTGACCTTAGAACACAGGAACTGAGAGGTGCGTTCAAGAGAGGGGGTTTAGCTTGTGTTGCAATAAAATACTAGTGTCACTTTAACACTGGGCCTGGGGAAGGTGTATGTTTCATAGGGTGTTTTATTTTTTGTTTTTCTCCCCCCTTTGGGATTTTTGGATGGAAGCAACATATTTTATTTTGTTTTATTTTTTTCTCTGTGACCTAGATTAGGCTGTAAAATAGAAAACTGTTTTCAGAGAATAGATAAAGCCCCAAATAAGCATAAATAATCTGCAGTAGTTGGTATTTTTGCAACAAAATTATTTTTCTTTCCCTCTCCATCCCCTTACCTTCCACCTTGGAGGTACAATTGTAATTAAAACAGCTGCCATTTTATTACAATACTCATATAGGACAAGCTATCATCTCTAGATCTTATAAAACAGATGAAAAAAATGAGGTACAGGGAGGTTGCTCAAAACTACAAACTGAAAAAGAGCCTGAGCCTCTCTGAATTGATATCCTATTGTTTCTGAAAGAAAAAAACTTTGGCTTTTTCTTGATTCTCAGGAGGGAATAAATCTCTCTGTGCCTGGCATGACCCCTTCACTGGGTTGGACTTTTACAAAGTCAAGGCAGCTCTGCCATGCACTGAAGCCTGTGTGGAAATCACAGTACCTGACGAGAGTGCAGGGTAGGTAGGAAGAAGGGCTAGCAAAACAACAACAACAATAAAATAAAAAAAATCACAGAGATTGGAACCCATATTTCCTGTGGTTAAACTCTAAATATTTTTAATATATTTTATTTTCTTACATCATTGTTATTTTTGTACAATACTTGATTTCTCCCTTCACTTGTAATTCACAGAAATCTCCCAGTACCATATCACCTATGAACCATCACCATAGTCCCTGCACTCTTCTCTTCTCTGTTTTTTGGTCTCTCTCCCTCCCCCTACCCTGCTGTATGTCTTATATCTATAATTTACTTGCTTTTATCTTTTCTTTTTCCTTGAATCTTTGGTTTCCCCACATTCCTCTTATAAGTGAACTATCCTATCTATGTATTTTTTTCCTTCTGACTATTGCACTGAGCACAATCCCTTCTGGCTCTACCCATGTTGCTGCAGATGGTATGAAACACTAAAAAACTTTTAAAAATGATGACTTGCTGACTTTATTAAGCTGTCAGAAGAATCCAGGCACCAGTAAAACACAATTCCCAGACTACATCTCTTCATCTCCCTCTCCATCTATCTCTGTGGCTGGTGGAATATTATCCTGTCCCATTTCTTTCTTGTCTTGCTGTTATGAGGCTCCAGTTAGATAATATATGTAAAATTGCTGTGTGAACTATAAACTTCTAGCAAAGTATCATCAGCACATGCTGTAACAAGTCCCAGACAAGGCTGTCCACACACCTGCTTCCTTGCCCTCACTGGGTGTGGCCCTCAGTTATAACTATTATCATCACTTGCAGCAGCAACATATGAACTATTTATTGAATTCTTACATTGTATCAAATCTCTGTGCTTAACAGTCTCCGGTATAATTCTATATAATCTTTTAAACAGCCCTGTTTTATAGAGAATGGTTAAACTTGTTAACTTTGTTAATCAGATGCAAGTTTTATCATCTTATTCTCCAAACCCTTAAATATTATGAATTTCCAATATAATTATAGTTTTAGGTTAAAAATAAAATTTTAATAGTCATATTCAGTGTGGAGCCAAACACTTCTAAGTCATTTGTATAGGATCTGTACATATTTAATTAGTTCTTACAACATAACAGGTGCCTATAAAGTGCTGTTATTACCCCATGTGACAAATGAGAAAACTACAGTTCACAAGAGAGAAGGAACTTGCTTCAGTTCATCCAGACATTGAAAGGTAGAGTTGGGATGGGAATGTAGGCTATCTAAAGCCACAGAGATTGTTTCAGATGTTAAAATATCATTTTTTTTTTGAAAAATTCCCAGGCTTTTAGGTTGTTGCTTAAAATTTTGTTGTTGGTTGTTTTTCGGCTTCCACTTGATTTGGGAGGAAAAAAGTGACAGTATGCAAGGTTATTTATTTATTTATTTGTGCTTACTGAATTTTATTTTATTTATTTTTATTTAAATATATTTATTTTACATCATTTTTCATTTTGTGCATTTTTAAAAAATCTTGGTTGTAATCCCAGTGGACCAATTCACAGATGTGCAATCACCACAGTCCCATGTGTTCATCCCACTCCATTTTTGATGCTATTTCCCTCTCAATCCCCTATGTAAAATATCTCTGGTTTATAGTTGTTCAATGTTATTAATTTTAACTTTACTAAAGTCTCTCACCCCATACCCCCCACCAATCCCTTACACTCCTGCTATGAGTGAAATCATTCAGTATTTTCCTTTTTCTGGCTTATTTCACTAAGCATGATCCCTTCCAGCTCCATCCATGTTGCTGCAAAAGGTATGAGTTTACCTTTTTTTGATTGTATTCCACGGTGTATATGTACCACATCTTGATCCAGTCATCTATTTTTTGGGTCTTTGGGTTGATTCCACATCTTCCCTATTGTAAATAGAGCAGCAATAAACATAAGGGTGAAGATGTCCTTTTGAATCAATGTTTTTGAGTCCTCTAGGTAGATACCTAGGAGTGGGATTGCTGAGTTATATGGAAACTCCATTTTTAGCAGTTTGAGAAACCTCCAAACAGCTTTCCATAATGGTTATACCAGTTTGCATTCCCAACAGCAGTGTAGGAGAGTTCCCTTTTCTCCACATCCTCACTAACATTTGATGTTGCTGCTGCTTTTAATATGTGTCATTCTCACTGGTGTGAGATGGAATCTCATTGTGGCTTTGATTTACATTTCCCTTATTAAAAGTGATGTTGAACAGTTTTTCATATGCCTGTTGGCCATTTGCATTTCCTCTTTGTTAAAGTATCTTTTTAGCTCTTCTGTCCATTTTTTGATGGGGTTGTTCACCTTATTTTTGTTGAGTTTTATCAGTGAGCATAGTTTTAAATAGATAAGAAAAAGCAAGGATGGAAGCAAAAGCCAGAA
Organism: Condylura cristata; assembly: GCF_000260355.1. NCBI lineage: Eukaryota > Metazoa > Chordata > Mammalia > Eulipotyphla > Talpidae > Condylura > Condylura cristata. The sequence goes on along the minus strand of NW_004567106.1, from coordinate 34,541,014 downwards.
CTTCAACCTTGAACTGTGTAAGGAGATGCATATGAGATGATTGCTTGGTGGAACTGAGCAAGGGCTTTAGAGAATCACAACTTTGAATGCTCCCAATAGCCCTGAAAAGGCAAATGATTATTTGCCAGAGGTCTTTTAGCCAAAGAGAGGGCAAGCTAAAATCTTAACTTTTTCTGCGAGAGGCCAGAACTGGGACTCAGAAACACTTACTATGCATCAGAAGCTTAAGACAAAAATTTGGTAAGTGCCATGCTAAGCAGTTGAAGATACAGACTCTATTGCCATGCTAAGCAGTTGAAGATACAGACTCTATTGCCATGCTAAGCAGTTGAAGATACAGACTCTATTGCCCAGACGGGCTGTTCCTCCAGCAGAGCAGTAGTAAACAGAGATCATTTGACCCAGCTCTGTAAAGACCAGTGCAAATTTATCTCCATCCCAAGAAGATCATTCCAGGAATCTAATCAAAATCAATAAAAGCACTTCTTAGTTTATACAAAGAGATAGTAGCTCACTTTTATATGTTATAATGTTTCTGGCATTACTAAACCAGAGTGGGTAGGGAAAAAATATTCTACAAAGTTGAAATATTTCTATAAAATATAAAGATACACTTGTTTTGGATTCCTATGAGCCATGAGCCATGTAATTAATCTGCAATAGGAGAGGTGACCATATTCTGAGAGATATTGCCTTAAGTATTTTTTTTTTTAATATTTATTTGTGCGTACAGAACTGGGGTACAGGCCAGAGGCTCAGGAGCGGTGAGAGGCTTCACCAGAGACAGAGTGGGGAGCAGAACAGGCAGATCGACGAAGTACACTGCTGAGGGGAGCAGCGGGCGGGTCAGGAGAGGTCTGCCATGCCATGTGGTCACCTCCGGGGCAGGCGGGAATCTAACTCATGCGGAAGCGGCTTTAGATTCTCAGTGCTGTGATTTAACCCGATGCGCCACCAGGGAGGGCCTGTCTTAAGTATTTTAACTAAAGTCCTTTTCTCTAACAGTTCATTCAGCCACTTATGTAGTTTACTGCATAAACTACAGTGCAAGTGTTTAGGTCATAATGAGATAACATAATATTAAATGGGAATAAGATTCTTAAATAAACACCGAAATATACTGCAGGAGCAGCAAAGGACAGGTTTGAATCTAGCTACTGTACGGGAAAATGACTTTGACAGTCCCCAAGAAGCCATGGCAGCCAAATGGCTCTCTAAGAGCTGAGTCCAGGAGTTACTCTTCCAAACCATAACTCTTCTTCTAGATTTCTATGAAATCTTCCCAGTACTGCCAGCACCAGCAGTGAGAAGGGCAGTCTATAGACTTGTTGCTTTTAAATAGATGGAGAGCAATAGCCACAAACTGAAGAACAAACAGGATTCTTGACAGCATAGTATTGCAATACTGCAGGCAATAAAAACTCAGCATGGGAATTCAGGGGCCTTGCAGGAAAGGAACCGAAGCACATGACCTAGATGTGACCTAGTCTCATAATCATTGTGAAGTGAGGCAGTGGAGGAGGCAGCAGAATCCAGGAAATGTTTCCACTGCCCCAGTTTGCTGGTGAGGATCCATGCTGCTCATCAACCCTGGAAGCACACCGAAATATATTTACTTTTCTGTTGCTTGGTCATTGGTAAACTTTGCATCTAAGAGAAGTAAACTCGTGTAATTGCAGTTGTCTCAACTAATCCTTTTGAATTTTATAAATCTAGTTTAGAAGACCCTCAAGCTCCTTTTTAAAAATGTTACCCAAATAAGGTAGACCCATGTAACAAAGACTATCATGATCCTGAAGCCTCAAGTGGGCCCAAGTCCTAGGAGGCAGTCACAATTTAGTTTCAGTGTTTCAGAGTGCGAGACAATGGGAGAAATTGGGATTCAATATCAAACACTAAAAGTAGCTGATAAGTATGCATGAGAGAACAGTGAGAGACATATTATTTACCCCTGGAGAATTTGTGAATGTTATAAAAGATAAGTAGCTGTATTAGATACTGTTGGATAATAAAATAATACCAATTTAGTGAAACTTTGGAGTCAGAAAAAAAAAACAACTAGATTTAAACCAAGTTGTGTGCCTTTGAACAGTGCCATTTGGAACCAGAGTAGTAACAGCAAAGCACTTGTCAGGAGTTGCTATCCATTTATTCCTCTATTTGACATTTTAATCATGTTGCTTTCCTGCCTCCTTTATATGCCTGCCAAATACTATTATATATACTTGCTACATATATATTTTTTGTATTTCATTATTAGTTAAAAAAATCTCATCACAAAAGGACAATTGATGATTACTCATTATGAGGAACCTATGGTAGAATGGCCACTGACAGGGATTCTGGGAAGAGGACATACATTTGTTTAATGGATAGAAAATTACATTTTTGCAAGATGAAAAATGTCCTGGTGATGTGGGGTGATGATGGCTGCAAAACAATGCAAATGGGTTAAATGCCACTTGAACTATACATTTAAGTATAGTTAAAATGATAAAAATGTATGTTATATATATATATATCTCATAATTTTAAAAACAGAAGGAAAGACTCTGACTCATTCTCACGATATTTACCCACGAAATTCATCAGAATAAGGTGTTTGTCACATCTAGACGACTTTAATATTGCCTTCTAGGAAGCCCATAGGGGAAAACCACCTTTCTTTTTTTCGGGACAAAGAGAATATACTCAATGCCCAGAAGAGGGCAGAAGAGAGTCACGGTGACATTGTGATTGGGTTCCTTATTTTTGCTGTCTTAATTAAATGTTGTCCTTAAAAGTGAAAGTTTTTCCAAGCCCACTACCTTAGAAGATAGTAGATAAATGACTCCTGCTGACTATAGTCGTTAAAAATTATCTCATTTTAATTATCACAAGAAAATAGTTACTCATTGGAACTGGGTTTCCTGGCATAAACAGGGTTTGTCTTAACTAGTCTTTATTTTATGTTGATTGTATATAATTTATCCAGATTATTTTGCAAACTACTCTATGAATAAACATATTGACATTCCCATAAAAGGAAACTAGGAACCACATAAAGTCCCTGTGGACATCCCTTTAAAGTACTATTGTAAACTTAATGGGAATCAGGTTGTTAGGTGGGTCCTTCCTCCCAGCTGAGCATTGCTATAACTAAATGCCATAAAAGAGCTGCCATTTACATTAACTTTGATGAAATAGCTTTTCCTTCCTTTCATTTTCTCCTCCCGTTGATTTCCTAGAACGTATTTTCCAGTTATCCTTGATGCACTATAATTATTTTGAGGAGACTGCTTTTTGGCTTAAAAGGATATTGCCATTTTATTATTTTAAAACACCAAGGGAATCATTAGAAAGAAGAAAAGTAGCATTTTCATGACATGGGGTTTTCGCTTTTCTTTCTTGAAGAAAGTCAAACCCTCTGATAGCTCATTTGAGGTTGTGGGATGCTTTTCTACTGCTGGGTTTAAACAGCATGGGAGTCGCACGAATGGCAGATGGGTTGGGGGAAAGATTTTGCATAATGGCAGTGAGCATTAGCTCTCTTTTCCTTTTCCCTTGGCTGAGCATGGCTTCAAGTTAAAAACGGTGGTGGCAGCAGTATCTGCCCAGTCAATTCTGATTTTTCCATTTATTTAAATAATTTGGATGCAGATCGCCTTTCTTGCTCATGCATTGAGTATGATTCAAATCCCAAATATCCATTATTATTTTCACTTGCTTTGGAATGGGAATTTTAAGCTCTCTGATAAATGATTTGAAAGTGGGTTTGATTTCTGCAAATACCTCTGTTGGCTGTTAACTTGCAATTTCATGGGATTAAAAACATTCTGAGATTTTTCCGTGCATACCCTGGGTGAGTTGACAATCATGTGTCCCCTGCATCCATTCTTCCAAAAAAGAAAAGAAAAGAAAGGGAGGGTAAATAAACTATTTTTCTCTTTCTCTGGCAGTGAAATACCACTCTCAAGCTCACAAGAGTGAACAATAGACTTTTTTTTCTACAGAATAGAAATAATGGGATATTTGATCACAATGCACAGTGAAAGGGACTTAATTCATTTGATTTCTGTCTCCAGAATGCTCCCTTTTCCTGCACAGAGAAAGATAAAGGATAGGGTGAGGGAACAGAGAGAGAGGCTAGGAGATCAAAAAAAGGACAACACCCCCGCTGAGCAATCTTGTGTTGTATTAGAAACTGAAAACACTCTGAGTGGTTGAACCATGTGTTATGTATTATGTGACTATTTGTTGCAACATAAAGATAGGGCGATGTCATCTCTAAACTTAGTCACCCTGTGTGCATAGTGATCTGTTTATAATAATCTTTAGGAAAGCCAACTTTCATGTGGAGTTCACCACATTTTAGAGTTCAGAAAGAGTTTTCATAACCCCAAATTTAGAATTTCCACTAAGAGAACCTAAACAAACTGTAAAGAATAAACATTGTGGGAAGGTAGGGTTCCAACATGGAAATCACGGGGACACATATACTGGCAGGAGTTGTGTGCAGTGGCAAATTGCAAAATGTAAATAGCCTTCCTCTATAGAAAAATCCCAATTGGAAAATGAAATCCAACTGTAGAAAAGAGATGACATAGAACACCAGGTCTCTGCCCTGAGGAGTGAAGTTTTTGGAGACAGTGTAGCGACTCAATGGGTCTCTGGTTTGCTGCCTGGAGAATGAGTCTATGTATGAATTCCACTAAAGGAAACCAGTGGTCAGCACCACAGAGGCACGTTTTACTTGTGCTCAGGCTCATGGCCAGGTTTTCTTTCCCTGCGTCCCACCTACATTCACCACAACAAAGCCTTCTGGCAGCCTTTTGGTTCCTAAACCCAAGCATGATACTGACTGAGGAAGTCTAAAATTGGAGAATTATAGTATCTCATCACATGGACATTTAATAAGGATATCTGTCTTTAAATGCACTTGCTCCTTCCAGCCAGGTATCCTATATATCCCTGGTCCTATGCCATTAGGGAGCTATCTGTAAATTGATTTTTAAAACCTCACCATGAAGACAATTTGTTTCATAGCCATGACTCTCAAAAGAAGGCTTTTGGAGAAAGGTAAGATAAAAAATAAAAGTATAAATTAGGTTGCTATTTAATTGAGAGAGGGGACACTTTACAAACAGCTTAGTCATATATATTAAAATCTCAAAATATCCATAATGTTTGACTCAGAATTACATTCTGGGAATCTGTCCTATGGAAGTAACCCAAATGCTGGGGAAAGATACATTCAAAACACTTCCTACTTCTGCTATGTGTTATAGTAAAATCTGGAAGCAAACTAATGGTCCAACAAATGCATTAGATGAGCAATAGAAGGACTCCTCAATTGGATTGTGTATTATCATTAAACTGGTAATTTTGAAGACAAGCAAGATTCCAATCCTCATTTTGTTAATTAGCTGTGTTAAATTTGGCAAGCTAGTTAACCATTTTGAATTTCAAATTTTTCATTTGCAAAATACTGACATCTGCCTTAAAGATTTAAGAAAACTGAATGGGCTAAAATATGAAATAAAAACTTATCCTATTTATTAGTACCAGGTATTGCTCAATCAATTGTGATTAATAGAATGATTATAGAAAAGGTATCAATGTATTGCAGTTATTACAAGAAATGTCAATAAAAGATTGGGTTAAAATGTATAAAAAGGTAAGAATTTAAATTACACTATTTGTTTTCACTACAATATAAATAATAAGATATAATTTGGGATAATGGTTTAAGAAGGAAATAATTTTCCTCTGCCTTTGTATGTTCCATTGGGCGGTCCTACAGATTAAACATAAGCTAATAGCTTAATGGGAAAAGACAAAACTTACATGCACCTAGGGATATAAAAAGAAGTGGCTCCTTAAACAGTTAAAAATTGATAGTTGATATTCTTATCTTAATGTGGGGGAGTAAGGGGAATGGAGAGAAGACTTGTGTTGGAGGAATGGATGAATTTCTAGGGTAACAAATGTAAAATAAGAAGTATGGCAATGTATGCTTAAGAAAATAGCAGTGGTCTTAGTCTTTCCCTTCATTGGGCAGAAAAATCCTCTTGTGCATGTCTTATTGGCTTCCTCACTGCCAGAAATCTGTTGTTAGTGGTAAAGGAAGTTTTCTTTATGAATCTATTAATTCTCAATGCCTTTGTTTTAAAAGTAATCTATCAATTATGGCTATACAAATAGGTCTCCATATCGGCATGAAAACATTTTTCTCCCTATTAAGCAAACTTATTATAAAAAATGTTAGACATATTTTATAAAGTTTCTTTTTTTTAACTTTATAAGTTTTTCTCAGCTGTGACTGTGTAAAATGAGACAAAGGAAGCCTTTTCATTCCTGGAGAAAAAACCTTTAGCACAGTCTAGACAGTCTAGCACAGTCTAGATTCCAAGACTAATGTAGTGGTGAAAAAAGCTTGGGACTAGTATCAAAGACCTCTGGTTTCTTCACAGGAACAGCTTCACCTGGTGTGTTCCATCACCCAAGAACTGAGACCTGGGTCCTCAGTTTCTTCACCTTTAACATGAGTATTTTACTATTCATGTCCAAGTTGCAGATTTCTTAAAAAGAACTGAGTAAGATCTATTTTGGTTGAAAAAACCATTTCGTTTATAAAGGCTCATTTGTGTTCAATTAAAACATTTTAAAACACTATGATCTCAAAAAAAAAAGAAAGAAAGAAAGAAAGAAAAAAAAACACTATGACATTTTATTTACTTTAATCAAGAGAAAAATGGATGGTAATTAAACTTAAAGGAATAGGAAATGTCAAGCATGCATTCACCCTTAGGTGTTCTAGTGACTACAGCTTATATGAATGTTGTTTAAAGACAAACACATTTCTAAAAATGGCAGTCAAGTAACAGCCAGAGACTTTACTGAAATAAACAATAGCTACTACTTGAGGACATCCTTGAGCATAGCAATCTTGAAAAATGCAACTGTTGTTAGAGAACATCTTGTGCTCCATGCTTTGGGCTTGTTATTTTCATAGCTTGGGCTAGAAATGCCATCTTCCTGATCTGTCCTAGAGTCTCTAGCATGGAATTGAGCTGGCAATGGGTTCATTTTTTTTGTAGATCATTCAGTGAGATATGAAATTTACCTGCTAATTTATCAATCTTTCCTAAAATAGACACTCATTCCACCACAAACATAAATAGCACCTTTAGTAGGTTTCCTCGACCTTACAATTTAATACAGGTTAAAAGGCTCAGCAATCTATCAATGTACCTATTAATACTAACTTCAAGTTGTAACAAGGTCCAAATGTATATAAACATTGGAATACTGTATAATATGCATTATTCTTTCATAATATGCTTCTAAAAATTAAACTTTTATATGAAAATTGTCAAATAAATAGCTCTGCTCATTTCTAAAGAGAGAGATATGTACAGTATTTCATTAATTGTTATGAATTTTCAAAAGAATTGGTTAAAAGTCACATCTGGCCAGCAGCCTCTGACTTAGCCTCTCTTTCCAATAAAATACATGAAGATTTTTGTTTTGTAATGATTTTCATCATAGTCTTTTTAAAACACGGAGTTGCCAGAATCTGGGAGAAGTTTCTTCTAACTCTAAAGTCAACTGATAGACAAAAATACCATGTGATGAACTGATGTTTTACCTCTGAAAATAGTGGCTGCTACCACTCTAAATTGCAGGTAGGTACTCTCCATCATTTTCCACTTCAACCTCCTGGTACCATCTCTTTCCCATGCAGCCATATTCCTATTGCCTGGCTAGAGTCAGGCAATAAATAACAAGAACACCTTTTGCCCTTTCCCAGGGTACCTCTTCTTTCTATATTTGGTCGGAAGCTAAAACTGCTACAAAGACTTGAGGTGCATTGCATGCTAGGACTTAACCTTTACCCAAGTCCTGGAGATAAGGACAAAGGACCCACTTTAATAATAGGCCATTCTAGATACTATTGGCTTTTAATTTTCATTTGTTCATAATATAACGGGATCTTACATTAGAACAGTGCCCAATAAAACTTAAGAAGACTACCACAAAACTGTATGAAGTATAATGAAGAGCTGTACAGATACAGAACAGGGTCATGGACACTCAATCTTCTCTGTATTAATAAACATACATGAAGTCACTATTTGAGTGTGAATAAGTATTTTTAAAAATAGTAGTGTTATGAAAAATGCAGAAAAAGGGAATTGTCTTCAGTACTCATAGAAATCACATATTTCTGAAATTATTTACTACAGGAACAAATTAAAAATTATTTTGAATCTTTGCCATCTTCAATAAGACGCTAGGACACCTGCATTCAAATTTACTTATTCTATCACCTTCAGCAAATTAATCATTTTGGTCTTCATTTATCTGAAAATGAAATGTGTTGGTAAAAGATTTTTTTTTCAGAGTTGAATTAAGAATTGTCTGGTTGTTAAAAATGACATGCTTGGTACAATGTTAAGAAAATAAAAGAGGATAGCTGTAATAAAGGGGTAGAAGGAGTGTTGATAGTAACAATATTTACAGTGGAATGAATGGATCAAAAAAGACATAGCTCTATACAAAATTCCCTATGCTAAAAAATATATTTGACTAATTGATTATAAGTTACTCAACTGCTCTCCAGAATGCCTGTTCAATTACTCTTCACACCACAAATGAGTGAGTTGGATTCTTAACAGCCCAAGTCTCCAATGACAAATGAGTGGCTGAAGATGTGGTACATATATACAATGGAATATCATTGAACTGCAAAAAAAAAGAAAGAAATTTTGTCATTTGTGACAATAGGGGCAGAACTGGTGGGATAATGATATGCAAAATAAGTCAAAAACAGGAAGACAAAACCCAGATGATTTCATAAATATGAAATACAGAAAAAAAAAAGGCAAAGAAACAGACAAAACTAAACAACAACAAAAAAACCCTGGAATACTGGCTTAGAACTGAGACTCTCATAGGTGGAAGGAAAGGGCTCAGAGCAAAGAAGAGAGGGGGCCACACAGACTATATGTCTTGGTGGTGGGTGTGATATAGTGACATACATCTGAAGAGATATGAACCTATATTCTAAATCACATGTAGTGTTATAAACCAGTTTCCTCAATTAAAAAATATATAAAATATAATAAACATAAGGGAAAATAGTTTAAAAATTAAGTGACAGAAAAATACACATGATGAAAATGCTAAAATATTTAAAATTAAATACATAAAAATAAAAAAAAGTTATCTAAGTTATTAAAGGGTGGATCGATTGAATAAATTATATTATTTCTAAAACTGAGACTCAGGAAAATTCAGAATTTGGCAGACACATCTATGAAAATATGTATGTATGTATATTCCCCAAGAATGTTGTCAGCACTGTTGAGTATTATAGTTTCAAGAGTTATTTGACCATGATGCCATTTTGTCAAATATAGTTACAAACATTCAGACTAAGCAGAATTCTCATGGACATACATTGTGAGAAATGTTATGTGATTTATTACAGCCAATCCTTTTGGTAAGGTGGCAGATGGCTCACATCTAGATGTCAAGGTATGCTATAGGATGAATTTGCTTGGTGTGGGCTATGCATTTCCCTATGCTTGTTTTATGCATAAAACAAGCAGGAATAACAGACACAGTCCAAAGGGTACTCTACTGGAGGCCTATCCATCTTATCTTTTTCATTATTAAGAGTTCCACTCTGCTCTCACAGCAGTTCTTTGAATCTAATGAATGCTGCTTTCTCCTGGAGTGTGTGTGTAAATGGATTGCTAATTGTTTTTGAGAAAACACCCAACAGTCATGCTCATGAGTAGTGGTTAGTCAAGGGAACATGGGTAATGATGATGCCTCGCAAAAAGAAAGAACAAATAAAGGAGGTTTCACCTTCTGTAATAGTATCATATTTATTTCTAGCATGTGTTCCTTTTTTATATATAATATTGTGCTTACATATTCTATTAAATCTTTTAAATTAAGATATAGTTTTGGAATCATATACTAAAATAAAATCTTAATTCATATTTTTTGGTGAAACAAGAATAGGATTTGGCTTCTTCTATTTTATTAATGGAATGTTAGCCCAGGAATCACAACACTATCAATTTATGTTCATGGTTTCATATTCAGCACAATATAAAGTTTTCTGCTTAGTCTCCTTTGTTAAGTAAGCTTTTAAAGTAGTTATTTCCTTAGGTCCCTTATAATAGCAACCCATTGTAATGATTACCCAAGTTACTACTAAGGAGAAGGAACAATATGTGAGTTACTGTGCTGGCCATTACAGTGTAAACCATCTCTATAACCAACATCTTTTCCAAAATGCAAAGATTCAACAGCCATCTTTGGCAATATTTCAGGTTAAGATTCTGCCTTGTCTCCAAAAAAAAAGAGCAAAACTATATTGAGTACAAATTGTACATGTGTTAAACACACAAACTATGGAAATTTTACCTTAGACAAAATATTCTAGCAATAATACATTTTAAACTTGAATCAGTATATTTTTTGCTAAATGCTTAGGATTTATATATGCTTTAGGAAATTTATAGGGAAACCTTTTTTGTTTGAAAGTTTGGACAAGAAGGTTTAGCTGCCAAATCTTTACCTAGAATTCTAGAAACATTCAAATTATTTTGCATTTTCAAAATCACATGCAGAAACCTATTTTCACTCTAACAGGTATCTTAAAAAAGCTATCAAATAGATCAATAGATTTTATTGAACAAGACCAAAGATAAAAACAGGGTAATTTGAAACATGGATAGAGGTAACTTTTATATTAGAATTGAAATGTGTTTCATAAAGAAAACAGACTAAGAAACAGTTAAGAGAGGAAACGAAAAGTCTATTCAAGTAGTCCTGAACATACCACTAAACAGAGCTTCTCTCAGAATAAGTCACCCATCACCAAAAGTACCAGTTAGGACACATTTCCAGGCCACTTTACTACACTCCAGAATACTGCATCCAAATACAGAGGGTAAAGCAAGGGTCTGAATCTGTTTTCCTAACACATACTTGATATAATTTTTATACAAAAAAACTGTCTAGTAGAAATAACCCCAGTGGCTTGATAGTTTCTTGATGTTAAGCCACTTTTTTCAGCTTCCTGTAACTTGTATCTTGAAGATCAATCACTATAGAGTTCACTGTAAAATCCCCAGATTAATTTTTGCTACATTACTATTACTCCAAGAATATTCAGAGTGGCAGTTTCAACCTTGTATGTAATAGAATATGTGGAAAGCAGTTTGAGCTTTGTAGAATGAAGGAAATGTAGTTTACAAAATGCAATGAAAATGAATCTCTTCTGGGAAGAATAGGTTAGGTTTATATTAGCTATTCAAAAGTCGAACCACATTGATCTGTCTTTGAAGTAATTACATTGATCTCTGGAGTTTAAAGAAATGTATTGCTTATTCCCTGTGGATAGTTTCAAAAATCGTTTTTAAAGCCAAAGAGGTTTTTTTTCTTTTTCTCTGTAGTTTGAGTAACAAAGGATAGCATCTTTCTACAGTGCAGTTAATTATCTTATATGAGATAAGTTTGTGGATGTTGGGATGTGTACGTTTGTCTGCATGCATGTACATTTGTTTATGTGTGTCCTCTAGAACCAACTAATAGGACTTTTCTGGGTATTATTTTATTTCATTTTTTAAAGATGTATTTATTTATGCATATAGAACTAGGGTACAGGCCAGAGGTGCAGGAGCGGTGAGAGGATCACCAGAGACAGAGTTGGGAACAGACCAGGCCGACTGACGAAGACACTGCTGAGGGAAGCAGCAGGCGGGTCAGGAGAGGTCTGCCGCGCCATATGGGTTAGCTTCAGGGCTGGGGATCGAACTTGCACTGAAGCGGCTGCGGCTCGCTTGCAGTGCTGGGCTCTAACCAGTTGCACCATCAGGGAGGGCCCTAATCTTACTTGTTTTAAAAGGACAATATATCAAGTGTTTTTGCCCCTCTAGTTTCAACTGACTATGCAGAGTAAAATTTAACCTTTTCATTAAGACTTACCACAGTCTGTGTGAAAATGTAAGCTTGTGTGGCATTTCAATACAGTGGTTTCTTTAGGACCCACTGAAGGCTATTTACCTCTGTAGCACATGAAGCGAGGAGACTTTGCTCTTTAATATTTTCTTCCTCTTCTTCTTCTTCTTTTTTTTTTTTTTTTGGCACTACATTTTATGATTTTCTTACCTTTCCCTTACTTTCAGTTGTTATTTCATGGTGCTATCAGAACAGCAATGCAGTAGGGAGGATCTTTTTATTCCAACCTGCAGAGCATTTAGAGGACTGATAGCCACGTTTAGTTAGTTTAAATGTGCACAGAATAAAGAAAGTAGGGACCCAGAGGAGTAGGGGATACTGAATTAATAAAGTGGCAGATACTTTGCAGTATCTACTCTGAGCTTTGTAGAATGGAGTAAATGTATTTTACAGGAGGCAATGAAAATTAATACTTTAAAATTATTTTCTCATTCTTGATTATTTTCCCAAATGGTGAGCTAGCAGGTAGTTGAATCATGGGTATTGTACCATTATTTTAACAAATGTTTGGAATGTATTTTCATTTGTGCTTATGGTAACATTTCTAGACCTCGAGTTATAAAAATATTCTTATTTTTAATGTGCTGACAGTATAATGTAATTTTAATAAAACTTATGCTAAAATATACTTCAGTGTCCATTTATATACAAACACATCTGCTTTATGATATATGCATTTAGGCATATGTACATATACACATATAAATGCATACATGCTAGTGTGCATTTAATATGAGGCAGACAGAAAAAAGGAGATTATTCTTCCACTTTGAAAAAATGTTTAATATTAATCTGCTTTCTCAGGGTTTTTGCATTGCTTAATTGTACTTATCAAGGTCACTAACTGGTAGAAATGGTAACAAAAGTAGGAATACTTTACAAAGGAACAGTATAGAGGACTGTGTCTGTTTGTGCTCTCTCTGGCAGGGTGAGGGAGTTGCTTAACAAAAGCAACAGTTTCCAAGAACAATGGCATTCTCTGTGACCTGGAGCACAGCTAGAAACACTGGACCCTCAAACACCAACGCCATCAGTGAGGCCCCTGCCAACCATTTCCTCCAGCCACATTTACAATGCTAGCATCGCAAACACTTTGGAAGTCTTGATTTTTCCTTCTCGTTTTATAAAAACATTCCCTCCATTGACCAAAAAATAGCATTTAATACTTTTTACTTAGAGAATATCTCATGAATTTACAAATATCTAAACACAGGAAGGTCTGAGTTTATTGAGTCCTTGATTTGAAATTACTAAATACATGTCTATGTGCTTCATGAGGGTAAATATGGAGTTTTCTGTGCGCAACACTGTCTACCGGCACACAGTAGGTACACAACAAACACTGCTAATAAACTACTGTCCAGGCTACAAATAGAGATGCAGCAATGGATGTAGATTAAGTTTAACACATACAAGGACCAGTTAGACAAAACATAAATGTGTTTTTGTTTGTGTTTTTATAGGTTTATCTCTCCTTTTACCCCCTTCTTATAGCTTTGAAAACATGTTTTAAATTTTATGAAATAATATCATGAGATGACACTATATCATCTCAAATCTTTTCTAAGTTAGAGTTCATACTGATTATAAAAAAGTCATACAGACTCACTGTGAAAAAAAAGTAAACCCCAAAGTATAGTTTTGAAGATTCCCACAATCCTCACTGCTCAAAAATAATAGCTACTAAAATTTTTGTTACCTTCATATTTTTCTATATTTAAGTTTTTAATTTATATCTATGCTCATATAATTGTGATGTTGTACCTATAATTTCATATTCTGCTTTTTAAATTAAATGTTATCTCTTAAGTACATGCCTTGTCAGTAAAACCTCTTTAAAAATATAATTTTAGGCCCTCCCTGGTGGCGCAGCGGGTTACAGCACTGCACTGAGAAACTAAAGCCACTTCCGCATGAGTTCGATCCCCGCCTGCCCCCGGAGGAGACCACATGGCGTGGCAGACCTCTCCTGACCTGCCCGCTGCTCCCCTCAGCAGTGTACTTCGTTGATCTGCCTGTTCTGCTCCCCACTCTGTCTCTGGTGAAGTCTCTCACTGCCCCTGAGTCTCTGACCTGTACCCCAGTTCTGTATGTACAAATAAATAAATCTTTAAAAAATATATATATAATTTTAATAGCTATGTTGTGATTCCCATAGAGATGCCTCATAGTCAACTTCACTTCTCTATTATTGAATATTTAAATCATTTGGAATAATTTAATCTTTATGACCATCTTTATACATGCTTTTACACTTTAGATTACTTTTTTAGAACAGTTTTCTAAAAATAAATTTAACTATTTTTAAGACTTTTACTTAAGTATTGCCATATTGCCTTCTTTTTTCCCCCTAGGTTGTAGATTAAGCTTCTCCCAGCAGTGAGCAAGAATGGAATAGTAGCTGATAATAGCTACTGCCTTTTTGGTGTCTTACTATGCTCCAGACACATTCTAAAATCTTTATATATATGAACCCATTTCATTTTGTCCATAATAGTATGAAATACATATAAATCTGTATACATTTTACAGATGAGAAATTAGGTTATATAACCTTCACAAGATTATACACATTTATACAGGCTTTGGAACTGGGCGCTAACTCCAGAGCTTTGGGCCTTCAATATTGCAGGAGTTTTGGCCACCATTGAAAGGTATATAGTGTATCCAATATTTTAACTCTTTGCTAATTTCATAAGAAAAATTCAATATGTCATTGTTGTTAAGCTATACTATTTATTACTAGCAACTTAATGTTCTTTTCAGACAGATTTTTGCCAACTGTATTTCTTTCAGTATGAAGTATCAGTTTCTATCATTACTATTTAGTGACTCTTGTCAAATACTAAAAATATTCTTGCATGAAAACGACTCAATTAAAAAATGGACAGAGGATCTAAATAAAATTTTCCCTAAGGACGATATACAGATGGACAACATTAGTGAAGCCATATGAAATCTTATCTCACACCTTTAAGAATGACTATTATCAAAAGACAAGAAATAAGTATTGGTGTGGATGTGGAGAACTCTTACACGTAGGTGAGTATGTAAACTGAGGTAGCCAGTTTAAAAAGTTAAAAATATAATATGATCTAGCTATTCTACTTCTGAGAATCCATCTGAAGAATACAACTAACTGAAAAAGACATATGTGTTCATATGTTAATTGTAGCATGTTTACAGTAGCTAAGATAATGAAACAACCTAAATGCCTATAACTGGGTGAACGGATAAAGATGTGCCATATACACACTTATATACACACAAAATAATGCTACTCAGCTATTAAAAAAATGAAATCTTGCCATTTGAAACAACATGAATGGATGTGAGGACATTATGCTAGGTTACATAAATCAGGAGAAAGACAAATAATGTGATTCCACTCATATGTGGAATATAAAGCAAAGCAAAGGTCATAAAATAAAAAATTCTTAGATAAAGAGAACAATTGATGGTTAGATAAAAAGGAGGTGATGGGAACTACTTTGGGTGGTGATGATGATATAGTGTGACAGATGTTGAATTATATGCAGCACACCTGAAACATAATATTATAAGCCAATATTTACTTCAACTTAAAAAGTGTTATGTATGCATATATGATAGTTGGTTAAATATTCTTATTTGGAAGTTAACTATTTCATGATGTTTTGGACATATTAGATTTTTTCATTTTCAAGAGTTAAGTGTACTGATATGTGATCCTTTATTGATTTTATGCTCAGAGTAGTGATACATATCAGATTATTATTCATTTAAAAGTTCTTTAAAAATGCTGTCCTTTTCTTGTTTTTATCAACCAGTCTATTTCATTAGAAAGTTCCGAGGATAGACTAGGGAGTTTCTTTTATTTGTCTGAATGTGTTGTTAGAAATCAAAGTGGAAACATTTATTTTTTAATATTTCTGGTACTATAAAATCACACATCATAGAAAACTCAAGGCAGCAACTGTCTGCCTTCTTTTTTTTCTCTCTTCCCAAAAAAGAGGAAACAAAGAAAGCATAGATGCACATTGCTAATTATGATTTGATGCAATGGATTGGGTTTTGGTCCTGGGAAATCTGATTTGGTGTCATCAACACACATATCCTCTTCTTGGTACTGTAATTCATTTTAGCTGTTTCTCAGAATAATAATTCAAAGACAAAAATTATTTATGAATCTAACTTTTGAAATGTAAGCCTTAAAACAAAGTATTTCCAATCAAATACATCTGCCTTCTGTGTTAAATCATTGCCGACTAGTCTGTTTACAAATATCACAAAATCTGGTAACAAAACCTCCTGGTGCCAAAATTGAGGCTTCTTTCATTTTTTCCAATGCTATTTGCTGACAATTCTTCTCTCAAAAGCTTTGAGATAAACTACTTTTTCTCATTCTACTAATTTGCATCAACATAATTGGGAGTGTAATATTCTATTTTAAAAGAAGCATAAACATATTTTGGGAAGACAGTTCAGAGCTTTTTCATCTACTCTAAAATCTAAGCCAAACATTACTTACATGTAATTTTCTGTGATTTATTAATTATCAATTAAAGAAGCTCTGATGTTGAAAAGATTAGACTTGTTATCAGTTACCAAACTAGTTTTTAACTGTCAGGAAAAGAAAACCTACTATAAATAAGACACAGGGAACCATGGTAACCGATAGATCCACTTTCATAACAAATAAGTTTCTCAAAAACAACCAATGTTTTTTAGTGTTTGACTAATTGTTGCAAGCAATTCCATTACATTTTTGAATATATGTCCAAGTAACTATGGATCTAGAAACCTGAACTTTAGATTAGCTACATTAGTATAAGTTATATGAACATTTATTTTCTTTATTTTGCAACTGTTTTTTATTCTAATTTTTAACTGGTTTGTGATGCAAGTAACTTATCAACAAATAGTTAATAATCTGGAAGTTACATGGTGATTTTGGTTTATGTTATGGGATGCTGAACAATTACTACTTTAAAATAACTGCAATGAAAATCAAACCTGCTTTCCAAATATAGTGAACTGACACTGTTTTAGCTGCTTTTCATACAACAAGACTAGTAGATATTTCGCATGTTATCTATACCAGTTTTGATAATAAGAAACTGAATAACAAGGTGGCCTGGAGAGACTTTAATAGGATCTTTTTCATAATCCAGGGAGTGTCTACATCTTCCTAGTGGCAGAGGGGTTTGGTCTCAGTGCTCTCAAGCTATCACCAACCATTGCAGCATGAGTTTGATCCCTGGCCAGGGAGCTAACCCACATGACACAGCAGACTTCTCCTGTCTCAACCTCTGTTTCCTACATTTGTATATTTCAGTAGATCTGCCTATTTATTCTATTTCCCAGTCTGTCTCTAATGAATACTCTCACCCCTACATTTCTGGCCTATATGCCAGTTCTTGCATGCATAAGTAAATAATTAATTAAAAAAGAGAAATGGAATTGAATAAAAATTATTTCCTGTAATAACCTGATCAGAGATAATTATCCCGTACAATAACTAAAATGTATTGAATATCAATTATATGCCTGAGAGTTTTTAATCAATTGGCATTGACTTCTCAATATAGTGTTTTATGCATAAGAAAACTGAGACTTAGCCATTGAGAAACATGCTAAAAGTCAGCCTGAAGGGAAAGAAGCAATACTGAGACTTAACCTAATCTTTCTGAGTTCACAACCCCAGCTCCTAACTTCTTTGTGATGAATACATTTCAACCTTACTTTGCCAACCCATCCTAGGACCAGTCTATTAATAAGTCTGTTTTGACTATATTCCCTAAGCTTTATTTAGCCAGCATAGTGTTCAAAATACCTGGGGAATTGGATCCCACTGAAAGATTTTAGGAGTCACCTAATTAGCCAAGAGTAACCATTTAAGATAAGATTATTTGAAGGTCCTTTATTTTTGAATATTTCTCTTCCTGAATAAGTCACTACTTTTTGCACAGATCTTTTCTGTGTGTAAATAAAACTCAAGGTGGCCTGGAGAGGCTTTTAATAGGATCTTCTTTTTCATGGTCCAGGGAGTGTCAACATCTGACAAATTTATAGCCATTCTTTAAGTAAATAGTGGACTAGAATTCTATTTACTAAGTGTACATTAGAGGCTTTTTGATGCTTATTTCTACCTTGCATTGAAAATGTTGCCAATTTCCTCACTGTGATAATATAGTCTATTACAGAAGTTGGTAGGCTTTAGGAAGGATCATTGGGGACATGGAATTTCTCTACTATTTTTGCACTTCTCATGAGTCTATAATTATTTCAGAATTAAGAAGTTTTAAACTATTATCATATTTACACCTTTCCAGGGAAATGAACTTTTGATTTTTGCAGCTGATAATTGTTCTCCAACCCACATTCTTCTTGGGGAATTGACCATCAACTTGAAGAAGCACTGATGTGTGAAAGATGGGTACAATTTGTTATTGGACAAAGAACAAGGGGCCATGTCCATAAACCTGCATCAGTGGTCAACCACATCCACTCCTCCAGGAGCCTATCTAGGACCGGGCTGACTCTGAAAAATGTAAAAGTGAAAGTGAGTTTATTGAGAAGAAAATCCCAACTACCTCTAGTAGCATTAATCTTCCTGAACAAGATTAACACGCCAGGTGACATTATGAGGTGAAGACACAGTCCTTTAGTAGGAGGGATGGAATTAGCCATGTTCCTTGTCTGCCTGCTGCCTCTGGATATTTACTGATATGCACCAGTACCAAATCGTGACAAGGACAGCTAAATGCTGGGTTCCAGGAAAGAATGTGTAATAGAGAGAAAAGTAAAGAAGTCCTGTGCAAATAAGCAAGACCATTCCAGGACAGACTCTGAGGACTTGTATGTCCCTTGTAATCAGGTAGACTACACTTATGGTAATGAACTCTTTACAAATTGCCTTGAACAATTAGAAACAATTCCCAATATTGACACTGATTTGAAGGACAAGTAGAGGTTAAAGAAAAATATTAACGATTGTTTATAAAGGCAACTCCCTGAGATGCAATCTTGTGGGTTTGTTTTTGTTTTTCTAAATATGAATATACCAAAGGATTAATTGCTTCACCTAGTTAATGAGACTAACCCTGGAAGTTCCTGCAACTCATTTTGCCCCATACTGACCAGAAATGCAGTACCAAATAAATGAATTTTGTCCCCCGTTGATATTCAGAGGGAACCTATTAAATGTAAGATTAAGAAAAAGATTGAAAAGATAGAGCCATGCACATAGCTTGAAATCACAAGTTGAAGAAGATCTGCTAACAGAATTTGGGAAGACAAATGGTGGGACAAGGAATACAAGGAACTCTGGAATGTTAAACGAGCCATTTCACAGAGACCCTGATACTGCCCATTCATCTTCTGCCATCAAACTCTGAAAGCCCTGTTGGCATCTCTGTAAATAAATTGCTAAATAAGCTTAAGCTTTTTAGCTCATAGAATTGGTGAATCAAAGGGGCAGAAGATTTATCTCATGCATCTAAAGATCATTTATAAGATAGCTAAGTGACCCTGGATAAAACCACAATAAAGGTGATTCATGCAGAAAACCCATTTTGTTGAGACAGAACTAAAAATTCACATTAAATCAGAGAATTAGAGTGAGCCAAGCTCAGTGGATTTCCAGACATACTGAAGGTTGAATGCAGTTGTTTTAGTAAAAGAGAGAAGTGAGATTTTTTTAACATGAGGAAGTGGCCTCCCACTCTGAGAGCAGGGAGGCCCCCCTAAACTGATGACCTGTCCAATTGCCCTGTGAAGCAGGCATCCAGTACCAAATTCTCAAGAAGTCAGCTTGGGCATCTATTCAATTCCAGCAAGTTTCTTGCCAGGAGGTTTTCATCAGCTCCACTATTTATCAAGACAATTGGACCTTGTACAAAATCCCAAGTTTGCAAATTGCCAATATAGGGACTGTCTATGTGACTGAGTCAGAGGTTCTGCCTCTTAGCATTTGATCTCAGCTTAAAGTTGCCATGTTTTCTTCTGGCTGGGGTCACCTGAAAAAGGTGTTGTTTCCTCTCTTTCACTTCCTATTCTTGTTTCTAAAGATCTATTAAGGAATGAATTAAATACAAGAGTAGGATCACTAAGCAATCAAACATTGGACCCATTATTTTGCAGGTGATCTAACTTCTGTGACATTAAATTCCTCTCAGTTTGCTGCTATTCTTCATTTGTCATCACCTTCCTACATTTCTTCCTTTTGATATGCCAGTTCTCTCTTTGGAACATTGGTAATACCAATGGAATACTTTCTAAGTCCAAATAGTCACTTTTCAGTGAGAAATTGACTGATGTTACAGCACAGCAATCTAATTTCTTTGTAAATTAACTGAAAGTTTAGACTCTTGTTAGTAAAACTAATGTTTTTCCTTCTCATTGGTTTTGTCCTTTATTCATACAGTAAATATACTTTAAAATATAATTATTCAAACATAAAGAATAATCTCATGTAAACTCTTTGACAGTCAGGAAGTCTGAAATAAAGGCCATTCATAACTCCCTACAGACCTTGCAGTACTTGCCATAAATCATTGGTTCTTATCTGTTGTATTTGCTGAAAGCTGAGTGTTCATTGTAATATTTGTAAAGGGTAGACTAAACACCATGTCCAGAACTGTGATAAAGGTAAGAATTTCATCCACAATGGATTTACCAAAAACAAGCACATCAAAGTAGAACACCTTCCTTGAAATTAAATTAAGTCTTTTAACTTGTTAAAATATTATCAGAAGTGCTTATGTCCTTGGAGGTAACTGTAAACCATCTTGTCTATTTACAAAACACTTGAACATTGGATTTATATGAAAATCATTAATTTTCTTAAAAAATAATTCATGTCTTTTCTTATGCCTCTAAGGAATGCACTATAAGCAACCGCAATAAAAAAAATCATATTTTATGCTAATCCAGTAGATTGGAGAAAGAGCACTAAATTTGTCTGGTCATACAAATTGTGTAAGCATGAACTGAAGCATTCTGAATGCATCAACTAACCAGAGTGCCTATTGGATTTCTCCTTCTAAATGTTTTTCATTTCAATAGTTAGTATTTTAGGTTGTTCTTCTTTCAGAGACTCAGAGAAAGGATATGCTTCAGGTAATAGGCTGCTACTTATCAGACTATATGGAGAGAATTAATTTAATGAAAAGTTTCTATTTAGGAAGAAGCAGTAGGAGGATAGGGCAACAACTGAAACTTCTACCACACTGGCTGGCATTTTACAAGCTAGAGAAGCAGCTGGAAATTTAGATGACAGTTTTGAAAGACGGATGATAAGAAAAGGTCACTGAAATTGAAATGGTGGGTGGGAAAGTAGAACAGACCAGGATAATGTGGCAAAAACTGAATCATCTCATGTGTGTTAAAGCTGTTAAGGAACTCTCCTTTTTGCTTCAAACAGTTTGCTATTCTCCCTGGTGATTAACTGTCCCATGAATGGTATAGACTTTTTTCTTGTACCAAATCAACTCTTAAAGCTATTTTTAAAATTCAGATTATAGGATAAAGATCATTTCCATCAACTCAAGCCAGTTTGTAAATATATGTCTTTTACATAAGCACATGTTTGAAAGTGAATGTTTGTTCTCAAACTACCTTAACAATCATATGTATATTCACAAAACTAACAACTACTGTAGCTTGGAAAATTCCTTTGGCATAGACTTGAGTATTCAGACACAAATGCTCCTGACTTAAAATCTAAACCAAATAAAACTTGACAGCAAGGCAAGATATTTTATAGGCAAAGTGACATTTTATAATAATGGAATAATAAATGTAAAAGGAAAATGAACTAAGGCTGAAATAGCATCTCAGATCTGTTGGATAATGAAGGAAGGTGAATCCAAATTAGACTTTTCCTGCTTTTTTCTTTTTAATAATTATGCCTATGATTGAAACACTCAAACTTTGAGAACTTCAGTTTTTCTAATCATGTTGTCATATATTTCCAAGCACTTGTGTGTGAACTATCTAGATAATGTAGTGTGGAAGCCTGGTAGCATTCTAAAGTAGATGGGTACATAAAGTGATGGAAAAATCAGAAGATTGTTTTATTAAGCTCTTCAATTTGGAACCAAGTCATCATTAAGATGAACACAACCCAACCCAAAACCCATATACAACTTAACGTTAGATAAGATTACAAATGAAACAAATAAACCTTACTTGCAATCTTCATCTTCCATCGCATGTACAACTTATCCACAACAGTTGATTTGGGTCAGTTAGGAAAACCAACATGAGCCTATAAAATCAACCTTCTTATCCATTGGATAACAATTGTAAAGAGGGTTAAAAAATATTGATCTTTCACTCTAGGAAAAGATGAACAGTCAAGATTGCTGGAAACAGTGTTAAGATGAACTGAAGCAAGGACTGGAAGGAGAGAAAAGCTAGTTTGTGTCTTCATTCTCTCGGTGCTAGTAGAAATGAGCCTGCCTTTTGGCAAGTCCTGGTCAGAGACTGTTTGGGGTTTCCAGTGAACACTGGGATGGGTAGAGTGTATCAGACTTCATTTTCCTCACTTAGAAACAGATAGTTTTATAAAGAGATGGCTAAATGAAATAAACCAGGCAATACAAAAGTCACAGTAATCAAATCTGTAGATAAAACTGGGATTTAGCTAATATATTAAATGTTAATTCCTTTTCCACATTTTTTTAAGATTTATTTATTTATTCATACAGTACTGGGGTACAGGCCAGAGATGTGGAGGGTGAGAGGATTCACCAGAGACCGAGTAGGGTGCAGAACAGGCAGATATACAAAATACACTGCTGATCTGAGCAGTAGGCGGGTCAGGAGAGGTCTGCTGTGCCATGTGGATCTCCTCCAGGGCAGGCGGGGATCGAATTCATGCTGAAGTGGCTTAAGCTTCTTAGTGCAGTGCTTTAGCCCCTGTGCCACCAAGGAGGGCCCCCTTTCCACACTTTTATTGATGCTTATATTATTTAGTATAGTAAGTGAGGTGGTAAAGGACAATGAGTATGAACTAATCATTTTATCTTTTAGATTTGCTCTTTAATTGGGTCTGGAAAAAAGAAAATTTCTTAATCCTGAGATGATTCTAGGTTAAGCAAGTTAGGAATCCACTGATCTGAATCAGTGACTGACTCCCAATGGCTTTGTGGTCTCTGGTTAGACAGTGAGTGCCAAAGGAAGTAAACATGATGTAGAGAGCATTGATCATAACTCCAATTTCTACTCATGAAGCACAGCAGCTGTAGGATGTGTTGCTATGGGAAAGACTCATAACTTTTTATTCAAACAATATGCTATTGTTTAGAAGCTACTTGACCTTGAGCAAGTCATTGAACTCCCCAAATGAATACTTACACCCAATTTCAGAGTTGTTTGATGTTCTATGTGAGATCACAGCAAAGATCATCATTTTAGTTCTGTCTGTCCTGCCTCATAAGTGGTGTACTTTCTTTTTTTAATGTCCTTTACTTCTAAGGATCTAATGAAAACTTGTTTTCATTCTCTACAACCCAGTCTCAACCCACATTGTCCATGAAATCTTACCACCCCCAACAGCAAAGTTCACTGACCTTCCTTCTCAGTACTCCTTCAGACCTGATATTCAAGATTATAGAATCTGATACTTAATTGCCCTCAATTATTTCATGAATATTGCTTTAGTTTTCCTGATGCGGATCTCCCTGAGCACTTGGACAAGACAATGTTGTCATTCATGGAGGTGCCAAAAAATTACTTATTGACTAAGTAAAATTACCTGTCAGGTGGGTAACAGGTAAAAGTTACAAAAGATATCTAAGGGTGAAGAAATCCTTCCTTTTCTGTAGACATAATGTAGTAAAGACCAGCCAATATTGCCACCGCCTCTGGTGGGCATTAGTATTCTGAAATACTCATCAGAATGCCAGTCGTCTTCTACCCACACTCACTTATTTTGTTGGAAAAATGCAGGTTTTGCGTTTTTCCATGAACCAGATCTTACTCTATGCACAGAGTGAATGCAGCGTCTGTGTTTAGCATCCCAATGTGATAATTATGCATTATGCTTACTCCATGGCCAAATCTTACATTTCTGTACCAAAACACAAAGGAATGACTAATTCTCCAGTATATTATCTGGCTTTCTTTTCCACTGTGTGTTTTTTTTTTTTTCTTATCCAGATTGTCCCCATGCTGAAATATGCTTGTAACAATAACTGGGAAACCTGACATGTGCAGATGATTTGAAAGGTAAGAGACAGCTGAGGTGAATTGCAGGGACATCTGTTCCAGCAAACACATGAACATATTGAGAAGAGGTAGCAGTGTGTGTGTGGAGTGTGTGTGTATGTGTGTGTGTGTGTATGTATGGAAAAAAGAGACTGTATGCTTGTGGACAAAGACAAAAAAATTATTAAAGAACAAAGGGTTATGTAAGCAGGGCTGTTTGAAATGGTTTGTATAGCAAGAATGGAAACAAGGTATGAATATTCATAAATAAAAGGGAAGCAGTATGCATTTCAAGGAGGAAGTGGAGATAAATTTCTGAATATTGTTTGATTACAATTTTATCCAAGACTCTTTAAGTGTATAGATAATAATATACCATATAAACACAAAATCAACTAACCCCATTTTCTAAATTTTTCTCTTTTTCAACACATTAATAGTTTATTCATATTTCTACATATTAGTCAGCCAATTTTCTTGCATTTCTGAAGACCTCAAGGTGAAAAACTAAATAACAAAAAATGAAAACCAAAAATTAAATTCAAATAAACAAAAAATTTATAGTAAGAGTAAAATCTATAAAATTCTACAAGAAAACATGAATAAATCTTTGTGATGTTGAATTAACCAATGGACACTTAGATATGACACCATAGCTTAAGCAAGCTAAGAAAAAAAATAGTTTCTCTTAAAAATGAAAACTATTTTTGAAAAACATTTGTCAACCTGCAGAATAGGAGACAATATTTGCATTTATATTAGGTAAGGCTCTGTGTCTAGAATAATATAAAGACCATTATAACTCAATAATAAAAACACAGCCTAATTGAACAATGAACAAATTTCAATATTTTTTTTCAATATCTGTGGCAGTACCTTAAAGTTGAACTACTTTTACTTTTTCTGCAAATAGCCACATGCCAAAAAATGAAACTAAATCATTATCTCACACCATACACAAAATTAAAACAGGTTAAATTCTTGGATATAAGACCTGAACCACAAAATACATAGAAGAAAACACAAGCAAAGCACTCCACAACATTAATTTTAGAAGTTTGGTATTTCAACTAAAAAAAGCAAGGAAAACCAAAGCAAAAATAAACAAAAGGACCACATCAAAATATAAAGCTTCTTCACAATGAAGGAACCTATCATTAAAATGAAAAGATACCCTAGTGAATGGTTGAAAATAATTGTACATCACACATCTGACAAGAAAATAATATACAAAATATATAAGGAACTCAACAATAAGGAAACAAAAATAACAAAATAAAAAATGCGCAAAAGAGGCCCTTCCTGGTGGCACAACAGGTTAGGATGCAGCACTGCAAGCTGGCCACAGCTGCTTCAGTGAGAGTTCGATCCCCAGCCCCAGAGGTGATCCACATGGTGCAGCAGACCTCTCCTGACCTGCCCACTGCTCCCCTCAGCAGTATACTTCATCAATCTGCCAGTTCTGTTCCCCACTCTGTCTCTGATGAAGACTCTCACCACCCCTGCAACTCTGGCTTATGCCCTAATTTTGTATAAATAAATACATAAATATTTAAAATAATGGGCAAAAGAACTAAACAGTCACTTCACAAAAAAAAAAAAAAAAGAAAAGAAAAGAAAAAGAAAACATAAGGATGACCAGTACATGAAGAAATGCTCATAATCACTTATCAGGGAAAAACAAATCAAAAACATATGAGATATGAGATAACTCCTCATACCTGTCAAAAAGACCACAAAGATATGAAGAAAAAGGAAACCTCATCTATGTTGGTGGGAAAGTAGACTGAAACTGTCTCTACAGAAAAGAATATGGAGGTTTTCAAAATATTAAAAATACATATACCACATGATCCAGGAATTCCACTATTAGATATCTCTCTGAAGAATATAAAAAACTGAGTAGAAGAATATCTGCATTCCTAGATTCTTTGTGACACTATTCACAATAGCTAAAGTATGGAAATAATCTAAGTGCACAATAAAAGATGAGTTGATTAATATGTGGTACAGATACACAATGGACTATTAATCAGCTATCAGTCTGCAACAAAATGAATGGAACTGGAGGGGATTATAGTACATGAAATCAGTCAGAAGGAGAAAGAAAAATACTTGATGCTCTCACTCATATGCGAAATAAAAAAAAAAAAAAAGGAACAGACAAAACCAAAAACAACCTAGCAATCTA
Source organism: Condylura cristata (assembly GCF_000260355.1). Taxonomy (NCBI): domain Eukaryota; kingdom Metazoa; phylum Chordata; class Mammalia; order Eulipotyphla; family Talpidae; genus Condylura; species Condylura cristata. The sequence continues at coordinate 34,514,604 of NW_004567106.1, read as the reverse complement.
ACTGTAGAATTGAGTTTACCAGAGGATAGCTGAGGGATGATCAATAAGGAAAAAGGTGCTGAATGGATTATGGTGGAGGATTATTATTGGTACTTTTGTTGTGAATTAGCAGCATACAGTTGAAGGCGAATGAACTTATGCACCAGAATCATATACAGTTTTGAAAACCAACATTGTCAGCAAAAAAATATCAATTTAAGTATCTGGAAACAACAGATATTTCTTCAAGGAAGATATACAAAAGACCAATAAACACATGAAAAATGCTTAAAATTATTAGTTATCAGGGAAATGTAAATTAAACCACAGTCAAATACTACTTGATATCCACTGGAGTGGGTAATAATCACAAAGTTACCTTTTAGTATATGGGTGGTGGGAAGTGGAACCCAGGGATGGAGAGTGTCAGGAAGGCCTTGGGAACATTGCAAGACACAAAGTGGTGGGGTGCTGTCTGCCCACCCTCAAATGCCACACAACACCCTTATATTCATGTCATTAAGTCCTACTTTTGGTACTGTGTCTCAGTTTAAGAAGATGAAGACTACTGTTGGAAATTCTCTACTGTTGGGCAGGTGTTCAAGAAACTCCCATTTCGGATGAAGAACTTTGTATCTGGTTGTGTCATAACTTCTTTAGTGGCACCCACAATATGTACTGGGAGTAACCGGACTTGACTGCAGCAGGTGCTGTCACCCAGTGCTGCCAGGATATGGGTGCCTGGCAATTTCACTTTGACCAATCTATACAGATCAAGAAGATGGAGAAGATAGCTTTAAGCAGGTCCCTCCAGCCAGCAGTCAAGTAGTTCCAAGATCAAGTTCCTACTTCCCTAACAGGTCCTGTGTTGTGTTGTGGCCAACACAAACCAGCTTTACTACCAAGATTTCCAAAACCTTCTTTTAGATGCAAGGCTCTCCTCAACTTAACTCTATATAAAGAAAGTCTGGGGAAAACTGGGGTGAAATATTCAAAAATTCAGATAATAACAAATGTTGGTGAGGATGTGGAGAGACTGTAGCCCTCATGTACTGCTGGAAGGAATGTAAAATGGACAGCCACCTTGGAAAACAGTCTTGCACTTCCTCAAATGGTCAAACACAGAATTAACATTTGACCCAGCAACTCCATTCCTAAGTATACACTACTCCAAAGTGAAAGTTGCTAGAAGAAACATGATTCTCAGTAATCTTTCACACGCAAACATATATTAAGAGTTTCTGATAGCTTAAAAAAATATCTCTACTGCTATAGGTCAGAGATAAAGTTAGATTTTTTAATCATGTAGCTTTGGGTTAGAGTGTTTCAAAGATTAATGGAATGAATTTTATCTTCTTGCAGAACAAACAGGGTTTTGAAAATCTAACTGTCAAAATGAGCCATTGATGGTTTCATGTGGTATCTAACTAGCAGTTTCTGACTTTACCTCACCAACTACTCAGTGAAATATCTGTCAAGACCCTGAGAACAATGCCTCAGACAGCCAGCCATCTGTTACCACAACATGTATGGCAGGTGCAGTAACTTATTAGAGAGGTTCTGTATTTGTAGATCTTACACCAGATTTGGCCAAATCATAACTACATCCTTCCTATCCTGGCTCCAGGACCAGATCCTTCCTATCCTGGCTCCAGGACCAGAATTTCCCTAGGCCAAAACCTGGACAAGTATTCCTTTGCCTTACCATTGTCTTAGAGTACACTAAACTTTTCAGATCAATATAGGTTGAAAAGATTGGATATTTATTTTGTGTGTTTATATTTTTGGAAACTTTGCTTCTTGAGCCCTTTTGACAAATTCTATGGTGAAAATTATCTCATATCTAAGTTAGTTATATGAAGAACTCTCTTATATTCCCTGATTCATACTCTGTACCTACAAGAGTGCCTGACATAGAGCAGAGAAGTAAGCATGCAACTAAAAGTTAGTTTGAATATAAATAATTAGTTTTTAAAAAATCAATAGGACCATAGCCATTGGTTGGCTTCTAATTATACCGTTTAATTTTTGCAGAGAATTTTGGGGCAGGATTCTTTGGTAATTGTTAAATAATCTCATTAGAATTTTATCATAAAATTTAGCAAGAGCTTCAAGAAACAACAGTAGAAACATTTTAGAAGAAAAAAATAATCATTTTCAGAGAAAAAGAAATAGTCTTTGTTTTATTAGTGCTCTCCAAGGAACCAGCCCCATATATTCTTCTCACCTAATGTGAGCAAGTACTACCCAGCTGGCTCATTCACCAAAACAGAGCTGGGTTCCCTGTCAATATCACTGATGTTCCTTGGAAGAAATAATTACTTCTTAAAGCCATGCATTAATTTAAAGCACTTGAGAAAATTCAATTTGTGAAAAATAAAGAATTAAATGGGAACAAAAGAAATTAGGTGTTTAATGTCAGACAAGAAAGGTTATAGATGGTTAGAGACTGAAAATCTGTGAACAACATGAAGTGGAAACATTGGAGCTGAAACAAATTTAGAAGAGGAAGCCCACATTGAGGCATGGTTTAAGTATACATCCCTCCACCTTTGCACTCTGCAAGCTTACCAGTGCCTGCTACTTTCTATCCAGACATAGTAGAGAATACTTACCAAATTCCTGGTGTTGATTCTAGAACCTACATGTTGTAGGAACCTACATGATTAGTAATTGTAAAAGTGTGATAGCCATTGAAAAGGAAGATTCCAGTTTCCCTGCTTTTACCAATGAAGGATGAAACTGGGCAAGGAGGAAGACAATAAAGATTTAGAGAAGACTTGTGGAGACATATGGAACAGAGACATGTGAAGATGCTGCATTTGCTTTTCAACCTTGGAATTGTACCCAGGACTTTTGGGTACTGGAAGGAGATACTTGAAAGAGATGTGGATTAGAGACCTGTAGGGAAGCTGACAATGGCACACTTTATCTTGACATTGGATTTTGATTTTGCTCTTTCCCTTCCGTACTTGCTTGTTTCCCTCTGTCCCTTTCCTGTGGTTCCCTGCCAGAAGGTGCCTTAGACTTCTGTGAGGCTTTCAGGCCTCAGTGGCTCTACTTTGGGCCAACCCTGTTTAGCTGGGCATTTACTCACTAGGAGATGGATAACTTAGGGCATTTATTGAAAACTTCTTAACTATATTCTTTCTCTGTTCGCTGCTCTTCTCTCCTCTGCTCTGCTCTGCCCTTCTCTCCTCTCTCCTCCTCTCCTCTCCTCTTCTTGCATACTAATTGTATTAAAAGTTCCTTTCTACTGAATGTCTTACACACTAAGAGTATGCTTTGTCTTTAAGTAGCTGATGGCAGAACCCATTTAGAGTAGGCAGGTCTGGGATGCTTCTTATTCTGCCTACTAACAGATTGATTGGAAGTTTCAGTGTACATGGAATTAAAGATATCTTTGAAGGTTTCTTTATCTGTCCATTTTATGCATCCACCCAAATTCTGTGATACCAGTATCTAAATTACTTTCTTCATTTATATCTTCAGCCTGAAAGATAAGCATGAAGATATTTTAATTTGGTGGTTTAAAACATAGGTTTTATTATTATTTAAGTATGGGAAAACCAACAGCTCAGGAGACAATTGCCACTGAAAAAATAGTTTGTTATGCATACATATCCCAAGGAGAAGAGGCACATAATGCTAAGGGGTACTGTGGAGAATCCCCTAGGTCATACAAGAGGCAGAAGGAGAGCAGAAAATTGTCAACAAGAGCTTGTGATTTCTGTGAGAAGGAATCAGGAAAGGTACACAGATTTAGAATTAGTAAATTTGAATAATTTTAGTGGGCTTTGAAGGAAGGGCGCTAATTCTAGGTCTGAGATCAGGCTCTGGGGTGACTATAGCAGTGATAGTGGCCCAGACTGTAACAGGCAGATAAAGGAGTAAATTGGGTCAAAAGCTTTGGATTGCTTGTGTTCAATGGCCAGTTGTTCACTATCAATATTTCTAGGAATTGACTGACTCTGGGATGTGTGTGTGTGGGGGTGGGGAGAGTGAAGTATTCCCTATATGGTCCATAGTATCAGATGTCAAAGCATTAAAATACAGAAAACAAAAGATGGTCAATGCAAAAGATACTTTAAGTTCAATTTATCAGATTAGTAAATCAAGCATTCGTCGCAACATGGAACTCCACTTATTAGATCAAGCAACACATAAATTCCAAAACATTAAAACAGGATCCTAACTTGAATGTAAGTAAACTGCTTCTATTGCTTGGAAACCATCCTCATCCTTGCCCTGGAGATCTGTTCTCTCTTAAAAGTAAGAAAAATATTTTAAGAGAAGGAAGTTTTGTGCCTTATTATTGACCATTAACTTGTCACAACGTGAGGAAAAGAATTGTTTAGGACTGCTGCTGAGAGCAGCGAGATTTCCTCTCATCACAAGGTGGAAATACTACATCACTCAACAGAAGTGCAGAGACTTGGAGAAATGGGTCTGCAGGAAATTACTTGGAATTTCCTGTAGCAGGCACTGGTAAGCTTGCAAAGAACAAATGGAAGAGAAAAAAAAAAAGACACTTAGTTATTGGCCCCAAGTGAGTCTTCCTAATTTCCAAAAATAAAATGCATAAGATATCAGGGGAAGGAAGGCATTCAACCACACAGCCAAAAATAAGATTTCTACCAATTATTAAAGTTTGCAAAGACTACTTTCTTGCACTGAAACTAATAGAACTGGAGAAAAATATACAATCAATGGCTTATTTAATGAAACAGAAACAAAATATGTCCATGGACAATAAAAGCATTAACAAAGTAGAAAGTCTGCCAAATACCAGGACTGTAGAAGAATAACAAGCCTCCCAAATGGCTTTATTTCAGAGACTAAAGAAAATCATTTAAAGCTGTCAAACTCAACAGAATGGAGAAAGACATATCCTTTATGAGAAATAATCAGACAAATAGAAATAGATGAGTCTAAGATGGAAGTGAATAAGGAAGATATTCAAGAAAACTGAAAATATAAACAGTAGCAGAACTCACAATTATGAAAAGCAAAATCTGCAATTGAGAAAAATCAAATTATCAATAGGGAGGAAAAAAGAAATAAATTATTTGAAATACAGAGAAAGAAAATAGAAAAATAAAAATGATAAGATGTCAAAAACCAAAAAATAGGGAGTTTACTAAGTAGGTGGGAAAGAAAAAAAAAACAGTAGTGAAACAAGACAAAGAAACCCATGAATGTTTAATAATACTTTTGCCAGACCAAAAGTACTAGGCAATTCAGTAGAATTTACCACATGCCTACAAAACTTAGATACAACCTGATAAAATACTTCACTTCAGTCAATATCATTTCCCTGTAATGCTGATGAGAGAGAGAGAGAAAAAAATCCTGACTGGTGTTTAAAGGAAATAGCCTTATCCCATTGCCCCGCAGTTGCTCTAAGTCCTACATTTCCTACGGCTTAAAGTTGCAATTTCTGAAATCCTTTCGAGGACTTACTATCCTCAATTTGAAGAACTATAGGAAAGAAATCAGCCTATAAGTCTAAAAGTGCATTATGTGCAAAGATAAAAATGAAACTGCTCTCAGTTTTTCTTCTGTGACACTAAATACTGAAAATAAAATATTGGTAGAGTTTTCAGGAAGAAAAATACAAAATAAGAATTTTATTGTATTCTTTCATTCTTTTTGTCTTCTTTCATTGTGAAGTTAGCATAAAAAATTCTCAGACTTGAAAGTATTTTAAAAATATATTGATAGTTGTTTACCATTTTTAAAGGTAAATTCCATCTAAATAAGAGTATTAAATAAATAACTCAAAATTGTAGGTTTCATAGTACTTTAAAGTCAAGCAAACATGACAGGCAATACTTAAAATAATTGTTGAAAATTTAATTACACATATTTTTCATTTGATTTTTGTGTAAGAATAGTAATTTTTTTTCTAAAAGAAAAAAAACTTAAAGAATACCAACATTACATCAGTGATGATAAAGGCCAATATATCATAATATGACTTGGTGTTAGCTTAAAAATGTCTATTAAAATCTGTGTATAACACAACAGGATGCTTTTATTTGCTTTCCAATTTTCAGCATTTTCTAAAATGGGCATATATTAATTTTTAATTTTTTTAAAAATAACTGTCTCATACATAAATAAAAAGAAATTCATTGTCATTGTCTAGCCAGTTCCCATGACTGGCATCTATTTGCTTTAGGCAATTCGCTATTGGAACCATCCTTATATGCTGATTCAATTAAATACCCCATGAGAAAAGTACTTAGCTTAAAACTGTCAGCTGGTATTTTTGAAAAAAAAAAAAATTTGCATTGTTTTAAACAACTATTTGCACAATTTCTGTGGTTATACATCTTTTTAAATTCTGGAATGACAACTAGTCATGTGTCTTTGTCTTTGGTTAGACAGTAGTGTCTTTGAGGCCCAAGATTATTATTTTTTTCTATGTTTCTTGCTTAGTCCAGACTCTGGAATTATGTTTGTCATATTGAAGTGCAATGAAATGATATGAGATTTTTCTGCCAATTGCTTGTCATTATCATTTCCATTATTGATCAAAGTCATAGAACTCACAGTTTCAAATTTTATCAGTTGTGTCTGGAGCCATTTCAAACTATTCCTCCGTGTATTTATTTTTAAGTTTTCTTATACCTGCAAAAACCAGGTGGTGTTTGTTACTATATCTGCTTTTAATTGCCAGTAGCTTAAATAAGACAAAGTTGTAAAATTGCATTTTCTGCTTAAATTTAAAACTTTTCCCCATCATCTGATTTTGTTTAGGCCTTGACTTTTCTTTCACCAAGTTCAATGGATCTACATTAATTTTACATTCTTCACAAAACTAGTTTGGGCTAACAATTTAAATATGACATGCTTTTTCATACTGCTAAGTCTTTGCACATGCTGTTCATTTGGCCCAAGCATCCTTTCCACATCCTTTCCCTTACCCCACTTTTACCTACCTAAATTCTGTTATTACCTCCTTGATTAAGCTTCTCCTTTGTCTGTGGTTTTCTACTACACATGATAGATTACTATCTATCTACTGTAATATTTCTATTACAGTAGATTACTATACAGCTTAAGAACAGGACAAGGGTTTGATCTCCTTCAGAACTTACCCCATTTTTAGAGCACTATGAACATACATGAGATAAATGCAGACCCATATTTATTTATTTATTGAGTGTAACAGGCTTCTACCAGACTCCCATGACATAGAATTGAAAAATTAATGAACAATGATAAGGAACTCTCCTCCTGGAGCTTCCAAGCCTATCTAATAAGATATCATTAGTTTTAACAGATATATGAACAAAATAAATGGAAAATAATATGTAGAATGTGGGAAGGTTTACTTTAATTAAATGTAATGGTAGACCTACTATCATGCCCCAAAGTGCCCCACTCAGGAGCAACTAAGGCCATCTGAAGTCCAATGAGGAGTGAGCTATTCAAGAGCTAATGAGCAGACAGAACAGCACAAGCAAAGACCCCAATAAAGGTACAAGTTTTTTTTCTGTTCATGAAAAGAAAAAGGTCAATATGTCTGGAGCAGAGGGTAAGAATCACTCACAAGGTATATGAGTGGCATGAGATAAATCAGTTAAACAGAGAGACCCAGATAATGTTGACCCTTGCAGTCATTGGGGAATTTTGATTTAATCCCATTAGTTATGAGTTCCCATTCAAGGATTTTGAATAGAGAAGTGGCATTACCTCATTTTCATTTTTTGAAAAATGGACAGTGGAAATGGATTGATCTTAGACATAGTTTGGTGGACAATGTTGTCATGGTGATAGGAAGAAGGCGCAGAGTGGGAGTTAGGGAAGATTAGAATTTGGACATGGTTATGTTTGAACAGGGAAGAACCTAGTAGGTAGGTGGCTATATGAGTTTGCAGTTTATGAGAAATGTCTGACTCAGCGATTTAATTTTGGAGATTTCACATATATGTGATTATTTTTTTAAAGATTTATTTATGCATACAGAATCAAGGTACAGGCCAGAGATGGAAGGGGAGCTGAGAAGATTCACCAGAGACACAGTGGGGAGCAGAACAGGCTGACTGATGAAGTACACTGCTTAGGGGAGCAGCAGGTAGGTCAGAGGTGGTCTGCCACACCATGTGGATCACCTCAGGGGTGGGGATCAAACTCATGCTGAAGTGGCTTTAGTTTCTTAGTGCTGTGCTTTAACCTGCTGTGCCACCAGGGAGGGCCCTATATGTGATAGTTAAGGCAATGAGATAAGAACAGATTAAATGGAATAGGACTCAGGACAAGATCCAAGGCAACCAAACATTTGGAGGTCAGATGGAAAATAAAAAGGGAGCCCGTTAGGGAATGGTCCATGAACTAGAGCAGTGTGATTTGAAAGAAAACAAAAGGAGAATTTCAGAAAAAGCAAACATTCATTGTGTGGACTGCTAGTGGGAGAGTGAATAATTGAGAACAGAAGATATCCTTCTGAATTGTAAACCTGGGTGGTTGTTGGTCTTGTCAAAAATAATTTAATGAGGTGGTGGGAACAAAAATCAGGTTGCAATGGATGAGAAAAGAGCAGAGAAAAGAAGAGATGATGGAGTTAGTTTTTGAGGAAAATTATCTGTGGAGACCAGAAAAATTGTTTTCTGACAATTTTCATAATTTATACACAAATATAACTTAAGTTTTTAAAAACTATAATTTTCAAAATCACTTAAAATAGAGGAAGAATAAACTGACCAAAGAACAACATTTATATTTGCGCTTGTAACAAACATACAGAAGGAAGGATTCTGTTAATCAAATCACTTTTTTATTAATTTCAGCACTATCCTACAAAACTAAGTTAATAACAGATGGGAACAATTAAAATTTACCAATTAATTATTTTAGTCATTACTCATTACAACCCTGGGAGCCATATACTTTGAAAATCCCATTTAATAATAAAGAATCTAGGTCTTGGAGAATTAAGAGACAGCACCAGACCACAGAGCTAGTAAATGGCAGAGCCAAATTTGTAATCCAAGTTCTGACTTCAGAATCCACTATCTCCATCCTGGAGAAACAACAGTTTCTCAAGAAAGAAACAAGAAAAAAAATAATATTTAGCCATCCTCACTTAAAGAAAAATGGCTTTGTCAATTTCATAATAATTTTGATAACCAGATGAATGTTTTTGTTGAGTGATTTTCAGCAGTAACTTAGATAGTTCCCTTAGTAACTGAGAAATGAATGAATACTTTTCTGTGATTCTCTTTTTATAATGCAAGTGGGCAGGGAACTTAGAAAATACTGTCAAATTCCAACTAAATCTGGAATATTTAAGACTAAATATTCTAAATAAGATCTCTGACAATATGCCCAAAACATTCCTAAAGGAAGTGTCTGAGTAAAACTAGTAGAACATCCTTTATTTAATGGGTTTATGAAAATGTACTGACTATCAATAACTTCTGGGTATATATTTTTTAAAGTATTTATCTACATCAATACCCAGGTCACTGCAACCTGCCAGAGCTTAAGGCATGGTCCTGGTGGAAAAGCTTGATTCTCATGCATTATAAAAAAAAAATCACCAAATGTGTTGATCTGAACATATAAATTAAATTTGAAGTTTGCATTGAATGAAGATGAACCATCAGAGCAGAACCCACTTTGAACCAGTAGCTGTTCATTCAGAGAGCAAAGTGACACAATTAATTCTAAGAAATGCTTAAGGCAGATGGTCTTTCAATCTTTCACATGGTGTTGAGATTTTTCAAAGTACACAGCATTACAAAAGAAGCAGCTCTAACTCTTTAGGGACTTATGATCTTAGTCAGATGCTTGACTCATTTGCAAGTGCCATAGGTGTGATAGACATTAAAATAGCATGATGAGGGGACCGAGTACAGTAAGTGACATAAACATGAAATTCTTCATGGAAAAGGTGTAACATGGTGTTCTTTCTTTAATTGTTGCAAATTTAAAAGAAAATATGTACTCATTGTTATGTTTTTATACTACATTATATAATTTCTAACATCATTAAATTCTTCATATATATGACATTTTTAGTGAGTGTTGAATATTCTTTTATATGGATAAATTAAATTATTTAAACACACCAGTTTTTTACTATTTGGACTCCATTAACTTTTGATTGTGGTAGCAAATAAGACAAGCTGGAATAAGCACTTTTGTGCAAACTATCTTTGCATTTACCTTTTATAATTCCCTTAGGCACACATTGCATGAATGAAGAAACATGGGAAACAAAGGAAAAGACTATTTTTAGTTTCATGTCAAATTACTTTCTTGTGTTAGCCATATGATTGTGGTTCTGAATCAAAAAATCTGCTTTACTCCTCATTTGCCACTATTGCTGTATGAATTTAGCAACTCATTTTAATCTCTTTGACTTTTTGTTTCAGTTTTAAAATAGGGATAATAAAATGCCTTTCCATTAGTTATGGAATTAAAAACAACTAATACAACTTTAATTTTTGCCTCTCCAGATGAGGATGTCAGATAAGGAATATCAGTATGCCGAGTAGATTTTTTAAAATCATCATTAAAAAATGACATACCCACAAACCACTATCTAAAATGCTGAGATGTTTTTCTTTATAATTAGTCTCTTTGGAATAAACTACAGATCATTTTTTTCCAGATATTACATGGTATTTCCATTTTCATAATACATATGCCCACTAAAGAGTATGTCACTTCAATTATGACTGCTTAAAGATAACATAATTTTGTTATTCATGTAACCTACCTAGAGCTTAATAATCAAATTCATAGTGTATTGTCCAGAAAGGAAAGTCTACATTCTTTGGGTTCATCTAAAATATTATGATTATGGAAATGCATTCTATTTAAGATACTTTCTATTAAGCAAATACATAGGGAGTCCTGTTTGCCCTTTGTTCTTCCCCTATTTATGTCTCCAGCCTGATTAGAAGAACAAATTTACATTCTTGAAAATAAATATGTACTAGTCATAAATACTATTGTATTAATGGCATATCAAAGTTGTTCTTTCAAATTTCATCTAAAACATTTAGCTTTTAAATAAAGCATTTGAGAATCACATCAATTCTAAAGCCTTAAAGTTGGGAATCAACAGCAAAATTATTACATGCACTTAATTAACTTCTTTCAAGCCTAATTTCTCCTCTTTTCGTTGGAAATGAAAGAAGAGGTAAGGTCATGTTTGAGACCAAACATTATGGGGCATTAACAAAAAAAAATTGCAAAGGCTAAGACATCAATCTTTTTTTTTTTTTAAAAGATTTATTTATTTGTGCATACAGAACTGGGGTACAGGCCAGAGACTCAGGGGCAGTGAGAGGCTTCACCAGAGACAGAGTGGGGAGCAGAACAGGCAGATCGATGAAGCCCCCTGCTGAGGGGATCAGTGGGTGGGTCAGGAGAGGTCTGCCACGCCATGTGGTCACCTCCGGGGCAGGTGGGAATCCAACAGATTCGGAAGTGGCTTTAGCCTCTCAGTGCAGTGTTTTAACCCGTTGCACCACCAGGGAGGGCCCTAAGCCATCAATCTTAAAATTGATATCACAGGAAGTTTTTCTTTAAAACGTAGTTCCTTTTCAAAAATCTTTTAGTAGTCTTTATATGCTTTATGCCTTCTTTCTCCTCCAGTTACCCACCTCACTATCTCTGGTCACTGGCAACCACTTAATGTATTCTCCATTCCTATAGTTTTCTTATTTCAGGATAGACATTTAAATAGGGCCATCCTGTATGTGACAACTTAGAGCAGGATTTATTTTATTCTAAATGATTCCTTGGCAATCCATCTAAGGTTTTATAAGTATCAATAATCCATTCCTTTTTTATTGCTTAGTTGTATTCTACACTAGGGGTGACAACAGTTTTCTCAGCCAGTCATTTGTTGAAAGAAAAAAGTACTAAATTTAAGTTTATAATTTTGATGACTTTCGACAAATTGATACATCCATGTAATCACTTGTCATCAATAGAAAGGGCACTTTGAGGAGAAATAAAAGGATATGTTTGTGTACAAACTACATGAATGCTGTTGTTTACCTCACACTAGCTAAAAACTGCAAGCAAACCAAGTGGCTGACCACAAATGAATAAATAAAATATGATATAGCCATCAATGCAATTTCACTCATCAGTAAAAAGGAGTGAACTACTGAGATAAATACCACACAGTGAAAAAAAGACAAGAAACATGTGCACTATTACTAGCTTTATGTGGGTTTCTAGAAAAGGTTAAACTGACTTTTAGTGCTAGAGAGCTGATTGGTGATTCCCTAGGGCTGTGTCCCTGGAAAGAGTGTAAACTTCAAGAGGCACATGAAAACTTTCATGGGTTCAGACATTTTTAACTCCAAACCTGGAGAGTACCTTTTGCTCAAAACAAAAGGGCCTTACTTTCATGGAAAAAAAAAGAGCTGGTGAAAAATAAACTTGTTTATATAAGATAGGAAAAAGTAAGATAACATTAATAGAGGTCCAAAAAAGCAAGGTATATGAGAATAATGAACCTCAAAAGTGAAAACAGAGGAAACTTAGAAGAAACCAATCAAAGCTTCAAACTGCAGTTCGAAACTGCCTTCAGTTTCCTGGAGCAGAAAGCTGCCTGGAGCACAGCAACATCTGAAATGTGAGGCTGACCTATTTGATGTCAAGCTTGTAATATGTGAATTCCCTCTACTTGGTTTGTGATCTTTACACAGCTGTGTGTGCTGCCTTCCTCTGGGTCCTGCAGGAAAACAGCCTGGTAGGAGGCAGAAAGCAAAAAAGCATTGAGACTGCTGGTAGGTCTTAAACAGGAAAAGTTTTTATTTGATTAACTAACTGGTAAGACATAAAACTACCACCAATAGCAGAAAACAAACAAGAGACAATTTATTTTCTTTGGAATTTTTCACGACAAAATGCCATGTGCATTTTCCACTGTTGCCCTCTGAGAGCCCTTTCCATTCCTCCCAAAATTGTGTAGTGCTAAAATAGTAAATGATATGTATTATTTAATGTATTTTAATATTTTTAATATTTTAAGAAGTGTTGTCCCACAGGGCTTGTGAAAATACATTAAGTCAGTCACCTTAATATAACATATATATACAAGTTCCCCACCTTTGAACTGAGAACTGAGTTCTAGGGTTTTGGCTACTACTGCAGGCAAGATCCCCACAGCCATAGCTACATGTGGGTAAGAGTAAGTAGTCAACACCAGCAGAGTCATCTGCACTCAATATGGAGTTCCATAATAAAGAATCCACAGACTGAAAGATTTCTCTTAAGGTCATCTATAAGTATTCCAATTTATTTGTAGGATCTTGTAGGGAGAAGTAGACCCAAACTATCTAGAGATCGAATCTCCAGTTAATTTAGTAAATCAGTGCTGAGTTGGATTGAAGTGATAGAAAACCAATGAAGATGGAAAAATGTTCATCATCACTTATCATCAGGGAAATGCAAATCAAAATTGCTATGAAATACCATCTTACACCCATATCAAAAAATTCAGAAAGAGCAAGTATTGTCAAGAATGTAGAGACAAAGGAACTCTTACACACTGTTGGTGAAAATGTAGACTGATCAAGCCTGATCAAACACTTCTTAATATATTAAAATAAAAAAAAATATCAAAAATACATTTACCGTATGATCTAGCAATTCTAGTCCTAGATATTTATGCAAAGAATGAAAAGCACTAATTTGAAAAGTTATATGCCCTCCTACTTTTACTGCAGCATTATTTACAATAGTCAAGTTATAGAAACAATGTAAGTATCCAAAGACAGGAGAGTGGATAAAGAAGATGTGTTACATATAAACAGTGAATGTCACTCAGCACAAAAAAATAAATTTTGGCATTTGTGACAATATGGATAGAACTTGAGAGGATTATGCTGAGAAAAACAAGTCAAGATGAGAAAGACAAAAATCAGTCAAGTAGATTCCATGGAAGACTTTCATATGCCTTAGTAGTTTAAAACTCATGTAAGAGACAGAACACAAAGATAGTCATGGTGACTTTATGAAATTAAATGTAAATTAAATTACTTTCAGATGAATTTTGGGTGAAAGCTTAATAATATAGCATATTCTTTCTCCTCAGACACAGACTGCTATAGATATGAGTAATATCTGCCATGAAAAATAGCCCATAACACAATACTATACATTCTATTTTTCAATATTTAGAATAAACCTATAAAATATATATAAAGAAAGTTTAATTATAATGATTGGACAGACTGCAGTCAAATGTAAATATAATAAATATGGAAAATGTAAAAGTAATATTAAGTTTGGAAATACAGTGTCCTAATCCACAACTACCTCTTATCTATCTCCCAGATCCCTAAAATGAATGAAAAGGTGTAAAAAGAAGAGTTCATAGATATATCAGTGGGAGTGGGTGGGGGGAGGAAAAGAGCAAGGGAGGGAGAGGAAGAGAAGAATGTTATCAGATGCTTGGAGAACAAAATGAATCAAATATAGAAAAAAATCCATAATTCAAAATGCAAGCAGAAAACGACTATGACAGAGATGGAAGCAATGTGGTTCAAGGGATTTCCAGTCCAGAGTAAATGTACACAAAGGCAGGAGGGCGCTAGAGGGTACTCAGTGGTTAACTGGGGAATAACTGTGATTCCTTCAACATGACTATGCTAAGTGTTTCATGGCCTTAGGCTTGTATCCACAATCATCAGGAACCAAGCTAGTTCCACCATCTTTAGCGTGAGTTTTTCACCCTGGAGTCTAAAAAAAATTGTTCCTTTAGCTTTACCCACCAGTCTCAATTACAGCCACTGAGAAGCTGGCAGGAAAGAAGTCATGACAGAAAGGAACAAAGGGATGGCCCCTTCCTTCCTGGTTGGAAAATGGACATTCCAGCTTTACTTAAATCCCACTGGCTGAAGGTATATGAACAGAAGTGATGGACAGTAATACAGTGACTGAGAAATGAGTACTTACTGGAGAAGAACCAAGAGTAATGGTGTCACAGAAATAATAAGCAGCCAGACTAAAGGAGGGACACCCCTTTGATTTCTTGAGTCTGTCCTGGTTTGGTATTTGGTTAGTCCAAGGCAAAGAGGGAAAAACAAATTGCTTGTCTGTGAGCCTCCTCCACTAGGATGAACAACAATTAATTCCTTTTCTATGCCATCTAGCTCCTTTGTAACATTTCAGTGTTTCCAATTCTCTCCACCCCCTTGGTTATTACACAACTTAGGCTTTGATGTACAGTGATAACTCCTTGTTTTTCCAGTGCTTATTTAGACATTACATACACTACTAGACACATCGATAATTCTTTTTTCATAGACTGCATCTTTAAAACCAGCAAAGAAAAATTGACCTTCATAATATATTGCTTAAACTACTTCACTTGGAAAATAAAACATAATCTCCAAACAAAAAACTTCTCAGTATCTTCCTAATATCCATAATATGTCTAAATTCTGTCATGTGATTTCCAACAGGTTCTAAGTTTTGTCTTTTGCCCTTTGTTTAGATTCAATTTTTATTTTCTCACACAAATAGATTTTTGAAGTTTCGTCCTGCACAATTACTACTGCTATTTTTGCCTACAACCATTACCCATCAATCAAACTACTTTCTTTTCTCCCTGTGTCTTGTTTAACACATACTCACCTACTTTTATGTCTTGCCACAGGAAAATGACCCAGGAGGCTATAACAGGTGATATTAGCCTCCTTATTGCCAAATGGTACTGCAACTTTCTGTCCTTCCCTTAATAAAACACCACTGAGGTGTTACTATATTTCTAGCTTGTCTTCTACAAAAATGGAAGTGTCCATATTTTTCTATGTAGCCTTCCTTCCTCCACAGTAGTTCCCATTTAAGGCAACCAGTGTACACTAGATTATTTAATGATGGAGAGAAGGATTTTCCTCTCCTTGTCCTAGGGCTCTCAGTGACTCCTGGATTGTCAGAGTCTGCCTGCTTACCAAACCTTGCTAACTCCCTTACAGCAACTTCCTAGACTGGAGCCCACTGTCTCTGTCTCAGTGACTGTTTAAAAAAATTACAAGCAAACCAACATGAGCCATTCAATGCAGGAAAGAAGACTAGATTATTCAAGTTTTAGATCAAGGAGGCTGATGTGGGGCAGAATTCTGAAGCAAATTACTAAATGCATGATTAAATGTATAAACCCACTTGCAGTGTAAAAGGTGTGGCTATTTTT
>NW_004567106.1:34475524-34498093 GCF_000260355.1 Condylura cristata | reverse complement strand
GTTTGTATCCATAAACAAATGAAAGCTCACTTGCAATCATGAATGGGAAAACTTGAGGACACGTGAGTTTTGTTCTCTAGCCAACTACCCCTATTCTGCTTCTTTTTTTCCTATTCATCCTGAAACTGAGATGGGTAGTTCTGCAGAGGAGATCCTGAGTCCACTTCCCTAACCACTTAAGAGTATATAAGACTGGCTCATCTATAGACCGTGTAACCCTCCAGGTGGGCTTACTTCAAGGGCTTTTAAGGTCTGTACTTGGGTTCAGATTTTCACCATAAAATGGCTCTCTTTTTACCTACAGCCACTCAGTGGTTAAATGGTCCAAGCTCTGACCAGGAGCTGAAATAAAAGTTCAGTGATACTAGCTCTTTCCCCATGGGTAGGCAGTACAATAATAATATAGAAAGAAGAAGGATATAAGACTTGTTAATCAGGACTGGTATAAATAATCATAGAGAAGCTAACATTTATTACATTCTTCTATGTGTCAGGCTTCATTGTAAGAATTTCTCAAGTCTGAACTAATTTGAATCTTCTGATACTTTCCTAGGTAGGTATATTTTTAATTCCAGCTGTTAAGTTACTTGCACCGGGTAATGCAGCTTGTAAAGGGCAATGCTAAGTCTGAAACCCAAATCTAAGAATGGAGATCTGGGGAACAGCACTGCACTGTTCACTACTGTGCCTAGTGTACACACCAGCAGAACCCAGGGTAAAAGTGAATTTCTCTGAGGCATTTGACATCTCTGAAATGCCTTTATCCTACAATAGAAAATTAAGTCTTGGCAATTGCACAGTTAGAGGCTTATTATCTGAATAAATCAATGAAACCAAAGAACCCACCATATTGGAGGGAGCCCTTAGTGGGGCATCACCAGGACACTAATGTTCTTACATTACCTAGTCTGTGAATGTGGGGAAATACTGAATACATAAATGGGATTCAGTGAAATTTAGAGAAGGGGACCAGGAGCTTTGGTTTCAAAGAACAATTCCATGTAAATGTGGACATGGTCTAATAATAAAGCAAAGAATTTCTAGTCTTCCTCTTGTAATTTAATCAACCACGAGATATATTTGAGAAATAATTGGCTGGAGCTAATTAAATTAATATAAAATAATTTGATAGTTGCTGTTAGTATTATATCATTACTATTATACAGATGAGGAAATATATGTTAACATATTCTCTTGGAATCATCCTGCATTAAGTGATAGTCTTATAGTGACCTGGATCTTTATATTCCTCTTGCTAATACTACTCTCCAGTGTTATACATACAGTAAAGGGTCAGCTCAGTGCTGCTCATTAGGAATATAAAGGGAGCCACTAATGAGAACCATATGTGTAATCTTACTTTTCTAGTAGCCATGTTAAAAATGGTAAAATCTGTGAGCTTCATTTGAAAGTACCTATTTACTTTACAATAATATATAGAGAGATAGATAAATTTATATCTTAACCCAATCAGCTCATTACATCTAAACTATTAACATTTGTTGAAATTATGTAATCAACGTGAAATTATTAACAAGCTATTTCACATTAAGTCCCAGTATCTATTTCTCAAGGACAGAATATTTTGCCACTAGTAACATTTCAGCTGGTCAGTGGTTTCTGGAAGCTCTTGACTACTAATGTAAGGTCAGCATAGGGTTAAGATTTAAATATATTGGGGAAGTAGGGTGGATAAAATCATCAACAGGAGCACTGCCTTCCACCTTAGCTTCTGATGCCTCCCTGCCCCCAACTTACCTCCTTTGCCAGTTTAAAGGAAACGCATAGCAACAGCCTTTTGCCTTTTCTGTTAGAGCCAATGTGGTTATTTCTGAATTTGGAGAGGACAGGTGTTTCTCCCTCAACCTTCCAACAACTGTCATTTCCCTCCTGGCAGCTACTCTGGCAGTCAGCGTGCTTGATTCCTGTTTTGAAAATGAAGTAGGTTGTATGAATTAAATAATTTACCCTGAATACCAAACTGAGGGGTAGAATGGCTTGTTTTATGAAACGCTATAGAAAATTAGGGAATCCCTGGCTTAACTGATTAGAACAAAACCTTGCAGTTTCAGTTACACATTCGGTGAATGCATAGATGACTGCAGAGAGAAGGAAATATTCCGCTGTCCAAGGGGAGAAGCACAGCGTCCAAACACTTCAACCTCTTAAAGTAGCTTTACAACAGCCCACCGAACTTTCCCCTCAGAATACCCAACCAGTTGCCCAAATGAACACACATAAAAAGATGCCCCACACTCTTGGCCTTGGGTGGCGCTACTAGGGTGACGGAGTTAATTAGGTCCCGCAAAACGCCGCGTGTGAGCTCATCTGAGAAGTCATGCTCTACACACATATTATTTATAGCATATTTGAGGCGTGCACGGCATTTGACATTTTCTTCTTTTTAAGTAGGGGGACTTTAAAAAAGTCGTGGGTAACCCTTTCCCACCTCAGACTAAGTGCTGTGGGCAGGTTATCCGGTGCGCGGGAGGCTTACGCGCCAACCACGCGTGTGCCGGCGCAGGTGCCGGGGGCGTCGGCGGCCACTCGGCTGCGTTTGCTCTGGTGGAGAGTTCGCGACTGATCTCTGCTTGCCTTGCAGATGCAAAATGTGTCTTTGGCCAGCAGGAGGAAGGAAGAGGAAGTGAGAGCAGCGGCAGCCGGCGGTGCAGCAGCCGGCGGACCCGAGTGTAAGTGCGTGTATTCAGGCGAGCAGGGGCGGATGAGAATGGGCAGTGGATAGAGACAGAGCCACTCTCTGCCACTGGCCCGAGCTGGTAGGCAGAACCTCCGTTCTTTTTTCAATGGTCACGGGTCGTCAGAGCTCTGGTCGCGGGGAACCGTCGTCGCCGTTGCAGTCCAGCGACCCCCGGCAGGTTCGTAAAGTTTCCTGGGCTGGCGCCGCGCCCGGACTGGTGACCTCAGGGAGGCTGGGGAGGGAGAAGGGACTGGGGCTGAGAGGAGGAGTTCAATTCCTGAAGACTCTTGAGCGCCGCGAAGACACTTTTGTTTCTTCCCTGGGGGCGCCGCGGCTTGGGCGGGGGTGCAGTGGAGCTCAGCTGGTGAGGGCTGCGGGCGCGCCACGGCGCTTGGCTATGGGGAAGTCTGGTGGAGCCGGGCGGCTAGAGTGGAAGTAGAGGGAGGGAGAACCGCGGATACAGCGCCGGGCCCTGGAACACTCGCAGACGTTTCGATCGCGGTCAGCTGGGGACGATGCTTGTGAGGTTACGCTGCAGGCTCCTACCGGTGGTTGAGGACTGGGAGCTGGTGTGGGATTGGGGGTTTGGAGACAGGAGGTTAAGCTTGAGAAGTGACTGACCGCTAGAACTCCCGGTTTTTCTCCGACGCTTACAAATGGGAGGGAATCCCCCGGCGAGCGAGCTCCTGGCTGAGGAGATTGATGGGCTGCTGGGACCGAGGGCCCTGAGGAACGGTAGGGGGCGATTGGGGCAGCTGATAGCTCCAGGGGCGATTGTTGCTTCTTTCTCGCCTCCGGGGACTGCCGAGATCCCCGCCGGGACCTGGAAAGACAGCCCTGGTTCGAGGGAAGATTATGGAATCGGAGCGGGGCCTCACTAGGAGCGCCTTGCCTTCAGTAAAGGGGAGAAGAGGAGCCCTGAGGTCTTAGATTACTAGCGGACTTGGCGCGGCCGCAGTCGTCAAGAGTAGCTTTGAGGAAGAGGAAATACTGAACTCTGTCGGCCCAGGGGTGCGCGCCTGTGCTCAGGGCTGGGAAGTCCGTGTTTGTACCGCGGGCGCGCGCGAGGGCAGGCAAGCCAGTGTGTGAGCGTGTGTGAGCGTGTGAGCGTGTGTGTGTGTATGCGCGCGCGCGGTATGTGTTAGCTACTGCGGGGGGCCTTCAGAGACAGGGACTCCCAGCCAGCCAGGAGACTCTTTCCTGCCTAGTACCCTTTTGAAGTTGGTTGCTCTGAGAAGGGATTGTTAGTTGACAACTTGACCCGCGTTGACCTAAAACCGCAGGACTGGGTCCCGGTAGTGACCCAGCTCTTGAGGGCCTCTGGACAGCTCCTGAGACTCAAGGAGCATATATTTTCTGATGTCCTGTGTCCCGAACCATGGGCCTGCTGCTGCTCACTGACAGTCATAAATGATGACGAGCTAATTCTTTATATTTAACATTTCAGAAAACCTGGGACACGAGTTTGTGCCAACCATCTGCCTCCTGAGGCAGATGCCAGGCTGGTCAGGAAGTGGGGCCTAGAATTGGGGTGGTATAGGTGGGGCAGTGGAAGAATTTCTGAGTTTTGTAACTTTTATAAAATAAAAACACTTAATGAGTTGTACTTATGTACCACTCTTTGAGGGTGACTTGAGGAACAAGAGATATCTAACCTCACCCAAGTTCACTTTTAGATGGAAAGGAGGGGGGCAGTAACTTATTATTAAAAGCTAACTCTGGTTGGTTTACCTTAATGCCACACCTATCTCCCAAGGTCATTTCAATGGTTATTGTTCCCCAATATATAATATTGGGGAGTCTATGGAGGACCAGATAGAAGATTGGATCCTCTTCTAGCAGGTAGCATACTTTTTTATAGTTTCCTTTCTGACCCTCTGCTATCTCTTGAAGCCTTTGGTGATATTGTCTTTTTTCTCACTATATTGATTGCTCAGATTTTTTTTTTTTTTTTGTAAATTAGTTTGACAGCTAGTCTCCTCTGTAAATTGTGAGGGAATGACCCTGGATTGTTGGAGCTCTACAGGTCTGAAGGGAACTGGGCACCAGAAGCTTGGTAGGTGACAGGAAGGGGAAGCCAAGGAAGGTAAAGTGGGTCTAGTGGCATTCAGGATCTGGATTGGGTGGTTCTATGATTGGTGGTCTACCATGCCCTACTTCCATGCCCACATCTTATGTTTCTGCCCTTTTTAATTTACAGCCATTTTGACCACCTTACTTTCCTTTTTTAACCAAGTGCTCTCTCCAGGACATTTGTATTATATATTATTCTTTTACCCATGGAGCTTTCCCTCATATGTCCAGATGGCTCACTTCCTGGCCATTGTTAAGTCTCTGCCCTGTTGTCAGTTATAGGAGACTTACCCTGACTAACTCACATAAAATAGAAACTAGCCCTTCCCTAGTCCTCTTAGCATTAATTACTCCTGATATCATATATTCCTTTATTTGATTATTGTCTGCCTCTCCAATTAGAATGACAATTCCATGAAGGCTGGGACTGTCTTATTTACTGTTCCAGAAACTAGACTTACCCCAGCATAACAGGTGCTCAATAAATGCCTATTGACTAACACAATCATAGGCATCTATTATGGGAGTCACTCACCAGGGAACTACACCAGGAAAATATTGCAACATCAGCAGCAAGTAAGAAACCCAGGTAACAAGCTTTTGCTTTTCTTTTCTATCCCTGGCCATTCTTCTTCAGATACCTTCTGCCTGGAGACTCCATCTATAGAATTTCAAACTTGAGAAAGGAAGAGAGAGGTAGTTCCTTGGGAGAGTAGAAACCAGTACAGTTTATTAATAACACATCTCCATTTTATTTGTGAAGTTCATTTCACCACTCCCTTTGGAGGAAGACTTCTTAAAGCTTGTATTGTTTTAGCCAAAGAAATACTCCCTATGAAGAAGGGCATTATTTTGAGTGAACAGACATCTAAGTGGGTCCTAGTCATCTGTCCCAGAAGATAAAGTAAAGGCATAGGAGAAGAGAAAGCAAGGGAATACGGAAAGACAAGCAGAAGAAGAAACTTGGTGGAAGATAGGGCAGAAGAGAGATGAGAAATGCCTGGGAAATGAATGAAAAAATAGACAAGGAGCTTTGGTAGTGCTCCTAAATCATTAGGATATTGAGATAGGACAATACTCGAACAAGCTTAAGTAGTTCATCTCCTTTAGGTGTTTGGTGCAAATGGATGGGAGGGGAGAGAAAGGTTAAGAATGCTTTGAAGTCTTTGCAGAGAGGATGTGGCTGGGGGTGTGTCAGAGGCTCTGTTGAGAAGGCTTTATGTATCACCTAAAGCTGAAGGTTTAAAAGTGATCATTCCTGTGGAGGACATTTCCTGTGATGGTGTAAGGGCTGGCTATATTTAAGGTTTGTAAGTGAAGCCTGGAAGCATGCTAGTACACCATTTAGTTTATAATACATTCATTCTATTAAATTTGGAAAATGGGAGGGACTAGTAAACCCTCTCTATAGCTCAAAAGCCTTAAGTGTTTGCTGCTAATTACACAACTCCAGTTCTTCCTTCTAGTCAACTAGTCTAGTTTTTTGAAAACTGGGATTACAATTCAGGAGTAGCTCTTAATCCAGATCAGCTGTTTAAAACACGAGATGGAACAGAGTACAATGTAAAACAGAATACTTTACAGAAGAAACACCAGACTTAATGTCAATGTGTATCAGGATTAAACAAACAAACAAACAAACAAACAACATGTTTCTGAAGGCCAGGAAAAATCTACTTTTTAAATCTAATTTGCCCAAGACTCTAGTATAAGTAGTTCATAGGACCATACTTTAAGAAAACTTAGATGCCCCCTCTCTGAGAAGTGCTGCTGATTTAATTGCCTTCTAAAGGGTGAATTTTCAAATGTTGACTTGGATGCAGTAAAAGCTTAAGACATAGACTTAACTTTCAAAATGCAGCTGTTTTATAGAACTTGACAATGTATTGGGCCCTAATGCTGCTGTCTTGGCAGAACTGGAAATCCTAGTTTTTTTTACCTTAGTGAGCATTAGATTAATTTGCAATATTTTAACAGTACGTATGATAAGGCAATTGAATATACTTTTTTTCTGATCAAGTTCTCATTTAGACCTTTTGAGATCTTTGAAACTTGGCTCAACTTTTCATTTTATATTTTCAACCTTGTGTTGCCCTTATGCATGATTTTAATTACTTTCAGAGGTTTGCAAGGAAAATAGTAATCTCTTCTGTTTGTGACCACATTGCTGTGATACATAATTAAATTAAACCGTTTACTGACCACTGGTTGGAACTAACCAAAGAAGGCAAAAGCTGAAAATTCAAGCACTCTCCAAAACAATGATCATAAAGGCATACCATCTCAGGAACATAGTGTGGCTCCTAATGAAATGTGTGTGGCCTAGGAAAGCCTTTGAATATGCCCAGCATAGCATTTTAAGTTACTGCAAAGCTAAGCCTGCACGCACAATGTAACACGGATTCCAATTTTCAGTTACCTGGGTAATTTAGGTTGCCTTACTGTAACCATTGGAATGCACTTGTAATAGGCAGAATGAAACCTAAAAAACACCATTATGATCCACAATTAAGTGAACTTGTCACTTAGTACAGTGTTCTCTAACTTTTCACTGGTTAAGTGCAGGTACAGGATAAAGCATTTGTCACTGGTCTAAGGTTGATTGAATAGTGAAGTATTATATAGGAATCCACGTGGGAGAAGGAATGCTAACTCATCAAACAGAATTAATCACAGCAACAACTTGGCACAGTGCTGAGACATTAGTTACATGTATAAATAGAAGATGATGATTCCCAGTCAGTGTTCTAGGCCCCCACAGACACCAGTTTCTAGAATCTGAAGAAGATTATTATTGGAACCTCAATTTCAGGAATTGAGGTTATAGTGTTGGCTATTTTAGTTTTAATAGGAACAAAACTTTCCTCAGTGGAAAGCGCAGTTGGTGGACTCCAGGACTGCTGTGAGTGAGTAGGTAGTAATTGCTGAATGAGGAGCAGTAGCTGGAGTGCTCCATGATCAGGCAAGCCATGATTGAGCATTTTCTCATGGTCACAGGATCCACGAGACAGTTTTCTGTATATGCTGACATCCTTCCTCCTAGAATACTGTTTTGAAAGTGATGGGAAGTCACCAGCATGGTATGATTATCCCATTTCATCCATGTGACATGGAGGGATGAAATGTCTTAGGGCTATTTGTAGAGTAGATCCGAACCTTTACCAAGCTTCCTTTACTTTCCCCCAGCTCTTCTTTTTTGTATACCATGAGGGTTTATTCTTATTGGTTCTTCCGGACTAGCCTTGTCTGAGGTCAGGCCACCCATGTCCAGCTATGCTATATCATAAACAGGGGCCTTTTCACTCCTATTTGTTGGTAGGAATGCCATGGGTTCTGATAGATGTGCCCTAGGTTGCTCACAGATGTGCCTGCCACCACTGAGGTTGAGTTTTCCTGAGTTGATGCCTCCCTTTGGATATATTATTCTGAAACTCACCTTCTTTGCCTTGAGAGTTAGAGCATCATTTTCTCAGGGACAGGATGCTTATCATTCAGACTCATGATATTGGAGCATGTAAGCCAGAATGCAAATCATGAATCAAAAGTAAGAATGATGTTTGCCAAGGAGAATAGACACATATTTTTCAGCCAACACTTTGTTCTCTGTGGATGAATCATGGTATATGTAAAAGCATAGAACCAATTGGGGTGGGAGGAGTCCTATTGGGGAAAGGGAATACATTTCAGACAAAGTATTTTCTTGCTAATCATATTTTTGCTCCTTCTTTTGCCCTGTATGCTATGCCAACTAAGGAAACCAGAGACAGTCTTTATGCAAGGTGATTTTACCCTTGGGTGATGCTGTGGATACTGATGTTGGTGTTTTTTAAATGCTTGCAAGGTATTGGCCATTTTTGTAAGCCTTTTATTTTAGAATCTCAATCGTAGCACTGTTGACATTTTGGGCTGGGTGGTTCTTTGTTGTGGGATCTGTCTTGTGCACTATAGGATGAATTCTACCTTCTTTGACCTCTGGCCACCAGAGAGAAGTTAGTGCAAAAACTAGTTCTGATAGCCAAAGTCTCTCTAGACACTGCCAGTTTTTTTTCCTCAGAGGCAATGCTTCTTCCCCCATTTGATAATCACTGCTTTGTTTTCTTACATAAGTTAGTTGTATTGATGTGTTATCAAACAGGTAGGGTCCTCAATAGCAGTTATATAGTATGGGTTATTCCTTATACTCTAAGGTGGTATGTTCACTGATTTGTGGTCTCTCCCTAGTTCATTTCTTCCTTCTAGCTCTCCAACTTACAACCCTAGCTTCTTTCACTCCTCTATGGCATGCTGTCTTCCTAACCCAAATGAATTTAAAGTTTAAATTTCTTATGTGTTCCCTTCTGACATCTCATGGCAAAGAAAACTGTACTTAGTGATTTTATGTCTCAGTTTCCTCTCAAGGTCTTGAATTCTGGCCACTGGTTGTTGCATTAACTGTAATGTCTACATAATGGGAGTGAGATAAACGACAAAAGGAAGGTAGGCAACAAAGGTCAGTATTGCTCATTCTGAGGTTTCTGTCACAAGATTAAGGAAATATCTGCATGCAGATGGATTAATGAGGTGAAATGCCTCTCCTTTGCTTGTAACATGTACCCTAGCTAGTTATCTATGAGAGAGATTGATATTCTATCAGTGTGACCAGGACATTGTGGCCAGTCAGGGGAGAAGTTTAAAGATACAGCCCTAGGGCTATTTTCCTATGCCACTCTGTCCATTTAATTTCTGTCCTAATCTTGCCACATTTGTTTTCTTATGTAATTATCTGTCACCCTTTTATTTACCTTCACGGTTTGGCTGCTGTAGCAGTGCAGAGCAGCATCTAGTGGCTTAAGCGACGTGGAACTATTGCTGGCTGTGTACTAGCCATGTCTCCCAAAGCTGCACCTTCTTATAAGTCATAACCCTATAGCAGCCCTCCACCCTTCCTTCCGCCCTTTGTGCCTTTTTTTTTTTTTCCAGTTTGAAATAGCTCTTAGAGTGCCAGCATTTTGTGTTGTTTGATTCTGTGGCTAAGAAGTCCTGAATGAGCTATATTTTCCAGGCTGCTACACACAATTACCCTTAATTTCAAAGAATGATGCATTTCAAAATAATTATTTTCTGGTTTTAAGCTCTTTAACCCAAATGGAGAGCCACAGCAGACTTTGCCTTTGCCTTTAGAAGGCATGTGGCTTGGGAGGTAGTGCTAGTGAACAGGCTTTGGTTAGATTGCATATTTTTGGCTAAGTGAAGAGTGAATTCCAATAACACTCAGTAAAGCTGGTTTTTACTTGACTCATGCCCACTCTCACCCATGCCACGCCCCACCATTTTCATAGTGGACTGGGCGCCCTAGTTATTCCCACTGTGGGTTACTCTGGAAAGTGTCCGAAAACTCAAAATTTTAGGTTTGGGGGAATGGAACTGATGCTTTCATGAATTACATAGTAACTGAGTGTTGTGTACATGTATATGTGTATGTAAGAAACACAGTTCTACTAGTGACAGGTCTTTAGTAACAAAAATTTATGTATCAGCTGCTAAATCTTATTTTCTCCATTGCTTCTTACTTTTGTATCAAGCCAGCAAAATATACATTAAATCAAAACTTTTAATTAAGAGTGAATCACTTTAGATTTATACTACTGACCAAAAGTGACTTGGACTCAGAATTATTTTCTCAATTATCCATTGTCTATTTCTCAGTTGAGTTTTGAGAAACGTCTGTCTGATTTATATTAGAGAAGCATAAAAGCTTTATTAGTTAATTGTAACATGTTAAGAAAAGAAAGGTGTGTCTTATGCTTAAAATGCACATAATTATATTAAATTCAAATATTCCTCAGTTTACAGCTCTCATCATAATACTTCATTCACTCATTCATTTTGATGCATTTTTCTTTTGTTTTGTGTTCAAGATGCTTCCTGGGTATAACAAGATCTGCTTCATATGAGCAGTATGCTGAGGGGAATGTATGGGGGACAGAACTACTAACAGATGTTCATACATATGTTTAAAGTGTTTGCAGATCAGAGAGAGAGGAAGGGACTCTCAAATAAAGTAACTCTGTGAAAACTGGGTGAGATCAGGATATATTCAGGGAATTTTAGGGTAATGCCTAGAGAAAGTCTGGACAAGGTTGTCTGATGTTGAATCTGGGTTTTTGAATTGAGTAGAAAGGAAAGCCAATGGAATTTAAGCCAGGAAAAGATGCAGTTGGAACTGAATGGAAAACACAAGATTAACTGTCACAGCAGGAGGAAGGTGGCAAGGAAAGATAGAAGTTGAAGTTCCTTTTTTCTAGGCCTACATAAATAAACTCACAGATTGGTTGAATGAATAAGTAAATAAAGCAATAGGTTTGCTATGTAAATGCAACTTGAAGATGAGCTGCTCTGCCTTATTTTCCAGCCTGAGTAGTGTGCTAATCCTTATCCTTTGGTCACAGGACTTCTGGAGATCCCCAGGGGCATGTGAACCAGTATAAGAGAAGGGAAGGTAGAGTGGTACTCCAGAGATATTTGCCTGAACTCTGAGCAAAAACAGAAAAGATTTAGTGCCTGACTGTGATACAGGACAGGAAACTGGCCAAAAACAGTGCCCAAATAGTTTTTCAGTCACTGTCTGGGTTCTTCACCTGTGCACACAATTCCAAGAATACACAGGTTCAGAGAACAACAACAATGGGATTTAGTCAACAAAGGAAAACAAACGGCCACTTACTTACCCAAAGCAGTGTCCAGAGGTCCAGTGTTATAAAACCCTATACACAAGGGCACCCAGGATGGTGTCTTCCTGCCACTGAAGACATGGAGGTTCTATACCAAACAAAAGGCCATGCTCCCAAGATGGCCTTATCCTACCATTGAGTGTCTGGAGCTCCTGACAACAAGATAACAAATAGGCTGGGATCCAACTCACAAAGATAGCAGGAGATGTAAGAGATGCAAACTGGAGCTGCCAAGATGTGCCAGCACAGAACCAGACAATCGAGTCTCAAAAACAGTAGCTGCAGCTGCTGAAAGACCCCCAAAATGACCACACTCTCACATAGCTCAGTGAGGTGCCAAGCTGTGGCTCTTTGCCTTCTCCTTCCAGGATTCAACAGCCACCAAGTTGGAAACCAAAACAGTCCTTCAGCTACCTGCAAATCTCCCAAACCTTTCCTTTCTGAGGTTGGTCCACTGGAAGCCTCTCTATGTCCCCCAGAGGGCTGTAGTATTCCTCTGAAAGACTAGCATGGTGGACACAGTAATGGCCAAACCCCAGAATCTCTGAAGATGGGAAACTACTAAAATCCTGAAAGCCTAATCCTCAGGGTTCCTGCTGCTGCCACCTCTTATATTTCTTATCAGAGTCTCCACCCTCACTGATACTCTCTTTGCATTTTTCCGGGGGCTATCTATCCTCAACAGCACCCTCTCTGGAAGGCACCACCTGTAACAGTCTTGGCTTCAGTTACTGTTACAATTGTATTTGGGAAAAGAAGAAAGAATGAATCTATGAGGTTAAAGCTAAATACATAAACTTTGACTGAGAGTGCCAGATTTTTTGACTGCATCAGCTGGTTGACTTGATATAAGTTAATTGTCTTTATCAGCCTCAGTTATTATATCTTTTACTGGAGATACAACCCTCTCTTGGTATCCACAGAGGTTTGGTTCCAGGACACATAGCAAATACCAAAATCAGAAGATGCTCAATTGTCTTTTATTAAATGGCCTAATGTTTGCATATAACCTATACATATTCTCCTGTATACTTTAAATCATTTCTAGATTACCTATAATACCTAATACAATGTAAATGTTATACAAATTGTTGTTAAATTGCACTGTTTTAAGGACTAATGGCAAGAAAAAAAGGGGGGGGGCTGTTTAATACAGACTCAATCATTGTATCCTGATTACGTAAGTATGAATTATCCACCTAGGTTTGCTGAATCCTTGTATATAGAGGGCTGACTATAATACAGGTCCCTCCCTCTTGCAGTTGTTAAAGTAATTAAATGTAATGATTGTAAAGCAGGGTGCCAGGAAAGCTTTGAGCTTTATCTGCTATTATATTGATGTTACTATTACTAATTCAACAACAGTTTATATTTTCCTAGAATCATTTCTGGATATGCACTTGCTATCTCATCTTCTTTAAGTAGCCAATTTATCTCTCCATAAATCTTGACTAGATTGTTGTTTGATTTACGTATCTTTTCATCAAGAAAACTGCTAAGTTTTGGGTCAGGAAAAATTATGATTGATGTGAATTTAAAGAACTGATGTAATGAATCATGCTGGCAACCTAGGGACAGCAAGTGAAAACTCTTGTAAATAGATGGCTATCTCTTCAGTTAGTATGAATATGGGATTTTACTGTATTTTTTTGTTGTTATTCTATTTTGGGTAAAGAGAATGCAGTTTGATAATTAGTACTATTCACCTTTCCTTCACTTTATGGGGCTGTTTGCAACTCTCCAGAGTGGGCAGTGAGGAACCCTCCACGCCCACCCCAATAGTGGAATATGACAGAGGATCAACTGATAGAAATTTAATTCAATATACCACGCTTTATATGATTATGT
Source organism: Condylura cristata (assembly GCF_000260355.1). Taxonomy (NCBI): domain Eukaryota; kingdom Metazoa; phylum Chordata; class Mammalia; order Eulipotyphla; family Talpidae; genus Condylura; species Condylura cristata. The sequence goes on along the minus strand of NW_004567106.1, from coordinate 34,484,764 downwards.
TGTTTGTTAAAGAAACTTAGTTGTTCCATAAGCATTTTCTAAATCTCCTTTTTGAGTCATTTGGAAGTCTCTGGTAAGTTGGGAACTATTGAAGTGTTCATTGGCAGGCAGGTGGTAGTAAGTATTAATTTTTCTTTCTTAATCTGAGTCTATAAGAAAATACCCTGAGGGTAAAAGTGAGAAATAAAAGTAGGGTGACTAGTCCCAAGAGTATAGTTCCAGAGAGCCCTGTTGTTCCAGTATCTTTAATTGTTATCTACTTCCATTTTCAAAGATGTCCTGACCTGAGCAATTCATTTTATGACCACCTAAGCTTGACCTCCTATTTCCATTTTACTCATACTCTCTGACTCTTACCAGTTTGGGTTCCTTTTCTACTTTATATTCCACTGGGAAGACAACAGCTAGCTGACAGCCTCTTTAACTCATTACACAGTAGCTCATGTTCCTGCCGCTGGGTAATGGCTTTTATGGAATGGTCAAAAGAAATAAACCTCAACATAAACACAAAACTGCCATCAAGTGTGGATACAATGGAAACTGCTTCTCCAAACCTGTGCTCTGAGCATAGTATAGTTTCCTTTTTTCCCTTACCCATTACTATCATCATAAAAGTATTCAGCTAACATTCTATGCAAGAGTGTTTGGTCCCTTACAAACTATACAGTGCCTTCTCTGTAAAATATAATTTCCAGTCATTCTCTTCTTTCGAGTAGGGTGAATGGATCATTGAGCTGCTAGTTGTGTAGCAGTGCATCTTTATTATGTATTGTGATTAGTGTTAACTTTAAATAGGATCCAGTGTTAAATATTTAAAGACCCATAAAAATTATGTAGTGAGGCCCTCCCTGGTGGTGCAGCAGTTTAAAGCACAGCACAAAAGAAGCTTAAACCACTTCCTCATGAGTTCGATCCCCGCCTGCCCTGGAGGAGATCCACATGGCGAGGCAGACCTCTCCTGACCAGCCCGCTGCTCCCCTCAGCAGTGTACTTCATCGATCTGTCTGTTCTACACCCCACTCGGTCTCTGGTGAATCCTCTCACCCTCCGCATCTCTGGCCTGTACCCCAGTTCTGTACGAATAAATAAATAAATCTTTAAAAAAATTATGTAGTGAAATACAGCTTTATAGTAAATCACTGGAGAATCATTCATATACACACATATTTAACATATACACGCACAGGCACACACACAAATACACACACACAAATATATAATTTAACAGGTTTAACAGGGATTCAATCATATTAACTCACCTTGCATCTATTTCCAGATTAAGAAATTTGCATGTCAGAGAAGCTGGCTGTCCAGCTCAAGTAGATCCAAACCAAGCGAATATTCTCTCTATGTTTCACTCTTCTGTCACAATTAAGTCCCCAGGTCCATTTTTACCTCAGTTGAATCTGTTATGGTGCAGTGTTGTGTTGAGTGGCCATGCTGCTCTGTGAAGGATGGGGAAGGATTTACTGTGAGGGCTTTGTTTGAGGAGCACGTGAAAGAGCACAGGAAGTGTTCAGAAGAGTCTGAGCTTCATTTACGTGAGCCGTGGTTTACTGCTTGAACTATGGTCAAGAGAAGAGGGCAGTGATGGTGGATTTATTTATATCCCCATCAGTTATCTTTCCACAATAATAGACATTGTGTTGTAATCATTGCTGGCTTATTAAGGACCTTTTTAAGTCCTTTCAAACAGCTAGAGTACATGGAAGTGCAGTGAACCAGTATGAAAATCAGCACCTGGATCTGAGAATGTATAAGACATGTTAGGGTGTACAAAAATATGTCATCAGGAAAACCCCCACATCTGTTTTTATTTCAAGATATAGTTTTCAGACAATGAATAGTCTGGAGGGTGATTTTTCAAAACCAGATCAATGCAAGTCCTAGAGAAATGGCACAATAACAGTTTTAATATTTAATTTCACTCTGCTTTCAAAATCCGAGAATTGCATTGTGAAGAGCTGGACTCATCCATTCAAAGAGATGAATACAAAAGAGGGTATCTACTATCACATGCTGGGGAGGAGAACTACCATGAGATTTTTGTCTTAGGATGCCAGAGAGACAAAAGAACCTTTAACTTTAGGAGACAGATCTAAATGAACTTTAAATTAAATTCTTAATGGCTACTGTGGGTGTGAATTTGCCTCCAGCATTTGCCTTTGAAATATTCTTGAATTCATTTGTTCATCCACAAGTATTTATTTAGCAACTGCTATGTACCACAAGGTGTGCCAAGTGATAAACAATGATGAGTCCCTTTCCTAGGAACAAAAATAAATCTGTCTTCATTTCATGAGCTGCTTACAAACTAGTAGCTAGCGGAAATATACATTAATCAAAGGATCACACAAATGTAGAATTTAAACCAAGTCACCGGCTGTGTGGGAAAGGTACTGGTGCTGAAGGGCCTACAGTAGCAGGATTAATGTGATATGGGAGGTTTAGGAAGAAAGAAATAGATTTTACTGGGGGAGGAACCGTAAATGTGGGTGATTAATACATGCTAAGGACTTTCATGTTGAAGGAACACCCAAGGAGAGGGTACTTTTCCAGGTCTGGGTAAAGCTGGAGAGAAGGGTCATCTGGACCCCGATTCTGAGCTTTAGTCAAAAGAGCAGTGGGTTGTCATTGAAGTGTTTTACTGGAGAGAGCAACTTGACCATGCTTTGCAAAGATCTTCTTGGCATCATTGTTAAAATTAGGCACAAAGAGACCACACTATTAGTCCTTTTACAGTCTTACAATTTCTAAAAGAATCAATTTGGCCACTAGTGTCTCCTTCACATTTTAAACAGCAATTTAACCAAGTGGTTTAGAATGGGCATTGTAACCACTTAAGAATGATAAAGTACCTAGTTTTGTCATTCTCAGACTTCAAAATGCCTCGGGATCACTGGGGACACAGAAACTGCATCTTAACAAGTCCCTCAGATGATTCTAATGCAAGTGGTTTGAATTCCATTTTTAGAAGCATCCTTCTAGAAAGAGATAAGTGAAAAAAGAATAATAAACCTCAAGGCAGCTAATAGAGGATAGAACTAATGGCAGCTTCTTATTGCCTGGGTTATCACTTGGACCTGTTCTTCCAATACTGGAGGGATTTTCTTCCAGTGCACCTGAAATGAATTCTAAATCCTTTGAGTTTCTTCTAATTTATTTTGTAATCTTTTCAAATGCATTTGTTTTCTCAGATTTGTGGCATACTCCCTGTGTCTCTGATATTTTACTTTTCATTTTGTCTCCACTTAATAAGAATCTTTTAATATAAGTCCTGGTTGAGACTGTGAGACAGAGAGGTGATTTGGGGAACTCTGCAAAGGTGAAGGAAATGAGAAGCCCTTCTGTGGGTTTTGTTCATTTTGTCTTCTAGAACAGGAGACTGAACATGTTGCATATGGAGAAACCATAGTTACCACAATGTGGAACTATTTTCAGGGAGCCAGGAGGACTCATTTGGGTGTATCTCCTTGAGCTACTCATTTTTTGGTGCCTCTTAAAATTCTGTTCAGAGCCTGACTTTGAGGAAGAGGGTTCACAGAGTATAAGAGCTCAATATTCCAGCTCAGGCTTTCCCAGGTTGCAACAAATATTAGAACAAACTTAAAGGAGTGAAGAAGTCACACAAAAGGGTGGGTATATTAATGAACAGAATGAACAGCTCTCCAGGACTTACAAATCTGCCTGCTCTAAAGGGGTTCTGCCTTCCCTTACATAAAGACAAACAAACTTTTAGTGTGTAAAACCTTAAATAGAAAAGGAATTTAATAGAATCAGTGTGCAATAGAAAGAAGAGAGTATAATTAAAATAATTTCTAAATGAGGTTCCCAAATTTTCCCATCCCTGCTTGGTAAATGCCCAGCCAAACAGGGTTGGCCCAAAGCTGAGCCAACAAGTTTGCCACAATTCTAAAGTAACCTCTGGTAGGGAATCTTAGGATAGGAGCAGAAGAGGCCAGGCAAGTCTGGAAGGAAAAGAGCAAAATCAAAATACAAGTCTATATGAAAGTGCCATTGTCAGCTTGTCCAAGGGTCTCTCATCTATGTCTCTGCCTTTTTTCCATTGTTTCCTTCCATTTCCTCCAAGGCCCTAGTACAGTCCAGGGTTAAGAAGCAAGTGTAGCTTCTTCACGTATCTCTGTTTCATATACCTCCTCCAGTCTTCTTCACTCCTCTTCTTTCATAAATTCTTTTCCCATTCTTTTTCAGTTTCTTTTCTCTGCACAGTTCCACCCTTTCTTGGTTGGGGCAGGAAACCTGGAACCTCCCCTTTCTTGGATATCATGCTGTTACCGCGAAGTGCCCTATGCCCTCATCTTCCCTAGTTACTTCTTGTGCAAACCTTCATTCATTTCCTTTTATTTCATCACTGGACACATCAAGTGCTTCTCTGTGCTAGTACTTATGGTGTCACTTTATCTACTCATTCATGTCTTTTTTTCCCCCTGAGTAGATGGGCGGGGAGAGACTGAGGAAGGTAATCCTATTGCAGAGGCCATAACAGGTGCTCAGTAACTGTTGGCAGAAAGAAACACTATTATATAATTATATGTATACATTATACTTTAATTGCATTCATTTATCACCCTATTGGAAGATCCTTTAACATGACTTCTTGATTCTTACATAAGCCCCAGGGACACTGGAATCAGGATGAGTATTATTATACTTAATTTTTCTGAGACCACCATGCTTAAGGTCACTTTGACTGAGGTATAGTTGTCAGAGCTGGGCAGGCAGATGAGCTTGGTAATACCTTTACCTCCTGTGATGGCATCAGTGATTGTTTTTTGTCATTCCCTAGTACCCAAATCTATCTTAAATGTAATGAACTTTTCAGAGTAGAAAACCAACATTTTGCATTATATGACTGTCTGCAGAAGTATTTATTCTTCCTGTGTCTACTTATAATTCTATCTTGATCACTAAAAGCTTATAGGACATGGACATTAGGAAACCATAATTTTGAAGAATATAGAAAAAATTCCATTACTTAAGCCCTGAAAGATTTATCTGCTTTGTTGCTCCATCCTCTGTTCAGTCAGTGTCGAATTCAGCTTTTCTCTTCCTTCCTGCCCATTGCCTAAGGGCAACCAGCTATTCATGACATACACTGGGGTTTGGGATCTTTCCCACATGTGTGGTTACCCACATTTCATTTATTATTTTCTGAGAGCACCATGGCCTCAATAATTTATGTTTCTAGGCTATAATTGCACATTATTTTCCTAGCTATCAAAGGTTTCAACTAGCTATTGAAACTTGATAGGTGTCATGGCTGTTTTGCAGGAACCATTTATCCTGATGTTCAAGTACTGAGCTGAGCTCATTTGGTTTTATCCAAGTAGTGTGCTCTGAGCATACACACACACACACACACACACACACACACACACACACACACGAAACCCCAAACTTACATGTTCTGAAGTGATGCTGAAAGTGGAGCATATGTGGGGCTTTGGAACTACATTCTCAGACCTTCCACAGCTTCTTTCTCTCCAATAAAATAACCAGGCAACTCTGCTTCCCCAGTGCAGGGATTCTGCTAGATTCTAGGTATGTCTATTCTAGTTATGAATTTTGGGGATGAGGAAATAACCAGACGATGGGGTTGGAAAGCCACTGGTGAGATAGATCTGAGCTAAACTTCATTGTTCTTGTGATTTCCCTAAGCCCCCACTCTGTAAAGCTACAGAGATGTTTTCATACTTCTGGAAATTATGTCTCAGAAACAGACAACTGCTCTTGACTAGCTTCCTCCACCCTTCAGGTTTGTTGATGATTTGGAAATGAGTCCTTAATGATAACATTTGTAGGGAAAAATTGCCATAGCATTAGAATAATTGATGTAAAGGATAAAAATTACGCATTTACTATTCTACTGCTTATGATTTATTTCAAATTACTATTTTTTTTAGTATTGGGGTTTGAAGCCTGGGACTCCTTTTTTTCTCTTTTAGCTATAATAAGGCCTATCTGCAGCAGGCTTCCCTGGTGCTGTGAGCATGCTATTTGTAGGCCCCAAAAGTGAATTTTATTCATTAATTCATTTTTATAATTCTCTTTGCCAGGGAAATGAGGATACTTGTGGGGTGAATTTGTCCCTTCCAGGAGAGGAGGAGGCAGCCTTGATTAATATAAGAGTCTCTGCAGTTACCAGCCACTGTGCAGTTGTAAGATGAGTGTGTATATGGGATAGGTTGTCAGGCGTGGAGGTCTTAATCAGGAAGCCAGGCTCCTAAGCCTGAGTTTCACACTGACTAATCTTTTCCCTCAAGATGGTCTCAGTTACCCAAGTTGTAGAGTATCGATGGAGGGGACTGGACTTGGTTGGGATCCCAAGCAAATATCCATAGATCATTTAGCTACTTTAATCATCACAGCAGATTAAAGAGGTGAGACTCTGGGTCATCAACACCAGAAGTTCTGGGAGGATTCTAGAATCCATTTTATACAAAGATTATTTGTCTTACGTAATTGTGACATTAAATTCCTTTTGGGAATTCCTGGAAGACTTCCAATTTCCTCTTCTTCCCTACAGCTCCATTTCTTATTGTTTACAACCTAATGCCACCTTTGATATCGCCTTCAGACTGACTTCTTGACCTTTGACTGATAGACCAAACAGAATTAGTTCATTCCTCTGGGCAAAATAAAATAAAGCAAAGCAAAACATTGATTTCTGCCTCTTAAGTTTTTTAGCTCCTCTGCTGGGCCAGCAGCTCCTGCTACCATATTCATCTTTGCATACTGCCCACTATCTGGCATAAAATATGCCCCAAAGAGGATTCTCAAAGATGATAAGATGGGAGAGTGGTGAAAGTAAAGATGAGCCCTTTTCTTGGTAGCACTTCCAGAAACCATCAAGAATTGTATCGAACAGAGCCTTCCCTGGTGGCATAATGGGTTAATGTGCAGCACTGCAAAGTTTTCCCAAGCCACTGCAGCACAAGTTCGATTCCCTGCCAGAAAGTTGACCCACATGGTTGTGGCAGACATCTCCTGACCCTCCTGCTGCTTCTTTCAGCAGTGTGTTTCAGTTGATCTAACTGCTCTGCTCCCCACTCTGTCTCTGGTGAGTCCTCCCACCACCACTCCCACCCCGCACTTCTGGCCTGTCCCCAGTTTTTGTATGCATGAATAAACAAATCTTTAAGAAAATGAATTGTATCAAACAAATTATTCTAACCTATTTCGGATTTACCAGTTGAGCTGCTTTATCTCTGGTGGGCCTTTCTCTTCTAATATCTGAAGGTGTCAGAGGTAATTGTATTCAATGCTTTATCTTCCAGATGCCCCTGACAGACATCTCTTAGAGAAGTGGTGGTGGGAGGGCAGGAGAAATGTAAAAAACCTACATATTAAGCAAAGGTGTTTTGCAAGTAACAAATCCTTCCGAAGTATATTATCTGATATTCCCCTCTTTGAGTCTCTTTCCTTCCTGAATTGAAAAAGAGCCCACAAGATTGTGCCACCTTCTCCTCTGGACAGAAAAGAGTTGCATTGAGAATAATAGGAAAGCTGATTTCCTGGTTGCACTCCTACTCAAAGAGATCTGAGTGTCGCCATCCCACACTATTTGCATCACTGAGCTCCACATATTGCCAAGACTGCTTCTTAAATTTAAACACATTCAGATGAGGATAAGGAAAGTCTGAGGGAAAAGGTAACACTTTACCACGATAAGAGGCTAAAATGTGCGTCAGCACTATGCTTAGTATGTTTTCCTCCTGCTTTTGGATTAATGACAGACAGAACATTAATTAAAAAGTAAAAAGCTCATCTCTGAGATGAAATTATTTGTGAAATTATTATTATTTGATGAAATTATTCTTCTTTTATCTGCTGAGTCTTTGAATTTTGAAAACATCAAAACTGGGAAATTATTTCCTGGGGTCTTTCTAATGTGACTTCTTATTTGATTGTTTGATCTTAAGACTTGAAACTGAAGCAGTGCTATAAAAAGAAATGTCATTGCAAGGTTCTGATTGTCTTCATGGTGACACAGATGATGACAGGACTCTGAATATATATACTGTTGTTTACTGGTTCTGCCCAATCCCTGTCCAGGTTCGAATGTGTAGCAGTTAAGACTGCTAAGAAGCAGTGTAACTGGATTCATTAGTCTGAGTTCTGAAAGCTTCTCTGAAGGGTTATTTTTGTATTCATACATGCAATTTTAATATTTGGGGACAGGCTGTACCACTTTCTAGGTGCCAAAAGTGATCACTCAGTTTTTTTTTTATTAGGTTCTATTTTAGCTTCAAAAATATTTTATTTTTTATGAAATGCTGTATGCCTTTGACCCACTTCTCTTTTCCTTGGGACGTGTGTCCTAAGATGATGAGATTTATATTAGTAATACCTACAATATTAATTCTTTTCAAATGAAATTACTGTCTTTGTCCTCAAACATTTATTTATGCATGTGTGTGCATTCCCACCCAAGTTGATAAAATGCCTTTGAAGCACACATGGGAAAAATGGCTTTTTGTCCCTTTGTCATTAGGAGAAAGACTATACAGGGGCCTGCGGGACACCGCTGGAGTACCCAATGTCTCTGAACTAGCAGACCTGACACTGTTGTCTTCATTGCTCCTTCATGCTCATGGTGGTTGTGCCATGTCACAGGCCACAGGCCTTGCAGAAATGAGAGAAGACATTGTTTACCGAAGAAATGAGCTGTCAGCTTCCATCTCCTCTTAACTACCATTTTCTGTATCTTAGAAATGAGTGACAGTTATTAAAATGGCTGTAGAATAATTGCAGTTAAAAGTAAAGACGGGCCCTCCCTGGTGGCGCAGCGGGTTAAAGCACAGCACTGAGAAGCTAAAGCCACTTCCACATGAGTTTGATTCCCGCCTGCTCCGGAGGCACACGGGTGACTTGGTGATGGGAAACCCATGGGAATTACAATTGAGATGGGAAAAAAAAATGTACAAAATGATGTAAAAATAAACTGTTATATAATTTAAAAAAAAAAAAAAAACTGTTCTTCTTGGGCCCTCCCTGGTGGTGCAGCGGGTTAAAGCACTGCACTAAGAAACTAAAGCCACTTCCGTATGAGTTCGATTCCCGCCTGCCCTGGAGGAGATCCACATGGCAAGGCAGACCTCTCCTGGCCCGCCCACTGCTCCCCTCAGCAGTGCACTTCGTTGATCTGCCTGTTCCGCTCCCCGCTCTGTCTCTGGTGAATCCTCTCACCCTCCACATCTCTGGCCTGTACCCCAGTTC
>NW_004567106.1:34454269-34475424 GCF_000260355.1 Condylura cristata | reverse complement strand
GATCTGCCTGTTCTGCTCCCCGCTCTGTCTCTGGTGAAACCTCTCACCACCCCTGAGCCTCTGGCCTGTACCCCAGCTCTGTATACACAAATAAATAAATCTTAAAAAAAAAAAAGTTAATAAAAAAAAAAGTAAAGACGTTATTATACCAAAGATATTAGAGAATACCACCTATACTTGCTTCTATTCAAGAAAGGGCTGAGTGTTTGCAGTTTGTAAAGTGTTTACAACACAGCATCTTTTATTATTTCATTTATGACTAATTTATAATATTCTTTACATTTTTTTACCATCTTACAGTGGACTTGGTGGTGTGACATCTGAAGGACATCTTAAGGAGGCCACCATGCCACTGGAATGAATTGTGACACATTTCAGCCTTGGTTGCTGCCAAAGTGTCAGAGTTCACCTTGTAACACATAGTTTTCCTGGGGGGAGTGAGTGTTCAGGTTCTTAGCTGGGTGTCATCCTGTGTTTCCTGTTCTGTGCTTTGTGTGAGCTTGAGTTTTAATATTTGAAAACACCTTAGCTAACTAACAGCATCACCTTCAAAATGTCTTTTGACCTCTCAGCTAATACAGTGCATCTAGTCTAGTTTACTAGACAAAATGCATCTAGTGCATTTTGTCTAGTAAACTGAACTGCAGAATAGTTGTCCACTTGGGCAAACCATTTTGTTCCAAATAAGTACACATGTTAATTTGCTTTACAAAGGAAAACTTGAGACATCTGAATTTGAGAGCGAATTCTAAATTCCTTTTACTTTGGCTTTGGAAAATCAGAGTCAAATCTATGCCATTTGTCCTCTCTGATTTCCACCTGTTAAATGATTTAAATCTAGTTTCTGCAAAGAAATCCCACTGATAGTCTGCACTAGCAAACTTTCTTAACACGATCATGTTACTGTTTTCAAAGATTAATTTGTGATTTTTCAAGAGAAAAGATGTAGAATTTATTTAGTGAAAGGATCTTATAGATCCTGACTGAGTTAATGTTTCATTGCATGTTGTGTTGAAAATGAGTTAGGTTTTAAAATATATTTAAATGATAGTTTAATGTGCAATGGAAAAAGTATAAAAAGCATATGAAACCAAGATTTTATAGATTTTTCTTGTTTTAAATGAGAATAAGGTGAAATGATCTTAAGAGAATTATTATGTATCATATGACTGGAAAACAGTCTTGAAGAACTCGAGTGTGGGAAATAGTGATATGATCAAGGGCTGCCATTTTCCTGTGATGATGTTAGATGGGGACCCACTTGCAAAGTTTACTTAGTGGTGGCATTAGGACTGGATTTAAACACAGTGTGTTACATTAGTGCATAATTACAAAAACAGCTAAACTTTATTGTTTACTACATGTGATGCAAAGTGACATAAATTAACTCATTTAATTCCTGTTTCAAAATTTTGAGTTAGCTACTATTAATATTCTTATTTTTTAAATAAGAAAATTCAGCTTTCCCAAAGTGAGGCTTAAAAAGGACATGCCGGGCCCTCCCTGGTGGCGCAGCGGGTTAAAGCACAGCACTGAGAATCTGGAGCCGCTTCCGCATGAGTTCGATTCCCGCCTGCCCCGGAGGTGACCACATGGTGTGGCAGACCTCTCCTGACCCGCCCGCTGCTCCCCTCAGCAGTGTACTTCGTTGATCTGCCTGTTCTGTTCCCCACTCTGTCTCTGGTGAGAGGCTTCTCGCCGCCCCTGAGCCTCTGGCCTGTACCCCAGTTCTGTATGCACAAATAAATCTTTAAAAAAAAAAAAAAGGACATGCCTAAGGACATGGATGGGATAAGAAAGAGTCAAAGCTGAATGCTCAATGGAAAGAAGGACATACATCAGCTGATCTTGGGTCAATGAGAATAGCTAACATCAAAGATCTTGAAGAATGCACCCTTTTGTTAGACAATTTAAAAGTATGTGGAGCAAATATTTATCAAGAGCTTAGAAGTTCATTCAATCTGGGACCCAGACATTTGCTCTGGAGATTCTGTGAATTTGGAGTTTTGCATCTGTTTGGAGAGGGGATCTCTTATAGGACTTCCCATGAGAGATTATCTTTGTACAGTAGCATGTTAAAAACTGAGCAGCCTGAAGTCAAACATCTGTTTTCTTCTGTAATATTGATTATTTTCAAACTCAGTCAAACACAGGCTCCTTTTTCCCTTCAATAACACATTACATTTCACAGAACCAACCTTTAGTGGAGCACCCAACTGGAACCTAACCTAACGTTTCAACTTGTTTTGCATGTGAGAAATCTGAGGTCCATTATGACTTGGCTAACGTCAGAAGTAGTTGCTGGCAGAGTGTTTGCCACTAATTAATCAATTAATTAATTAATTAAAAAGCTATAACTACAGTGCCAGGTTTTCCAAGGAACTGAGAGTTCATGCTGAACAAATGGCAAGATGAAGATACATGAAGACATAAATAATTTCAGGTAATGATGAATCTATGAAAATTGGAAATCCATATGTTTTCTCAAGACAGAAAGCATGCTTTCTTCATCTTTTATCTTTGTTTTTCCAATTTCTAGTGTGTGAGGAACACAACTTCAGTAATTATCTATTCTGTGACAAAATGATCATTTTTTATAATAATAGCAGCAGCCAGAAGCAACAATAATTACAATTGCTATTAGTTTTGTGGACATTAAGCAGAAAATGTACTGAGAAAACCCCAGATTTTTGAATACTCTGCTAAGAAACTCACTTCTAAACAGCACTGGTCACTATTAAACAGGCATTAGATGATGACATATTATTCATAAAAACGTTATATTTGAGAATCATCCCTATAGGTTTCTTGCATTGCTAAGCTCTCTCATTGTCTACAATTTCAAGATTACATTTATTTTTTATTTCTGGGCTTTGGACCATGTTGTTAAAGTTCCAGAATCACTAAGACTACCTAAACTGAAAATTTTGACAGATTCTTGAAGAGTATAAAGTTTATTCACATACAACAGGGGAGAACCACAGATGGCCAGTCCTTTATGACTTGAATTAGGGGGAGCTACCTATGGATACTGGACCATCTGCTAATCTGGTGATTTTCTGAGATACATAGCACACTGTGACTTTTTAAATATCCATAAAAACTGGAGAGGACTAGTGGAAGCAAGCATAGTTTCCTTTGTATGATATGATTCAAGCATACGAAAAGTATCTAATGTTAGCACAGTTCAAAGGGTCTGTGAATCTAGACCCTTGAGCTAGAAGTTCTTAGCGGCCTATGAGTCAACACTAGCAGGAAACATAGAGTCACCTAAGCATATGGCTTCCTCACTTGCATATTTCCTTATTTAAGAAATTGTGATTGAGAGAAATGAAGGTCTGACCCTGGCATGCTCATGGTTCTTTACAGTCTGCTTTGTTACTCTAATGACTGGATGTGCCATGCTGGACCTTGTTCCACAACGAACACTGTTTCTGTTGAAGTACACCCATGAGGACCACAGATCATCACCCATTTTGGACCTCAGGAAACAGTCAACACTCATTGCAAGCAGATCATTTGTTCAGGAAAAGGATACCCTCAGTGTTAATATGGGTATTTTAGTGCTTAAAAAACACAGTCTCTCTGGTGGAGGGCACTTTTAATTTAAAAACAGAGGCAAGGAAATGAGTCTGACACAATCTGTCAAATTCATTTCTAGGTTTTCTCTAGAGAGGAAATTTCCCCAGAGAGGAGTTGTTTATTTCATTCTACGTGGCTTTATGGATCAAAGCAAACCAGACACATATATCTGAGAAAAAGGGCAAAGAATGTATGAGGAGGTTAAAAATGCGGATGGATGTTTGGAAAATTACAAAAAACTTTCTGTAAGTTTTATGTAGCCTCAGATATGAAAGCAGAGCCTTGAGAAGAGAGGGAAAGTGATTCAGGCTTAATTATATCTGTAGGAGCTTACTGTAGGTTTAAAAGGAATGTCTGACTACAAAGAGTGATGGGAAGCATTTGTTACTGAAGGAAATTGGTGGATCTTTTCCCTCCAAACATTTAGAAAATAACGTGTAACATGGAAAACATTGGTGCAGGGCGAAAGCATGATACCTGGGCCCTGAACAACTTAACCTGAGTCTCACCTCCATTTACTGGTTATGAAGATTTAAATGTTTATGCAATGTTTTGAATCTCAGTATTTTCGATTGTGAAATGGAGCCAATAATACAGATATTAGAGGATGCTATGCGGTGCTTAACAGAACTGGCTTGTGTGGGAGGCATGATAAATGGTTTATTATAAACTGTAGTTAAATAAGTGTCCAAATGGTGCCCACACATCAAGAGGGGTGCCTGAAAGTGACCCCTGTAGGTGATTTTAGATCCTGTGACTTGATTTAATGTGGAATCCTGTTTTTTTTTTAATTTCTAAGAAAATCTTGTAGTGCATTATACTAGAATACATTTTAGAATTTTTCATCATCAGCTAATGAATTTTAAAATCCTTTTCCTAAATCAGAGGTGGGTATTGCCTACTTCATCTGCCTTTTGTTATACCTCTTTAAGCAATTTAAATCCATAAACACATTTAATGACATGCAAAATAATTGTATTATGACTAAACAAAATTCTCTAAAAGTGTTGTATATCCCTGCCAACAGCTGAATACTCCAAAAGAGACACAAAACCACATGAACAAATGCTGTTGATGTGTTGAGACTTGTACTAGCTCTCTGAAGCCAAACAGAAGCATAGAAAGCATAGATTTGGGGGAGGAAAATGTCTGATGAATTAAATCAATAACATCTAAACTTTGTCAAAACTCACAGATATGAAAATTATTTCAGGATTGGAAAAAACTTGATAAATAATGCAAACTTATTTCTTCATTCAGTTGATAACTATATGTATATTATTGGTAATTGATAAATATTGTTTGCTTTATGAAATTATTTCAAGTTAGGATACAGTACGTGTGTGGTGCTAAAATGGAGAAAAGATAATTTTCTTAATCTGGGATTGGCTTATTAGCCAAATGTTTTAAACATTGGAATTTACCAGTTAGGCTGAGTGAGTGTCAAATACTTCAGTTGCATAATGGGATAAGACTGAATTGCATTCCTTAAAAGTCATCATTTGTAGGGGGACAGAGAAACCCCTGGTTTGCATTTTGGAAGCATAGGTTGGTTCCTTGATCTCACTTAGGTCAGATAGGCAGGGCCCATTCACTTTTGTGTCTACCTCCTTGTGGTTAAATACTAATGCATTTGTCAACTCCAAGCACAGGGGTTAATTTTGGCCAATGAAATTGGTTAACTCTTCTAACCAGCCCTTTCCTGCTGATGCTATGAAGCATGGCTCTTCTGAATATTCTGAGGAATATTCAGAACACCCCCGTGCAAATCCCAGTTTGGATAAAGCCGTTATATCTTCATTCTTACTTTTGCAGTGTCATCCATTTGCTACACTTTAGATCCCAAAGAAGCTGTGATTAAATTGAGGTGATAGCTTCAGAACAGCTTGAAATTTAGATGTGGTTTTATTAGATAATCTTTAGCCTTAAATTTGCTTAGCTTTGAGTTCTGCTGGCCTAACCTCACAGTGGAAGATTTATGACATCTGGGGAGGAGACCATAGTGGCCTAAATAATCTATGATATTTTGATAAGATGCTTGCTTATGATGGTTGCTGAATATAGAGCAGAATAGGTTACTGAAGGTTGTGAGCAGTCTTGAATGCTCCTGGCTGAAGACTGAAAATATATGTGCACTAGGAATCAGAAAATATGTGGTAGGCAATATAAAAAGAGAGTCAAGTTGGCTAAAATAAGAAAATGAAAAAAAAAAGCTATTTGAGAAAGAACTTGGCATATATTTGGTATTTGTGTCTGTTTTCTTTTGAAATGGGCTGATGTGTTGGCAAGAAGCTTCTGGCTGTTGTCAGAGAGATGAACATCTGTGCTCCTTTGCAGAAAGCTCAGATTCTAAAGTGTTCAGTGGAAAATGTGTAGCTATCTCATTAAGGAGATAACCTCTACTGCTCAGAGTGTTTTAAAAAGGAATATGTGACTTATAGTTCTGTGCATTACTGTTGTATACCACATGGCAGAAGCAAGTTTCCAGTAATGAAATTTAAGGTCCTACAGATGCAAATGCTCATATTTGGGCAAGCACTCTTTGTTGGCTTAGTTGGAAAAAGAGAATGAACGATGTTAAGTTAGCGAGGTAACTGTGACACAGGCATGCAGAGAACCATCCATATGGCCTAGCATGTGTGGCAAATGAAATCTTTGCTTCAGTTACAGCAGTTAATGTTAAGTGCTGCTAAAATGACCTGAAAGTATCAGTGTCTTAAGACAACAAGATTATAGTTTTTGATCACTTCAAAGTCCAGTGGGTTAGCCTGGGCATCAGTCTCTCAGTAGTACCAGTAGTGCTCTACTCATTTTCTTCCTACGTACCTTTCTTAAGTTGTACTGTCAAAAGGAGACAAAATGCAGGAAAGTATGGGAAATGTAGTTTAATTGTGTCCTTGAGGAAAATGTAATTGGCTTACTGAACATACAGACTTTTCTCTGCCACAGCCCTGAGTGCTCTTCTAAGCTAATCACGGATCCAGATTTTGTGGGATCTGCAACTAATATACTTTTGGAGCACACTTCAAAAAATAACACAAAAACCAAGTTAATAAATTAGCAGCAGACTTGAAGACAATTCACCAAATAAGATCCACAACATTAATAGATACATGGGAAAAGATTAATCATTCCTTTTCATAAGGGAGCTGCAGTTTAAAACCAACCACAATGCAGTATCATCTCATATGTGTGAGAATGGCATGTATTATCCAAAACAAAAACAAACAAATAAACAAAAGACAACAACCAACAGGTACTAAAGAGGATGCAGGAAAAAGAGAAACCCTTTTCTTCTTTTGGTGGGAATGAAAACTTGTATAGCTCTTTTGGAATATGATCCCAATTTAGCTTAAAAGCAAAAAATGAAAATGTCCTATGGCCCAGCATCTATAGACCATGAAATCATCAACTTGAAAGACTGTCTTCTCTATAATGTTTTCTGCAGTACTATTTTCAATAACTACAACATGTAATCAACCCAAATATCCCTCAATAGATCATTAGGTAAAGGAAATATGGTATAGCCAGACTATGGGGCACTATTTAGCCATACACAAGATGAATTGTTGCCATTGACAGTAAATGGGAATAGTTCAGATGTGTGTACTAACACAAATCAGAATGCCAAGACATATACTAGATATTTGCATAGTGGATGAGGTAACAAAGTTAAATATTTATAAATGTGTCATTATTAAACGAAATGAAGTTTCTGAGGTTAAAGGTTAGGGGAGGTCAAAGGTTATATAAGAGATGGTGGAAGGGAACAAAAGAAAATAACAAAAAATCGGGTATAATATGCACATTTAGTTAAAATGAGTAGGGCAAGCTCTAAAGTGGGAGATCCAACAGAGTGAATAGACTTGACTTCATGGTAAATATATCACTGTACCTAGATGTCAAAGTATAAAACATATTTTCCCCCCATATACAACCTAACTCAACAGTCCTTGCTTGGTACCTTCAGAGATCACTTGATGCTGGTTAGGGTACACAGGACAGCTACTTCACACTGTCCTACAGTGTGGAAATTCTTCGAGCCTTTCTGAGAAGCCATTTGGCTGTGTATATATGTGTGCTGAGAGCCCATCACCCCTTTCTACACTGTGACTCTGTGGTCCCATCCTCTGGGCTACTGTTGCTTGGAAGGAGCTGAGGTATGAGTGTGGAGGAAGATCTAGGATGATTGGAACCCAAATACCTTACTCCATTCTTTAAGTTTTCTCAACCAAAAATTCCCTTTATTTATAAAATTAGTGTAAACAGAGCATATAACTCAGTGTCAAGATTACTTGGGATAAACTTTAAAAGTATCTTGCATGATGCCCAGAGCTTTGTAAGTGCTTAATGTATGTTGTCCATCTTCTTTTATCACTCATGCTGGGCAAAGATTTATGTTTAAAGAGGTTCACTCTACATTAGTCATACATAAAAAATAAAACCATTCCCAATGTTCAATGGCAGGTAAATGGTTGAATTCTTTTTCCATATTTTGGATTATTGCATTAATAACAGATGATCTTAAGATATTTCATAGAAGTAAAAATGCATATGAAATCATAAGTTGATTTGAAATAGTATGGTCCAAATTATCTAATTGGTGAATAAATTAAAAATTCATGAAATTATATAAACTTTATCATTGGTTACCTCTGAATGAGAAATTCATGAGCAAACTTTATTGTCATTTTTCCCATAGTGTAAACTTATTTAATTAACGATACTATTGGGCTTCCCAAATAATTAACAATAATTCATCCTTAAATTTGCCTAAAGTTTTACTGATTTTCAAAATGTTACTACATATTATCATATATAATTTTAAAACAATCTGAGTAAACGAGAAGTCAAAAAATCTTAGATGATGGAAAATGTTATATAATGGAAAACATACAACAAAATAAGCCCACCCAACCACTAAAAACCTTGAATTTATTGAAATTTCCAGGCAACATAGTCACAGAAAACAATAACTCCTTCCTTTTATTTTCTAATTCATTCTCCTATAACAAAGGGAAAAATGCTCTTTTCTCAATATAGTTTTCTGTTAGATTTTCAACTACAGATATTTTAGTAGTGTTTCAGATTAATTTTTTGTGGGCATCTAGAATGGTTTGTAACTCTAGTATTGTTCTAACAGCAACAAAAAAATGCTTTCTGCTTTTCTACTAAGAAGTTAGAAATGCACTTTATATTAGAGCCTGCCTACTTCCCAAGCAACTGTTCACTCCACCCCTCTGCCCAACGTTCAGCCCTTGCAACTGGGGTTGTGGATGCTGGAGTGGTCTCTAGGACCATGGGGACTAGCCCCCCCTAGATCAGATAACACTGGATACTCTTGTGCTAACCTGACTGATATTTTGTACTTGTCTCCTATCTTGTTCCAAGTGCTTGAACCTTGCCAGAGTAACTTACTTGAAGCTTGGCCCTGGGCTCACACCATCCCTCTTCCTTGCCTTACTAACCCTTCTTGACCCTGCTTGATGCTTCTTATTCCAAGTCTCACGTGAAGTTACTGTTCTGACCATTTGAGCTGACTCTAAGGCATCCTTGGGGGGTGATATTCAGCAGGTCTGCTGGTACAGTGCACTCCCTTCTAGCTACTAAAGCAGTTTTTCTCTTTTCTGGTGACCTAGCACTCCTTTTCCCCAGAGGCCTGGTCAGATCCAATTCCAGGTTTTGGAATCTCCCATGGGTCTTTTCTCATGTGAACTGGGACAGGTCACCAGATACTGTGCTTTGCAAAGGCTATTTGTTCTTCAGTTGCTCGCTGCAAGAGTGTGATGGTGCTATAGACTGTTGGAGGGAGGATCTGGAAGGTAGGGGAACTCATCTATGTTAGGCATAGAATATTATTATTTCAACTTTGATTAAAAAACTGCTATATATTTTTTTAAATCTCCATTTTATTTTTCAAGCCCAGATAAATCTCCCAAATTCTGTACACACACACACAAAAAATAGTTTATTTTTACATCATTTTTTGCATTTTCCATTTCAGTAGTTGCAGTACTTCAGCTTCCCATCACCAAATCACCCATGTGCCATCACCATAGTCTAGTGCATTTCCCTTTTCCCCACTGTTTTTGATTCCATTCCCCACTGTACCCCCACAAAATGTCTCTGGTATATAGTTGTTCATCATTATCATTATTTTCTCGCCTGTTCTGTTATATTCCCGCTATGAGAGAAACCATCCGGTATTTTTCCTTTTCTTTCTGGCTTATTTCACTAAGCATGATCTTTTCCAGCTCCATCCATGTTGCTGCAAAAGATATGTGTTTCTTTTTTTTTTGGTTGCTGAGTAATATTCCATTGTGTATATGTACCACATCTTTTTAATCCAGTCATCCATTTTTGGGCATTTTCCATTTTTGGGCTGTTTCCATGCCTTTCCAATTGTGAATAAAATAGCAATAAACATAGGGTATCTTTTTGAATCAGTGTTTTTGTGTCTTTTGGGTAGATACCTAGGAGTGGGATTGCTAGGTTGTGTGGATGCTCCATGTTTAGCAATTTGATGAACCTCTAGTTTTGCATAGTGACTGGGCTCAAGCTGATTGCTGCCTTGGCTTATATCCTCTTTAGGGTCCCCACCTTTAAAGTCTGGTTTTTCTGTTCACACTTCTAGCTGTTTGATTGGTCCACATCAAAATTGAGTCTTAATTGCCCATTTACATTTCTAAATGGTCTTAAAATCAGCACTGGTGAGAGGTTAAACCCAACTGATCCGTTTATAATTCTGGCCTGGTATTTAAAAGTGAAGTCCTGGCCCGCTGTTTAGACATGACTTACGCTGAGGTCAGGCAAGTAATTACTGCTACCACTACTGGCAGAACCCACCAGACTGCCTCAGGGCTGCCACATCACAGCTCAGGACTAGTCTTCTGGAGCTTGGGGTGACCTGTGTGCTGCCCATGCTGCATGCCTTCTTTTTTCAATGCTCCAATTGGGGTGATCCTGAAACCTGGTTAGGTTCTTGTTTCAGTGCTGATTATCTGAAATGATGATTATTAGGATTGTAAGTTTCATTATGAAATGTATTGTTAACTTAATGTCAGTCTACTGATGTTCTGTGAATTTTCTTCCAAGCTGTGTTGAAGATGCGATACAGTGATTTGGTTTATGAAGTGCTATTTTTTTAAAAATATACTTTGTTCTTTTCTCATCCAAAAGCAAATAATCAAGAATTAATGTTTAAGAGAGACCCATTTATTTTATATTGAGTTATTATTACTTTAATTCATATTCTCTGATGTATCTTTTGGAAAATAAAATATTTTGTGTATTAATTATTTTCATTATCAGTACAACCGCAGCAATGAACATTATTGCATACTTACTATGTATCAGACTCTCTGCTGTTTTAGGTTGAAAATTATTATTTACTTTTTATACCAATACTGGTAGTGTCTGTTTGAATTCATTTTTATGGTGAGAACCTGGGGCCTGGGGAAACAAAATTTGCCAGGATTTCAGTTCATATGTGGTAGAACCAGGTGAACCCAGTATTCTAACTCAAGATTTCTTGTTGCTCAGTCCTACATGCCTGCTATTGCAGATATGGGCAAATGCATCTGAGGAGAAAACTTTTCAGTGATTCAAAAGTCCTTTGCATTTTTATGTAATGTCAACATGGGACCGATGGATTGATTCACTTTGCTTAATCTGTTTTGTTCAGGCTGACATCTCTAGTAATCTGTACAGGCAGTAGAGGAAAGTGGTGAGAGCTATCCCAGTGGGGGCTCTGGCTGCTTGAGAATCACTGTAGAATTAAGAAGTTTACAGACTTCACACAAAGATAACCTTCTTGAGAATCAATTCAGTTGTTATCAAGATGAAAACTGTAACCCTAAATGTATATTTCTGCACATAGGATATTATTTGGTTTTATGTAAAAATTAATACCAATATCAAATCAACTTAATTAATTCACTTAAAAGGTTAAATAGGTCTTTTTATTTCAGGAATTTTCAAGACCTTTACCATTCATTGCCATCTCTAAGGGAAAAAAAAGGAGTATGGTGTATCTTAAAAAGGATCTAATAATTATTTGCTTATTTATTCTTACTTTGTTCTGGCAACAAAGGTTGCTGTAATTCTCTCAAGGATGTGTTGTTTTAAATTTTCCCAGAATAGCAGTTATGACGATTTTGCGTATATGTGACAGACCCAATACAGAGTGGCTTAAACAACAAAGGGTGAATGGTGAGCTAGAGAATTAATTAATTTAATTGAGCTTCTCATTAGTTTATTACAGGTTTGGTCTTCTTTGTTTGTCTCTCTTTGCCAGTGATGAACTTTGGAGGAGGGCTTGGGGCAAATGCTACTAGCATAAGAGCAGAGTAGCAAGCAAATAATGCCAGGACAAAATTCTGATCATTTTTAAGAAGAAGAATTGAGAAACAGCTAACAACTGTGCACTGTGCACAGATACCTGGATTTGCCTAAATTAGATTAATATGATTTTAATTCCTTCACTTCTAGGCCTTGCATGTGTTGATATTCTACAGATAGTGAATTGGAGTCACCCTAACCCTAGGTATTTTTGGCGAATGTTTCTGGAATTACCCCTAACAGCAGTAATAACAAAATTCCAGCAGAATACAAATGAGATATCATCCTATATATTTTAGTTCCCAAATAAAAAACCCATAGATCTGATAAAATATTGGTATTAACGATTATCATCCAAATATTCTAAATTTTCTTAGCCAAGCAAATGCTATTGCATTAAACTGATTCATTACTATATGATTCACTTTTGCACGTAGTGTTATTTTGATATTTGAGTATTTTAGTACATCTAGTTTACTTAACTTGCCCTTTCTCATTACTGCTTGCAGATTTTCTCTCATTTCTCAGCAAAGTGCTGTGGTGTGTTTTACTAAAATACAAGCAGGGAATCTAGACAGAAGAAAAATAGAACTAAGGTTTGTAAGTTGCAAGTAATATTTTCTTTTGACCATGGGGATTTCTCCTGAGTAGTATGAAATGCTTTCAGAGGACTTGGTTCATTTGGTGACAGTCTTATTTGCCACGTTGCACCAACTGGTATTTCCTTTTGGCTCAGCAAATAGACTGAGTGGCTGCTCATATACTATGTGTGCAAGGTATTTTGTGTAGATCCTAAGTTAATTGAGACTTTTTTTTAGATATGTAGCCTTTATGACCTTTTCATCTGATCAAGCATATAAGTAACTAATAGAAAAGAACAAGTAGAAGAAGTGATTCAGAAAACATGTCTACATGGATTAGAGAGGGAAAGATTCTTGGTGAGGATTATCATGTGTGGGTGAAGGGAGGTAGAAAAATGGGGATTTCAGGTAGAGGAATTGTTAAGGATAAATAACCTAAATGTTGTGAAATAGTTAAAAAAAGTTAATCATGTTACTTGTATTAGTGATTTATTGTTGTATGAAAAAATCACTCCAAAAACTTAATCAAGCTAACACTAAGCCTTTATTATCTTTCATAGGTTAGGAATCTAATTGTAGCTTGGCTGGGTGCTTCTGGCTCAGGGTCTCCATGCAGTTGTAGGCCAATGTCTTGAGGCTTAATCATCCAAAGGCCCAGTGAGGCCTAGAAAAATTCCTCCAACATGGCTCATTCACATGACTGATAAGTTGGCTCTGTGTCTTTTGATAGAATGCCTGGACTCCCCCCAGAATGAAATTTTGAGATAGAACTGACCAATTTGCATATGTATCATTTTTATTACTTGAAAAACACATAGATCATTGATTAAATATTCAACATATTTGAAATGGCCATGTTTGAAGGAGAACTAATTCTTATGTTTTGGGAAAAGGGACACTTGTGAAGGAATGTCGCTTAACTTGCCCTTTAAGCTAAGGCAATATTTTTAAATTAATTTTGTTCTCAAACTATGACAGAAGGAGAAACAACCATTACCATGGTTTTCCTTTGGTTGTTTCTGAGCAGTTTATTCATATTAGTTGACTCATATTTTGATTGGTAAACTATGGTATAATAATGTTAAGTATATTTTCATTTGCAAAACTAGTTATTTAAAATAAAAATTGATGATTTGCTCAAAAGACACCGTATAGTAAAACCTTACTCCATAAGAAGGAAAAAGCGGAACTAGTTAAGGCTGAGATGGAGATAGAGGGGTACAGCCCCCCATCACAACAGAAGGCCCCACAAATACCTTGTACCTTGGCAGTCAAGCCATGTTTGAAAGCTCTTCCTCTGGTCCATCTAGTTTCTTCTTGATTTTCTAAGCCCCCCCAAAAAGTGCCATTCTGTAGACTGTAAGCATAAAAGAAACTCTTTAATTCATTGAGAAAATGAAAAAGCAAAGTATATTAGCTCTTTCTAATTTAACACAAAGAACCATAGCCAGCAAAATTAAATTTTATTTAAAGAATTTTGAGAATGAAAAGCATGAAGTTGCTAATTTTCTTTACTACTACGTTCCATTTTCATAGCTGCCCACAATTCACTCTGCCCACTGGTTCCCAAAAAAGAAAGAGCATATAGCTTGCTGCACTGATTTCTTTCTTTTTTAATAAAGAAGTGTAGATGTAGAAAACCTGGAAGAAATCAGTGGCTGAGTGATAAATGACAGGAGACTTTACTTAATTTTTACAAAAATGGGTATGGAAGGAGACTTGCTCTTTGAATTCATCCATTAGCAATCAGTACTTGTACCTGTGGGGTTTCCCATTTAGAATATTTGTAAGGGAGAATTAGTTGCTCTATCCCCATAATTATTTCTTAAAATGGTTTTCTAAAAACCAGTAAAATGTTGAGTCCCTTGTTGTCCCTACTTCCTGTTCCAGCTGTTTCAGGTTTTATTATTAAAATGTATACGTGGGAGTGAAAACCTGAGTTCTTACTTAGTCAAATGCTTGGCATGGAATAGTAACCTATGAACATTAACTTCCTTCTGCCTTCTCTTTTCCTTGTGAATTCTGCACTGAAGCCAGCATCCATGTAGGGAGGCTGCCAAAAAAGCACTAGAATAGATAACTTGTAAATTGCATCTTTTCTTTCCTACCATGAAGAAAAGGTGTTTGATCTCTCTTGACCCACAGAATATACAGCAGATATGGTGCTATGTGAATAGCAATGCTAGTGTATAAAGATGCCATGCAACTCTATCCTGCATCATTCAGTTAAAAATGCTTTCATTTATGTCTTCTTTCTTTTTCAGTTTTGTATGTTTTTCTTCTTACACGACTTCTTCAAAGTCAGTTTTACTTGTTTTTTTGGACTGCGCCATCAGGCCCTTTGTTGAGATCTTGTTTCTCTAATTGCATTCATTTTCTCATGTTTGAGTGAAGAAAATTATCATAAATCTGGATTATTGTACATTCTATTTTCATCTCTATATATCTTGTTCATTTATTCTTCCCTTAAGTTTAGTATTTATTGAGTCACACTGTGTAGGGTTGTGGGTGTATTAGGGGTGAGGATTAGGGGGAGGTTTGTATTCTTTCTAAGATGGCCAAACCAATATCTTTCTAAGATGGCCAAACCAATATCTCTTATCGTATATAATCATATTATAGCGTCACTTTGATGGTTCTCTCACTAGTCAGAATCTGTGTGTTAATGGGAAGACTGAGGAGCACTCCTGGAAGCCCAAACCCTGCATGTCTAAGTAGGTTCTGCCATTCACCACATAAATACACTGCGGGAGTATTCACAGTGACCTAGACATCCAGACCTCTGTCCTTGTCTTTTAATATTGGTAGTTCAAAATCCAATGGAGGTTGGAGAGACAGACATGAAAACAGCAGGTACATTTTAAATAAATGTTTATTGAACTCCTACAAGAAATGGAAAGAAATTTCATGTGGTTACCAACTCATACCAGATCATTTTTTCCAAACTATTCATACTTTGAAAGGGAAGTCATAGTTCTAGGTTAGCCAGAACGTAGAAAGGTTCTCATGTGTCAGTTATAGAACTGCTAAAGTTGGGAGGTTTGACATGTTTTTTTTTTTCCCAAATATAATTAAAAAATATTTATTTATGCATACAGAACTGGGGTACAGGCCAGAGGTGCAGAAGCTATGAAAAGATTCATCAGAGACAGAGTGGGGAGCAGAACAAGCAGATCAAAGAAGTACACTGCTGAGGGGAGTAGCAGGAAAGACAGGAGAGGTCTGCTGTGCCATAAGAGTCATCTCTGGGGCAGGGCATAGAACTCCCACCAAAGCAGCTGTGGCTAGCTTGCAGTACTGTGCCTTAACCGGTTGTGCCACCAGGGAGGGCCTTTAAATGTAACTTTATTTAAGATGAACTTGGAATTTTTAGTTGAACGAAAAGAAGGATGATATTTATAAACCATCTACTCTGACACTTCTTGTCACTCCCCCTACTTGGCTACTGGGTTCAGTGGAGAATTCATAAGGAAAAGAGGAGGAAGAAAATTAATATTTATAGATGCTACTCCATGCCAGACATTCTACTGAGGGTTAGGCATTTTACTCCCACATATTTTTTTTTTGTAATATAATTTATTGCAAATAATGTAAAGAATGTTGTAGCTGGAGTAATTAGAGTAGAAATTTTGGAGGAAACAGAAAGTGAAATAGTTAACACTATTTAAGGCCTCCAGAGTCTGGGAGTCAGATATATTTTTGCTTGGATCTTGGCTCTATTACTTAATAGCTATATGTCTTTGAAGGGAGAGGGATTTGATTATTTCTCCAAGATTGAACTTTCCCATTTACAAAAATAGGTTTATATTGATAATATTGGCAGTGGTAGATTTGTATTTTTCTAAGATGGCCAAACCAATATCATATTACAGCATCACTTCAATGGTTCTCTCACCTAGTCATAGTGTCTGCATGTCAGTAGGCAGACTGAGGAACGCTCCTGGACCCCCAAACCTGCATGTCTAAGAAGGTTCTACCATTCATCACATAAATACAAAATGTAATTTTTAATGTGTAAGTTCTTCATTAGAAAAAAAAGTGAATGCAATTGGTATGCAATAGGGAAAAGGAAAAGAATATAGTTTCCAAATAAAACACCCAAATTTGCCCATCTCCTCATAGGTAAATGCCCTGCCAAACAGGGTTAGCCAAAAGCAGAGCGACTGAGAAACAAAAACTTGCCACAGTCAAAGATACTTTCTTGAGGGGTACCAAAGAAAAGGGACAGAAGGAGACTGGCACGTCTGGAAGGAAAAGGAAAAATCAAAACACAAACCAAAATAAAAGGTACTATTGTCAGCCTCCCCAAGGGTCTCTCACTCTCTTTTCTTTCAAGCATCTCTTTCCATGTTTCCCAAGTCCCTAGTACATGTCCAAGGCTGTAAAGCAAGCATGGCTTCTTTATGTCTCTCTGCTCCAAATGCCTCCTCTAAGTCTTTTTAGCTTCCCTTTGCTGCTCGACTCCACTCTTTTTTTAGGAAAGGCAGGGAACCTAGAGCATCCCTTCCCTATGGATTTACATTGTTACATGTGTTCTTTTTCTTCTGTGTTTAGTGGCACGTTGTGATCACCTTGAAACATTGAGTGTATATAGCAGAACTGGTGCTAGGTAACTTGCAAGGTTAGATCATAAATATGCCATACAACTCCATCTTATTCTGAAGTGATCATTACTGGAATTCAGCCACCTTGCTGTGAGAAAGTCCAAGTGGGGGGGATTGAGGCCTCTAGTCCACGAGCCTGGCTGAGCTCTCTGCTGACTTCTGCCATTGCCTGCCAGCCTTGAGTGAGTCATCTTGAATATGGATCCAGTAGCGGGTCCCAGGTGGGTTGTCGTGACTGATTCCCCTAAGAGCAGAAAACAGCCTGACTTGTCCAACCTTTCCAAATTTTAGTTTCATGAGCAAAATAACTGATGGGGATTGAAGTCACTGAATTTTGGTACAATTTTTTACATAACTAGGACATTTGCCATGAAGAGTTGCTAAGGGGATTGAATGAAATACATATAAACTGACATAAACTAATGTCATATGATGGCAGCTCTCTTCATTATTTTTATGGGTTGAGAAGATATTTAATGAGAATAAATATTGATTCAAAGAGACGTCACAACTTAAAGTGTGGCTTTCGAACTCCTGGTATTCACTGAATTCTAAGGAACTAATTTTGCTCACTTTTTTGTCATTTGCAAAATCTGTTTTGTATGTCAGTTTCTAGGAGTTCTTTCTCCTTGTTTATGGTATTCAGTCTACAATGGCCTCTGTGCTCTGTTGAGCCATGCTGGTTCTCAATGTCACAATAAAATTTATAAACAAGCCTTAAATTTCCAGAAAATTCTGAAGACTATGCTTCTGCCATTTTTCAAAGAAATTATTGTGATTAAAAAAAAAACCATAAACTTTACCTTCTTAACCATCTATTTATGATATGAATATTGCTATGCAGCTGATTTCTGGAACTTTTCATCTTGAGAACTGAAACTGTATCTATTAAACAACTCCCCTCACACATTCACCCCCTGGCAATTACCATTCTACTCTATTTTTAAGAGTTTGACTACCCCATATAAGTGCAATCATGCCATATTTGTTGTTTTATTTCCATATAACATAATGTGATCAAGGTTTATCATGTGTAATGTAATAGGATATTTTTCTTTTTGAAGAGACTAATAAATATACACATAAATATCTGAGTATATCATGTTTTGCTTATCCATTCATTTGTTAATGGACAGTTAGGCTGTTTAGATCTTTTGACTATTGTGAGTGGTTAGGGCAGCATAGTTGTGCAAATATCTCTTTGCTGTTATTTTCTCCACCTCCCACCAATAGCATTATCTCCTTGTAAAGCATTTGAGAGAGATAGGTACTTATACCTATTTTTCTAACCTGTCCTTGTTCCACATAATCAGGTGGCCAACCTGCCCAAGTCTTCCTAGGAGTTTTCACTTCAGTATGCACCTCTGCTGTGTTACTGGTATAGTATTATAATTACACCTTTATTTATAGAGGTATTTTTGTTTGTTTGTTTTCAGAGCATTTTCATAAGCATTATTTTATTTAATCCTTGAAGAATAAATGCTGTCTCCTTAATAGGGGGAGGAAGAGAATACATTTATTTTGGGGATGTAAACTTCATATAGTTGTTGGCATTTAATGAATAGTCATTATTCTTTACCAAAGTGAACTTAGCTTACAAATACATTGACATGGTTGTTTACTTCACACTTTAGTTAATAAACTTAATACTTAGAGCAGTTTTAGCTTAAAGGAAAATAGTGTAAACAGTACTTAAAATTCCCATATCTACTTTCTCCCACCACAGTTTACACCATTATAGCATCTTGCAATACTGTGGTACATTTGCTATAACTGATGAGCAAATAATGATACACTAACTGGATCCATAGTTTACATTAGGGTTACTCTTGGTGTTTTATAGTGGGTTTTGACAAATATATCATACATGTATCCACATGACAATATTATACAAAATAGTTTTATTTCCTGTAACTCTCCTGGGCTCTACATCTTATTTTCCCTTCCTTCCCTTCTCCCAGCCTCTTTTTATTCTCTCTGTAGTTTTGTCTTTTTCAGAATCATAGAGTTGGGATACATCTGTAGCCTTTTTAAATTGACTTCTTTCACTTAGAAACATGCATGCAACAGCCCATTTTCTAAAAATATTTGACTTGATAGCTCATTTCTTTTTATGCTTGAACACTTACTCCATTGTGTGGATGGACCACAGTTTTTCCATTCACCTATTGAAAGATGTCTCAGTTGCCTCCCAGTTTTGACAGTTATGAATAAGTCCTGCTATAAACATTTGTGTGTGTGTGTGTGTGTGTGTGTGTGTGTGTGTTTGGCATGGACATAATTTTAACTTATTTGAGTAAATACTAAGGACTGTGAATGTTAGATTATGTGGTAAGAGTATGTTTACTTTTGTAAGGAAATGTCAACTGCCTTTCCAAGTAGTGGTATCATTTTGCATTCCTTCTAGCAGTGAATGAGAATTCTGACCTTTCCACATCCTCATTAGCATTTGGTGGTGTCAGTGTTTTGGATTTTAGCTATTCTAATATGTATGTAGTGGTAATTCCTTATTTTGCATACCAACAAGGATATATGACACTGACTATTTTTTCATGTGTGACATGTTTTTAATTTTAATTAAAAAATATTTTGAACTAATTACTACACTCACTGTTGTCGAAATAAAAGTTGTAGAGAGAGCCATTAATACAACTTTCCCATGGCTATGTCTTATATAACTAGGGTATTATCAAAACCAGGAAATTGATATTTCACAATAAAATTCAAGAAACTATAGACTTACTTGTTATTTCATTGATTTTTGCATGCATTGTTCTAGTTCTGTGGATGAGATTATTTTTATATAAGTTATTGTATATATGTGTATATATATATATAAATGCAAACTCAATCAAGATGCAGAAGTGTTCCATAACCTCAAAAATTCTTCCCACAACTCTGCTCTTCTAGTTTCATGCTCCCCACAAGCCTTGCCATGCCCTTATCTCTGGGGATCACTGTTCTGATATATGCTTTTAAAAATATCTCTGCAGTTATTGATCCAGTTTTGTCTTTATCAGTATAGTTATTGATTCATTAATCTTCCTTTTGACTTTTGATATTAATGGGTTTATTCTCAGGTTAGTTAAAATGAGTACATATGTGCGTATTCATGTTTTGCAACTGGCACCCTTTTTCTTAAAAGTTTGGTATGAAGATGTTTTGCAGAACAGTTTTGAATGAGTAGTATAGTAAGTGTGGTTTAGTGACACTTGATAAACTAAGAATACTTCAGGCACTTGGGGTGGACTTGACTTTTATATGTCTGTATTTTGCTGCATATCTTGAGGTCTAGTCAATACTTCTTAACATGGCAGATAAATTGGACTGGGTTGTTACATGTTAAAAAGAACTTCACAAAATATTCATTAACAAGTTCTTTCAAGTAATGACACACATCCATTTATTTAAAATTATTCAATTTACCAAATCATAATTTGCAAATAGCTTTTCCGAAGAAATACCAATTTGTATTCACTAATCAGTAAATGATATGATTATAAGAAAGTAGAAGAATAATTCTGGGAGAGACAACAAAAAATAGGAGAAGAAAGGTCATTGTGAACTAAAAGGTGCTTCTTTAGGATGTTGGGACCATTTTACTCCCTCAGGCTTTAAAGGGGAAGAAAAGTGCCCTCAAAACCTCTGATAGTTTCTTCTTTTTATTTTTTTTTACCTTTTCTTTTTTTAAACATCACTTTTTTATGTCAGTTTTTTTTTTTAAAGGGAAAATTACTATAGCATGTTGTGCCTGGAGTTAGCAGATTTACACTGCAGCCAGTGATTGGTATGAGGTTTATAAATGCCAGGGAGGTTGGCTTCATGTGAGAATTTACTAGCTATGTAATTAAAATGTGAAAATAACTGCATTTCATAATTCTAGAACAGGGTTTCTCAACCTCAGTGATATCGACATTTTAGGCCAGATAATTTTTTGTGGTGGGGATGCTATTCTCTCCATTGTAGGCTGTTTGTATCATATCTGACCAATAACTGTTAGAATCCAGATGTTTCCCTTGCCCAAGTTACCTTGTCCAAAAAAAAAAAA
>NW_004567106.1:34367061-34452994 GCF_000260355.1 Condylura cristata | reverse complement strand
TTTGCAGGAATGGTTCAATGAGCCCTGAGATGTATTGGGTGAAAGATAAGGTCCTAGTCCTAGAGAAGCTTAAAAGTAGCCTCAAGCCAATATTTTTTCATCTCTGTTGCAGCATGAGCTTGATTTCCTGATTCCTGTAGCTTTAGTGAAGCTGGGATTACTGATGACGGAAGGAAGTGTTGACATATTCCTTACGAGGGTGGTTTCCTGATGAATTTTAACCCATACTCCCAAGGTCAGTCTGCTTGGGGCCAATCTCCTATAGGCCACCTGTTGGGACCAGCAAAGTTGACCCTGTGCTGTATCTCCTGAGGAATAGGAGGTGGTTTCCTCTGGATGGCCTCTGGAGAATTCAAAGGGTCCATTTGCATTGTAGCCTATCTTTCTGATAACCTATTCCCACTAATGAGCCTGGCACTTCTGCCAAACATGATTTCAGTGCCCTCCACCTATGCAAATTTAATCACTATGTAGTTGCCTAAGATATGAAATGTAGGAGTACATTGCCTTACAGGGATAGCATTTTCAAATCTGTGCTATTCCTTTCATCACAGATAGTTGTGTCAGTCAAAGCAATGTGGAAATGTATTTGTTTTATTTTGTGATTTGGAAGAATAACTGCAGATAAGCAAGCTTTCCCAGAATTAAACTTTGTGAGCTTATTTTTATGCTAAATGATGCGCATAATGCATGTTAATATTTTGTCAAGCTGAAAAATATTTCTTGCTGAAAGAGACTCTGTTTATATAGATTTTTTTTTTTTTAAAGCTACTGTTTAGGAAGCTTTGAACTCCATTTGGGTGTTCATTTCTTCTGTGATTTGTATTTTGAGCTATTATCTGTTGATAACCTACTCTGGACAGCTAATTTTCACAAGTGACTTGAGTTAGAAAGACAAATAAGAGGAAGATCCTGTCAACTAGAGACAAAAGACTTGCAAATAGTCACTATGAAGTAAGATAGGTGCCAGGTGACCTGGGTCAGAAAGGGGGAACTTAGTAACCACTTTAAGGAATTTGGAAGCCTCTTCATGTATCTTGAATAATGCATAACAGAGTTTAGGTGGGCTGGATCTGAGACTGGGGAGTGGGGGTATGTTGGGAGGGGAGGGTATTCCAGGCAGAATGAATGGTATGTGCAAAGGCTGAGTTGTGAGAAAATCTGACCTTTTGGAGGAAGTGTTAGTTATGATTCATTCTTGTTGTTGTTTGGGCTGGATATATTAAAAAACACCCAGGCCCTAGTCTTGGTAATGATTCATTCAGATAAAATCCCATTATCACCAAAAATTGTGCTGTCTTACATAAGCATTTCAGTCCCCCAGCTGGTGGTCCCAATTACCAATGTTTCATTGATCTGGCCACAGTGCCTGCTCTCCAGGGAATGTGTGCTCAGCAAAAGACTTCTTCCAGCAAGTTTCATAGAGTATGCACTTTCAGTGAGGACTCCTGATCATGTGCCCATTTGTATTTTAGTCTGAAAAGATTTTAAAAAGAAAAAAAAGGGAGGGAAGAGATTTGAGTCAAGCAATAGCTGTTTTTTTTTTTAAGCATTTTAATTTTTCTCACCAGGTAACAATTATCCAGCTACAATCTCAGTCTAGTTAGAGATAAACATTTAAATCAGCCTTCCAAGAATCAACAAAAACTATGGGGAAAAGAAGAGAGCCAGGAAAGTCTTGGGACTGGAATTTTCCCCTCTACCTGAAAGTGGAATATTCAATCTTTTAAAGATTTTGCAAGCCAAAAAGTATTTTTAACATTATTTTATATAAAAATTTTGTTGTGTGTACTCAGACCCAAATGCAACTCAGAAAGTACCAAATTACATGTAAACCTAAATATCACTAATATTGTAAAGGTTGGAATGACACGATATATGCACAGTCTGTATAAAGTAATTCCCAGAGGAGGATGGTGGTGGTGCTCCCAGCTGGGGTCATGCTGCCTCAAGAATGACTGCTGCAAAACAAATGCTGAATGCTAATTTTGCTTTTTGTCTTTTGTCATAAAAGTGAAAATCCTCTTCAAATTTCTTTTGGTAAATGAAGACAAGTATAGCAGGCAGGCCCTCCAATATCATCACTTCATTAAAAAAAAAGATTTATTTATTTATGCATACAAGAACTGGGGTAGAGGCCAGAGGTATGGGGGTAGGGATGAGAGGACTCACCAGAGACAGAGTAGGAGACAGATTAGGCAGACTGCCTGAAATACACTGCAGAGGGATCAGCTGGTGAGACAGGAGCAGTCTGCTGTGACCTCCCTGGCTGGGGATTGAACTTGTGCTGCAATGGCTACATAGCTTCATAGTTCTATGACAACACCTTATGCCACCAGGGAGGGCCCACATCATTTCATTATAACATTAATGAGAAAAAAGGACAATTCTGGCTGACACTGAAGAAAAGAACATTATTTGAGAAACTGCTTTTGTTATACTTTCTTTTGCTTAAAGTTGTCATTTCCAAGAACTGGTCTATTATCTTAACTGAGAACTTACCATGGTAAAAGCAAAGTAATGTAATTTGAACTTCCAAAGAATAGGGGGAGACTACATCTATGAATTCAAATAGTTTGCTAAGTTTCCACAGAAATGCTTGATTTCCACTCAGGTTCATATTCCTGTCCCTGCTGAAGGGGAGTGGTTGAAAGATACCTTAGTTTTGAAAGAATTCCATAAAAAAACTTGAAGAACCTGGATAATTTATTATTTATTAGGTTACTTCCATTAATGTAGAGGAGTTTACTGAAGGATATAAAAGATACTTTTCCAGAGATGTCATTATCGGAGGTAAAAATAACACAGGAGCCTGAGGGATGCGCTAGAAAGCTGAGGGAATAGCAGGGTGAGGCCAAGGATGAGCTAAGAACTTGGAACACTAAGCTAAGAGCATATAAGTAATGTACACTCTGTTGGAGAGTGCTGGCAATAACTAGAAGAGTCCTGTACCACCTCAGTGGAAGGACCATGAGTGGCAGGAGCTGTCTGGGATCAAGTACAAGTTCAGAGAGGTCTTGGTGGAACTCGCGAGAGGTGGTTTGAGGAAAGTGCTGGATTCCATGCACTCCTTAAATTGGGTTTGTATCTGAGCTA
The DNA here is from genome assembly GCF_000260355.1 of Condylura cristata. Taxonomy (NCBI): domain Eukaryota; kingdom Metazoa; phylum Chordata; class Mammalia; order Eulipotyphla; family Talpidae; genus Condylura; species Condylura cristata. The sequence goes on along the minus strand of NW_004567106.1, from coordinate 34,449,898 downwards.
ATTTGATAAGAAAACTGTCATATGGATTCTTGTCTCCCACTCCCTTTTTATTTTTTTCATGTTCCTATTAATAGACTTTATTTTTAGAAAAGTTTTCAGTTTACAGAAAAAATTGTGCAGATAGTACAGTTCCAATGTATTTTCCCTTTCCCATACGATTTTCCTGAACATCTTGCATTAGTATGGTTCATTAAAAAAAAAAATTAAGGAGCCAATATTGATCTCAGTTAGTTTTAAACTATGTTTCTGAGGAAGTGATTAGGGGTTCCTGCAGGGAGAGTGAATAGGTTGGAAGGAGTGGTCTCTAGCCTCCCAGGTCTTCCTGGGATTGCACACTTACACCTTTCTCACAGTCTCCAGGTTAGGCCTCCTGGAGACTTCCTTTGAATATAACTTCAGCAAAATGAAAGGTGAAATACATTGGGTCCCAGGATGATAAAATATCTCAGAGTCAAACCTTTGCACCAGGGTGAGACAAGTCTGTTAGTTTCCACCTAAATGTTTTAGCAAAATTCTTGTGATTTTGCCTTGAAAAGTTTTACCAGGTATACATATGTACAGGTTGGAAGAAAATTGTTTTTCTCTGACATTTGTCAAATGGTTTAAATTTTACTTCTTCCTTGACAAGGAGCTGGTCTGCAGCTGGAAGATAAATAGGTGATCAACACCTGATCAGAGCCTAAGAATTGAAGTTTGGTCTAGAATTCTTGGTCTTTTCAAATGTAATTTGCCAAATATCCATGAGTAATCCAAAAGGGTGATTTGCTTCTCTTCCACCCTCTTACTTCCTCCATGTTTATGTGATAATGTGTGCACTTTTCACATGGACATTTTATTTAGATGTAATTGTTTTATTTATGCTGGAAAATTTTGTGCCTAAAATATAGTTTAGTTAAAATGTTATGTGATTAAATTAGCATTTATATGCAGGAGTGATTTTGTGAAATTTCAGGAATAGAAGAATAAATTTAAAAATAAGTTTAAAAAACTAGGTCTGTGCAGCCTAAGAGTGATTATATGAATTTGCTGCTGAGTGAAGCCCTAACTCCAGCACCTATGCTACATGGACATGGTGCTGATGCTGACTTCAGTCCAGATGCCCTCCTGATTCTGGACTGCCTTTAAGGTCTTATTGATAGGATGTTTAAATAAAGGAACCGTAATAAGTGCTTTACAATGGGCCTCAAATCTAAGTGAACAAATGCGGAGATTCTGTGTTGATATGTGTCATCTCATTTTTACAAAGCATTAACTCCCTCTAAAGGAAGTTTGCAGTGGAAGGCAGTGAAAATACCAAACTTATGCCATATACTAAATTGCTAGTACATGGCAGAAATGGACCTAAAATCTCCCAGAAGCCTGTACATTTGCCACTAAATTTATTGCTCTGCCCCTCAAAAATTAATTGGCATTCCTTATATAAATGCAGGGGAAAGAGAATTAACAATTTTTAGAATACATGTTTGAGCTAAATAATTTGTATGCTTGAATGGATTGATCTCACAATACTAGGGAAGAGAGGGTTTGTGCTGTTATGTGGGTGGGGACTACTGTGGTATTCCATTTTATGTCATAGCAAACTGACTATTAGGAATTGGAGAGGAAATGGGTCCTTTGAGGACATGTGGAACTCTGTAAGATATTGGCGTAATTCTGCTGCAAGTAGCACCAGACAAAGTGTCTTCTGTTCTTTGTGGATTTATAAAATTCCCTCAACCAGTATTTTCAGCTTATATCTATTACAGATGGTATAATGCCATGTGTTACCCAAAAGAGTAGTAAATGTTTGTATACCAGAAGAAAGATAAAAAAGTCAATATTTTCTCCTTTTCCAGGTACTTCCACCAGGTCTCCCAGTCAAGTGAGTCCCCTTTCTGCCTGCCCTGGACTGGCATTGGGCATAAAGGGAAAGCTGTGATACTGGTGCAGGATAACTGTACACAGAGCTTTCCTGAGAATAGGATTAGATTATAGAATTAGTAGTTGAATACAGAATTGGTAGTTCCTCCAGCAAGGACTCACTAACTGCAATACTTTATATAACATTTAGATTAACATGCAACAAAATTGCCCTGCATCCCCTCCTCCCCAAAGCTTGGGAGAGAAATACTCCTATCCCTGTCTCCTTGTCCCCAACAGCTTGTTGAATGTGTTGAATAAAGGAGTGTTATCCAGCCCTCTATGTCACATCCTGGCAGAAGCTGGGGGGATTAATTACATCAAGACAAAGCTCAAGATGAAGCTGATGGGTGAGCTCCAAATGGGAGGGCTTAAACCCAGCAGGAGAATGACTGTGTCTGTCCAGCCAAGTGGCAGGAAGCTGTTTATGGACCAGAGAATCTCAGTGACATATATCAGACAACAGTTGACTTACTGGGTTGCTGAGGGCTGCTCCTTATCTACTGAGCTCTTGCATCTATGAAGTTGGGTTTGGACCAACTTTTTCTAATTATCCATTGTATTCTAAGTGGAAATTAGTTCTGATTAGAAGTTGCCAGGAAAGTAAAGATGAAACTTAGGAAGTCATAGTGGTGATTGTCAGAAAAAGCCAGAAATACAGACACATGAAGGAAGTCTTCCTGAGCCTTGCAGAGTGAGTGTGTGTCTGGAGGCCTGTTGAGGGAGTGACAACATACAGTCCATGCACCTTTTTTCCACTGTTCAAACTGGTTACCAAATCTAGGAGAGATATCAAAGTACTCCAGTGAGTGGCCTACATTTTCTCCTTTCCTAAGAGAGGCATTTTGGGGAAAATAAGGGGTGACCAGTGCTGCAGCTTACAGAAGCTGTGCTGTCTACGGATCCCATGCTCTCTTTGTCACTTCCCTAAGAGAGGAAACCTTAGCTCCCTGGTTTCCTTTCATAGAAAAGCTTTATTTTGTTTCAAGGGCATAGGAATCATATGTCAGAAGGTAAATAAAATAATGGAAACAAAGCAGGAAGATAAACAAGATGGTGAAGTCAGTCCTGTTTTGGTTTCGACCTGAGTTTGGTTCCTCATCCTGTTTATTGAAGAGAGCCTCAGATAAAACAGATGGATTGAATGCTTACATTTAAATGAATATCTGGATGGGATTTTCATGTAAAAGAAACTTTAAAGCCCTAAGGATTGGAAGGGAGTGTAAAAGCCCAAGGAATATTAACCTCTTTCCTTTCTAAGCGACTAAGAATGCAATTACACAATTCAGAATCCCTTTACAGAATTTCATGTATTTACACATCTGATAAATAAAATGACCCTGGGGGCAGAAATAGGTAGTAATATCTATTAGTTCTGTTATGTGTCAGGGACTGTACTAGTGTTTGTGTGATGTGAGCTCATTTCATGCTCTATGCAGTCCTAATGAAACATTTGTTATGTTGATGAAAAAACTGAGGCTCAGAGAGGTTGTGTAGGCAGCCCAAAGAGTAATTGCTAGCAGATGGCCTGAGAGACTTCAGCTCTGTCTTCTCAAATTTCTGTCCATCCTGTATTCATGCTTGTATGTTACTACATGGGACCTTCTTATACATGACTTTCATAGACATAACTTACTCTCCATACTCCTGTAAAATTGATTTAAAGATGAGCTTAAATCTTCTCTCAGATTTCTTATCTTTTATAATTGAATCTTCTTATTTTGGTTATGATATAGTGTAAACATTATTCAAAATTGTAAAAATAAAGAAGAAATGAAATTAGGAGAGATAATACTATGATATAAAAGTATTTGAGTTGGGGCCTTCCTGGTGGTGCAACAGGATAAAGCACAGCACTATGAAGCTTTCCACAGCCACTACAGATCCTGGCAGGAAGGTGACACACATGGCACAGCAGACCTCTCTTGTCTTGTCCTCTGCTCCCCCAGCAGTGTATTTTAGTCAATCTGCCTGTTCTGCTCCTGGATCTGTCTCTGATGAATCTTATTACCGCTGGACACCTCTAGCCTGTATCCTAGTTCCTGTATGCATAACTGAATAGATCTTTTTTAAAAAAGGTATTTGAAAATTCTTGGATCTTATGTTTTTTATTGTCTTAATACATTCTACCCTATTCAATAGAGTTTCAGACTAAGGCTAATTATACTTTCACCCAGTTTGTTTCTTTCTGATGAAAATTTCTATATTTAGTCCATAACATTATTTCTTAAGTTTCATCTATCAGATTTAGACTAATAGTCACTTATAATAAAATACATGATTTTGTTTTCAAAGATTTATTTATTTGTGCATACAGAACTGGGGTACAGGCCAGAGGCTCAGGGGCGGCGAGAGGCTTCACCATAGACAGAATGGGGAGCAGAACAGGCAGATTGACAAAATACACTGCTGAGGGGAGCAGTGGGCGGGTCAGGAGAGGTCTGCTGTGCCATGTGGTCACCTCTGGGGCAGGCGGGAATCGAACTCATGCGGAAGTGGCTTTAGCTTCTCAGTGCTGTGCTTTAACCAACTGCGGCACCATGATTATTTTTTAAATTTTACTTTTTTTCTTCTTCAATAATAGCATTTGATGCTATAAATTTTCATCTTACTTCTCTTTTGCATGAGTCCTAGAGGACTTCATAGATAGTATTCCCACATCACTAATTGTTGGCTAATATTTATGAAAGACTTATGATATTCTAGTGTAAGGGGGAAAAAGATACCTAAAATTTGGAAGTATATGAAAGCATGACTGTGTGTCTTTCAAAGTCATATTGGAATACTGCTCCCATTAGTGTATTATCTAATTCTCTGGGGATATATACCTTTCTTTATTTTTCTTATTACCTACTGTTGATTAGAATATTTTGCAAGTCCATAAAGATAGGTGTAATGCAAATTACTTGACACCTTAGAAAAGATAAACTGCAAGTATAATGTTGATACCCAGCCAGGTGTTACACTGTATCTCCTTTAATAACTGAATTTTTTTCAGTGACTATATATAAATGTCCCTCTCCAATAATTTTTTGAACCATTTTTTTCTATCCTGTTGATTTTCACATTGTATTAATTATATCTCCAATCCATGTTCATTTTATATTGAAGATCGTGTTGGTGACTTTTTGAAAATCTCTTTTACATTAGAAATAATGTTTGAGACATTCAGATGTGTCAAAGAAGTTTAATCAGTAAGACTAACTTTTTTAGGAGCTATTGCAGTGGGAATAAAAAGAGCCTTCAGTTGGGAATGGAACTCAATTCCAAATAAAATGAAAAGTGAGGGTTTATAACCAATGAGAAGGGTTGGGTATCAGATGAGAAATTAATATGAGCAGATGTTAAATTAGAGGGGCTCAAGGGAAAAAGAAAAAATATCGGATGGTCTCACTTATAGGAGGAATATAGGTGAGCCAAAGAAAACATCAGGGGAAAAAATAACAAGAAAAACACAACAAAACAAAGCAGACAGCTATCAACCAGACACATTCTGCAGGGGAGGCAGAGAGAGAGGGATTTGAACAAGGGAGGGGATCTGAACAGTGATGGTACACTGGTGAATTTGTGGTGGAAATTCTAAAGGGAGAAAAGAAAGCAAGTATTGTTAAAAAATGAAAGATGATATAAAATATAAATAAATAATTGAGGGAAAAAAAGATTAGAGGGATTCTTTCTAAACCGACCCAACAGGATTCTTGTAGAAGGCAGGTATTCTGCAATCACATATAACCTGAGGGAGGAAAGGAGAGTAAGGAATTTGGTCAGATATTGAGGATAAGTATCCTTTCGTAACTGATTAAGCTTGCTAAAATTGAAGTATACTGTGATAGAGATAGGAGCTAAAGTTTGGGCCTTTGAGCAAAGAGAGAACCTCTGTCATTAAGATGCATTATACATCTTAATCTTCCTATAAATGACAAGGTGAGGTTGTGTCATTTTCCCAATGTACTTAGTAAGAAACAGAAACTGCAAGTGGTTAAGTAACTTAATACAGGATGGAAAGGCTGGAGTGTGGAGGCACCAAGAGAGTCCAGTTTTATTTGAATAAAACTCCACTGCTGATTGCATTTGGCCATATTACCTTGAAAACTCATCTGCTTCTCACCAAGGAAAGCAATGAGGAAGTACATCTGAGGGTGATCCATTATAGTATACAAAAACCTAGGTAAATAAAAGGAAGATAAAAAGGTTAAAAAACAAAAAAAGTTTGTGAGTGCCAATAAAAGAACTATGATACTGTTATAGGGCAACAAATCTGTTATAGGGCACCTCAATTCAGAGAGAGGCCTGAAGTCCCAAAACCTGCCTGCTCTAAGTGGGTTCTGCCATCCGCCGCAACAAGACAAAACATATAAAGCTTTAATGAAAAGTGACTTTAATACAATGAATATACAATATGAAACACAAAGAATGTAACTTCTAAATCAAACACCTGAAGTTACCCATCCCCTCGTGGGCAAAAGTCAATCCAAAAGGGATTGGCCCAAAGCAAGGCCTGAAAGCCTGCCACAAGACTAAAGCACCTTCTGGCCGGGACCCATGGAAAAGGGTCGGAAATGGCCAGACAAATCTGAGAGGAAAAGAGCAAAATCAAAATCAATATAAACATTGCCATAGTCACCTCCCTACAGATATCTCACCCACATCTGCCTTAACCAGTCCAGGGTCAGGAAACAAGCCCGGTTTCTTCATCACATGCTTGCTGCTCCATGTGGCTTCCTTAGGTCTCCTTCTCCATCTGTCTTCTGCCTTCCTTCTCTCTTCTTCTCTCTCCTTTTTCTCTGCTCAGTTCCACCCTCCTTCTGGGTGGGGCAGGGAACCTGGAACTTCCCTTCTCCTAGGGACCACCCAGTTATAATACTACCGTACTTTTGTTCCCTAAAGATCAGAGATAAAGTGAGCAAAATGTCTATGCAATTGTTTTTACTCCTTTGTAGCACTGGATGGATTTTACTTTGAAATCCCCATCTCCTACCTCTGAGCTGAATATTTGCTTATTGGGTATGTAGAGAGAAATAGCTTAAAATAAGAAGTAGCAGAGGTGCTTTCTTTCCATCAGAAAGCAAAATAAACAAAACATTGGGAGTGAAGGGAGCTGCAATTGTTTCTAGGCCCTGGCCATCACTGAACTTTCATCTTTCACTTTGTAAGTGGATAGATAGTTCCTCTGCTGAGCTTTTTGACACCTTAGGGATTTCAGTTTTTCTCAGTGGCCTCATAAAATCTTCAAAACAAAACTGGTTATAATTCATTTTACTTACAAATAAATAGAAGAGGGATGTGCTATTGAGTCAAAAATAGACTGCCTTGATTCCAGAATTATTGGAAATGATGAGGGAAACATGAGTAGTAGAGAACCATGAGAGAAGCAAAGGTGAACAAGTCTTAAAATGTCTCTGTCACTGTAGCAGGCCATGTTAAGAACACTAATAAAATGAAAATACTGGAGCTGAAACTCAGCATTGCATGGTATCTATTCAGAATAGCAAACTCTGAATTTGGAACATTTGATAAATTTGCATGAGTATAAATTCAGTAATCCTCCAGAGTTAAGAAGTTGGGAAACTGGTTTTGGAAATGCTAAATGTTTTTATCTTCTGGATCCTGATTATAGGCACCTCTCCCCCATCTAACTAATCCAGGAGCTTTTCTGTTCCTCCCTGGTATGGATCTCTCACATTCCTTAGAAATCCTATGGATACTGAATCCTTTGTTTCCGTGGAATCTGATCCCTGTTTCCTATATATTTTCACCTGATGTTAACCCTCATCAGTCTACTCTGGATGATGACTTGGAATGTTTCCTATATATTTCCTGTTGATTGACAAAAGTGTTAATACACCTGTTTTCACTTGTTTCCCTTTCTTTCCTTCCACATATGGGCTCCTCTTATTGTAAAATTATCTTCATGTTCTTGTCACTTGCTTTCAAATCTTGCAGTGGTTGGTTTCCTGTAGTAAAAGGGAAGAAGAGCAGATTGTTGCTAGGCATCTAAGGACTTTCTGAGCTTGCCCCCATCCACCTTGGTCTCTTTCACAGCTCACCTTTGCTCACTGTCTGATATGGGATCAATATTTATCTGCTTTCAGATAGAACATGCCAGACTGTTGAGCTATTCCTTGTGTTGGACTGCTTCCCTCTCCACTGCGCCCAAGTCAAATACCTCCTTAATTCTCCATTGTAGCTATTTATTTATAAATTTCTGTAAGAAATTTTTGTCCTTTGGTGCCGGGAAAGGTACAATATATATGAGTTCCTGTGCCAAACAGGGAACGGATTCTCATAAATCTACTATGGATGAATGAATGAGTGAGATGGGACCTTTCTTGCATGAAAAAGTGAGCATAACTTTTAGCTAGCTATTGAAAAAAATGTGAGTAAGACAAAAGGTATTCTGCTGGTTGTCCACCAAAACGTGCCTTCTTTCAACTTTCCTCTACCTTAATCTCACTGCAGTGCAGTGAGATTCAAAAGTGGGGCATGGTTCAAAATAGAGAGTAGAGAAGGTACAAAGCAAGATATGCCCAGGCCCTCCCTAGCCCCTCCTGTTCCTGGGGTAGGCAGGCAGGTCCTCATGGATTTGTCAGGATTTGAGCACAAAAACAAACAAGCTGGATAAAGATGAGCATAATCAGCAACGGGGCAAATCAAAATCATGCACCACCTCTCAACAAGTAACAGGAAGGATGAGACATCGTTTCTCCATGATTGTTCTGCCAAAAATGCTTAACCTGAATCTAATCAGAGAAAGCACAGGTAAGGTAAAATGGAAGGATTTTATACATAATAAACAGCTTGGAGTTTTAAAAATGGCTAAGGTCAGAAAAATCAAAGAAAGGTTGAGGGAACTGTTTTGGAAAGAGACTAAAGACATAAAAACTAAAGTAGTAGATTTTCTCACTAGGAAGTGCATTACTGGGAGACTTGGTGCAATTTGAATGGTGCCTGAAGAGTAAATGTAGCATGTGCTAAATTTTAATGATTTTGATGGTTGTGTTGTGGTTATGGTGGAGAATGTCATTGTAGTAAGGAATGCACATTGAAGTATCAGTGAGGGCTGTGGCTTTAGGTTGATGATTACTTTCAAGTGGTTCAGGAAGAAAGAAGGTTCTTTGTATTAGAGGTGCTTTTAAAATTTGATATTGCTACTGAATAGAACATAATTTTTAAAAAGAAAAATTTCCCTGTATTATTTACTGATGGCAATAGCATTTTTTGAGATGCATTGGCAGTGAAGAGGTACTAAGGGTCATAAGGAAGAACAAACCTGCATCCTGTGTCAACAGATGGTCTGAAGGGAAAACTGACTGGAAAACAAAGATAACAAAGATAGGCAGCCAGCTCCAGTCAGCTCTGGGAGAGTAGAACAGTTTCCCACAGGCAGGTGCAATTAGTAGGTTTCTAGGGACTGGCTAGCAAGATGCCAATTTAAAGTGGGAAATGTAATCAAGACCGTTGACGCTCTGACTAACAGATTTCTTCTCTGTAGCAAACTTCAAGGGAAGCTGAGTGGTAATTAGGAGCACGCTTGTAAATAAGGAATCACAGTGAGACTGACCAATATGATTAGAGCATCCAGAGTCATCCCCAAAAGGCAGCCTGCAACTCCCCCCCCCCCCCCCCCTGCTTGGGTGGCCTTCCATTTGGCAATTTGTTGAGTAGACCTGAGTCTTGGGCAGAGCATCCTCTCCCTTGGACAGAGCTAGGGTGGTCTTCCAACCTCCAATTTTTGTATACTTTCAAGGTTGGCCACCTCTCAGCTTCTGTGCTATTCTGATTGACTAGTGTGTTCTGTCTTTTGATCCTGAACTTTAAAATGTCTTTGCATATCAGTGATTTTGTGTTGACTCTGCGTTGATTTTTCTCTGACTTTAAGAGATATATCCAACTTTATTCCAGTCCCTTAGAGGTTTCTTTGCCACCCCGCCCGAACACGGGCTGGCGACTGTGCTACCTACCCTCTATTTTTTTTAAAATAAAATTCTGGCATCCTATAATAGGAAGTAATATCTTTCAAAAAGTCTTACCATCTTGGAATATCTTATTTCTAGAGTTCTCTAGCTTCCTTAGGTTGCAGGCATTTCTTTAGAGATTTAGCCTCAACAGGTATTTTGACCTTTTGAGAACAATCTTTTCACCTTCTACCCTTCCCAACCCCCACCCCAAAGTGCCGCCACTGGTTATGAGCCCAAAGTATTCAAAGTCCATACAGATTTGCTGTATGTGTGATTACAACCCTATTTATACAGCTGTGAGCAGTGCTCTCTCTCGGGAGCAGTTTTGCTGCTCTTTCTGCACAGGTGGTTCTATCTCCTCCAGGGCACGTTAGGGCCCCTAGGTACTTAACCAGTGGTCCTAAAAGCCTTCTTATATAAATGTCATCTGTTTCCTGGTGGGTTCCTCAAACCCTGAAGTTCTTATACTGGAGCTGCTCTGGAAGAGATGCCTGAAATTTGAAACCTGGCACACCAGTCAGCCTGAAGCACAGAAGCAGGCTCCTTGGTTAGAGACCAGCCATAAAGTTCTGAGTCCTTCCATCAGGAAGTGCTATCAAATTTGAACTCTTTAGTCTTCTTCAAAGGAGGGGTAGAAGGTTGTTTTGATTTTCACAAAGGTAGTAATACCTAGACATGTATGCACTGGCACATTCTAAACAAGGGTCCTCAATTTAGTATAATTGTATACTTGTGTGTATAATTGTGTTTTCTTCTTTGTCCACACCATTATAAAGTCTTTCTTTTTTTCTTTTTTAAAGATTTATTTGGGCCCTCCCTGGTGGTGCACAAGGTTAAAGCAAAGCACTAAGAAGCTAAAGCCTAAAGCATGAGTTAGTCTATCCTGACCCCGGTGGTGCTCCCACATGGCGAGGCAGACCCACCCACTGCTCCCCTCAGCAGTGTAATTTGTCAGTTTGCCTGTTCTGCTCCCCACTCTCTCTGGTGAATTTTCTCACTGCCCTTGCACCTCTGGCCTGTACCCCAGTTCTGTTTGCATAGATAAATAAATCTTTAAAAGATTTAGAGCTGGGGTACAGGCCAGAGAGGAGGGGCAGCAAGAAAATTCACCAGAGGCAGAGTGGGGAGCAGAACAGGCAGAGAGAGAGGGTGCACTGCTGAGGGGAGCTTCAGGGAGGTCAGAGGAGGTCTACTGCACCACATGGGTCACCTCTGTGCCCCGGGATCGAACTTGCACTGAAGCAGCTGTGCTAGCTTGCAGTGCTACGTCCTTACCCATTGCGCCACTAGGGAGGGCCCCATTATATACCAATGCCTTTGAGTAACAAGCATACCTTTTCCAAAATGTGCCTGAGTTGGCATTTCTGTAGTGTAGACATTGAACTGCATGCTTGGTTGGGGCACAGGGAAACTGCATCTGCTCGGTTCCTGGGTCAGCTGCTGAGTCCTAGATGGCCATCTGTGCTTAGTGGCAGATGTCAACCAGTGAGACTGCTGTCTTCTCAGCTGAAAGTGCTACCTCATGAAAAGCTCATAGCCCTCAGCATCTGGTTGCAGCTTATAGAGTGTGGTGATGAAGCCTGTGAAGCTCAAGGAACAGATATTCGGTTTCCATTTGCAAACCACACTGAACCAAACCTAAACTCCCTATGAATTCTGGCACCAGTTTTTGCCATTTGTTGACTTTTTTTCCTCCTTGGTTTAGGGCCTAAGATTAGTAATATAGTCTGTGGACTAGTGAAAAGTACCAGAAGTAGAATTGCCTAAGATATATCATTCAAATCAGGTTGAACCTGTAGTCTGCTTAGTGACCAGTAACTTTCACTTTCAGTCTGTCCCTGGGGCTCCTTTCCATATGGGAGTCAAAAAGTAAAAAAAATAAAGTTGTAACAAGAAACATGCTCCTTGGGGTATTCCCCCTTCCTACCCCCCCAAACTGTGCCTATGTCAGTCAGTCAGATTTTCTATTTGATGGAAAGAGTTCTGCTCTCTCCAGCTTGTCAGACTTCTCTCTTGGTGAAGTGGCGTGAGCTGGATCTGAAACAGATCGCTCTCCAAGCATGTGGCTGGAAGCTGACAGCTGTGTAAGAAAATGCTCCCTGTAATGGGCTTCACATCCCTGCTCTGTCAGGAGGCATGCTTTTTACTCCCAGTGACAGCTGCAAAGTACGGATTGATGATGGGGCACTAGCTCTGAATTTCAATTACCATTTGAGTTTTAAAAATCTACATTTTCATGTCCACGGTGCAGTTTTACAACTTGGTGCTGTGATAGCTAATACACAGTCATCCTCTGTTCCTCATATTTCTAACCAAATGATGTGCAGAATGAGAGCACAGGCGAGGTAACCTTAAGCCTTTGCTCTTTGGGAGAGGATGAAAGTACTGGGGAATCTGCTCTGAATTTCAAGAGGATAGAAAGGTGAGTAGGGTAGGGAAGGCAAGGAGATTTTAGAAATTTGGTGACACTGGTGAGGCGGTGGAACAACATCGATTTGTGTTTACAGTGATTCGTTTTTGTTTCAGAGAACAACTCTCCCTAATGAGGATAGTAGGTGCCAACATGTCAGTAAAGCGTCTTGATTGGGGTTGCCTGTGCCTCATGCTTTATGCATGTCCTGTGGTAAAGGGGGAAGCATTTGATTTTATTGCACTCTAGACAGTCTGTTTCCTATCTTGTAGAATGTCTGTTTCACATTGATATTCCAGGATATTGAGGATCTATAGATTAGCACATCCCCTGTGCTTAAGCCAATGCTCCTGCTTTGGTAACCTTCTGCAGGATGTTCCACAGGGTGGCAGAATTGAAGATGATCCTCTGGTTTAACTATTTCACTATTAGAGGGTGAGGTGTTTTAACATAGATTAAATGGTACAGATTTTTTTTTAAAGATTTATTTATTTATACTTACAGAACTCAGGTACAGGCCAGAGGTATGGTGAGTGAGAGGATTCACCAGAGACAAAGCAGGGAGAACAGACAGATGTACTGAAATGCACTGTAGAGGGGAGTTAAGTAGGTGGGTCAGGAGAAGTTTGCCACGCCATGTGGGTCAGCTCCCTGGCAGGTCATCGAACATGTGCTGCAGTGGCTTCAGGGAACTTCATAATGTGGTGCTTTAACCCTTTGCACCAACAGGGAAAGCCTTAAGTGGTACAGATTTTAAACAACAACTTTGTCCTCCACACTCACATCAGCACAATAGAGGGAGACAAAAGTCTATGTATTTTAAAATAGATTCTAAAAACACCACTAGCTCCACATAGTACCTTAAAAAGACTCCTCCTTCTGAATGAAAGTTTTTATCTTCACACATAAAGGAAAGGTCTTATGTGGCTCTTTTGCTTAATGTGACTGGTCTTATTTTGGACTCTTTGAAACCCAGCCTGAAGGCTAAATTTCTGCTATGTGGCGAAATAAAAATGAAAGGAATTGTGAGGTTTGGCTGTACTAAATTAAAGTAACAGGGATAGATAACAGGGCATGGTCATACCCACAAATTAGCCCTTTCTAATTTGCTGTTGTGCAAAGTATGGCTTTGGTGTTTCATTGTAATTTCTTTCTCAAATTAAAGTTTGAAAAAGAATGTCAAGTCTCCTCAAAGAGAAAATATGAAAAACCTAAGGCATTCAGTATAAAAATTGCCCATTAGTCTTTGTGTTTAAGGAACAGTTGGAAAAAAGTTTGCTTCAAAAATATGTAATGTAGCTTTATTTTCAGAAGTCACACTGTGTGTTTTTGGTTAGTTTATATGCTTAAAGATATACTTTTCTAAACTTTTACTGAAATTTGGAATGTAATTTGTGTTGAGCAGGTGACATCTGTAGTTTGTGGGTCTCCTTTATCAGTAATGTATGTGTCATTTGCAGAATGATTTTTCATTAGTGTGAGGGATAAAGAAATCCAGGGTTGTTTTCTGTAACTCCCAATTCAGTTCATGATACTAGTAAGGAGCCAAGATGACATTAGGTTCCCCATCATAACAGATCCTGCTCCAAATTATTACTTTCATCCAAAGTATACTTTCCAGAGGGCTTAAATATTGTCATTTCTTGAGATGTGGCAGTATATGTGTTACTAGATTGCATAGATAGCGGAACAAAAGTAGGGATTGTTTGTTACAACACTCAAAAAGTTGTAATTCATAATAATTTACCTTTCATTTTTAGTTTCCATGGGTGTTTGTTCAAGGAGGCTCACTATCTTCATGTGAGATTGCCAACTTCCTGGCACTGAAACTTTCACCCTCACACAGGGCTTTATTTCATCACAAGTCATTCCATGCTGCAACATTTCAGGCAGTGTTTCCTAAAGGGCATTCTCCAGAGAGGTGATTGATGAGATGCTTTAAAGGGTTCTGTGATCTAATAGGCTCAAGAGATGCTAAGATAAACAATGCAAACAGATTGCTTTGCTAAAGGACATCTTCAACCTTAGTATACAACATGTACTGTGAATTGTAGGACAATGAAAGGCAAGGACTTGTGGCTCTCCCTAGGGGCTTGTACCTATGCACATCCTTGGGGAACCTTGCCTCAGAGTTTGGCTCACCCTGCCACTTATAGGTTGAATTGTTTCCTCCAAGAAAAGATATGCTGAAATCCAACCACCTCCTTCCAACCCCCATAGTACCTCAGAATGTGACCTTATTTGGAAGTAAAGTCTTTGCAGATGTAGTTAATTAAACTGGGATCATTCTGTAGTAGGGTGGGCACCTAGCCCACAAGATTGGGGTCCTTATGAAATGGGATATTTAAACATAGGCAAGCAAGGGGACAACATCATTTGTAGTTTGAATTTATGCTGTTACAAGCTTATCGGAAGTTACGAAAGAGACTGGAATAAATCCTTTTAGTACCTCTAAGGGAGCACGGTCTGCTGACACACTAATCCCAGAATCATGAGAAAGTAGATTTCTGACTTTTGAGCCATTTAGCTTGTGGTACTTTGTTTTCTACAGCCCTAGCAAGCATTGTCATTCTAGATTTGGGCTCTGTCCCTCAGACTTCTTTTCAAGATGAGCCAGAATATCTCTAGTTCTAAATGCTTCTTAGTCACGTTTTTCTCTCTCTCATATATATATATTTAAATATTTATTTATTTATTCATACAGAACTGGGGTACAGACCAGAGATGCGGAGAGGCGGAAGATGAGAGGATTCACCAGAGATAGAGCGGGGAGCAGAACAGGCAGATTGAGGAAGTACACTGCTGAGAGGAGCAGTGGGCCGGTCAGGAGAGGTCTGCCGTGCCATGTGGATCTCCTCCAGGGCAAGCGGGAATCCAACTCATGCGGAAGTGGCTTAAGCTTCTTAGTGCAGTGCTTTAACCCGCTGTGCCACCAGGGAGGGCCATAACTTCTGATTTTTGCTGTGTCCTTCAAAATTGTTAAGGTCACAAAAGACAAAGAAAGACTGAAAAATTCTCCCAGACTGAAGAAAACAACAAAACAGACTAACCCAGTGCCATAAGTGATGTGGATTGACTCCTGAGCCAGGGAAACAAATCCTTTTTTCCTTTATGATAAAAGACTTTCTTTGGTTTTGGGAATTGTTTTTGACACTTAACAAAATTTGAATAAGGAATGTGGATTATATACCAGTGTGGTATCAATTTTATTTTTCTGATTTTGATACACACATTGTATATTTGCTTAAAGTTTTCCAAGTCTGAATTTACCCTTATACAGCTTTAGTGCAGGGAAACTATTCTTTCCTCTACCTTGGTAGGTTCTTCTTCTAGAATCCTGAAAATTATCTTGACAAAAGAGAGAGTAACAAGAGAAAAATAAACAAAAGTTTATTAACTCTTGCAGCACATACACATTTTGAAAAAACTCAGTGATTAGTAACTCAAAGGCATTATCAGAATTTGAGATTATATAACATTTAACTAAAAAACAGTATATTTCAGAGACGTAACAAGACAAAAAGTGTCTTAGGATTCTAAGAGCAGCAAACTGTGGGATGATAAGTATAAGAGAAAGTAATGGAAAGAGAAGGTTAATGTAATGTGTTTGTTTGGGAGGTCCATTTCAGTAACATCTTATTTCAGGTGATAAGCTTGTTATTCCCTTCCTGGTGTGGGAATTGGGCACAATTTCACTAGAGGAATTGAGGTTTTGTTTTTAAGTAGATCATGGAAAAGAAGGTAGTCTGCTTTTTAAAAAACCATCTTCAGCTCAAAATAGCCCTCAAGCCAGGGTGGCATTTTTGGGGAATGTCGTATTCTGAACTTCTTAATAGTTCAGAAAAAATAATATTACAAGTGAAAGATAAAGTTATTGTGATTAGATGTTGTTAGCATATGAGAAACCTAGGTAAAGGATTTACTGTATTTACATCTTAGAACTTTTATGTAAGTCTAAAATTATTTGAATTATGAGCTCTAAATTAAGTTTAGGAGAGAATGTTTCATTTTCTCCAACATTTCAAAACTGCTTCTAAACAAGGGTATTTTCAAATAGTAGGAAGACTTTCTTTGACTATAAATATAAAGCAAGTGTTTCTTAGATTGCTATCAATTTATATGAATTTGTTGAGCATATTTTAGTTATTATGTTGTACCCATAGAGCTGTGTGAGTCTTGACATGCCAGAAGCCTCATTTAGAGTGAAGTGGGCTAGCAGGAAGTATATTTTTAATGCTTAATTCTTAAATAGTATTTTAATCTCTTAAAAAGAAAACAAATATATAATTTAAAATATTTTATTCACACAGTTCATAAGCTTGCAGTCTGGTTCCACTTCTTGTTATTGGGTGTATTTCAAAAGAGGAAATAGAAAATTTCTAAGAAGTGAAAAATTCATGATAGAGCAAATTTCCTGAGAGACATCCAGTACTGC
The DNA here is from genome assembly GCF_000260355.1 of Condylura cristata. Lineage (NCBI taxonomy): Eukaryota > Metazoa > Chordata > Mammalia > Eulipotyphla > Talpidae > Condylura > Condylura cristata. Next base: position 34,433,196 of record NW_004567106.1, on the reverse strand, counting down.
AATGACACTGAATATTCTCCTTGCTGCCGTGAGGTACAAATACTGTGTTTCTCACATTCTACATGTAATTTTACCTGGATATTGGTATGTAGGTGGTTCAAGCTTTGACTCTCAAAAACATTTGTACCCCTATAAGTATATCTGTTTTTCAGTCTTAGGCCCTATGTTCCATCATGGAATCACTCAAAATTGTTGTTTTTAATAATTTCAGTTTCCCTTGTGAATTGTTATGTATGAACTAGCATTTAGTTCCTGTAGGTTAACCCTTCAGTAATACAAAGTTTTAGATTATTGACTGCTTCTATCGGCTTTATGAAGCACAAATACTGCAAATAAGAAATGACTTTTTGATATCTCATAATCTTAGCACCCTAAAGCTTGGGTATTATTCTCTACACAGCCCAGGAAGAAAGTGAGAATGTATCAATCATTATGAAGTTTACCAAGTATAAACAAGGGCTGTGTTGAAGAAACTATGTCATAGAGGTGTTCTATCATGGGTAATATGGAGGTTAAAATTTCCACTTTCAGAAGCATTCAGAAAATATACATTGAGCTCTCCTACGGACAATAGGTATCTGTGATAAATAAAGAGTCACAAGTCCGGTGTTCTTGGAGTTGGTTATTTGTTGGAAGAGGGTACATAAATGACTAGCACAAAAAATAAATATATTGCCACTTTTGATCTATTCTTTAATAGAAACTAATGCCTGATATTGTGAAGACTAAGTATCTAAATTTGAAAATTGTGGTGAGACAGAGTAGAAAACCTGAAAGGTGACATATAAACCAACATCAGAAATTGAGCTTTCATTTACCACAGAAGAGTTTTGCAGGTAAAGATTGAGGTAGGACAGAAATGGATGCTTTTCAAAAGACCATAATGGTGGAAAAGTAAGGAAGTAGGTAAGAGTGATCAAGAGAAGATCAAGTTCATTATTCTAGAAACAGTGGGAATCTACTATGAGGTTATCAACAGGAAAGTGACAAGATATTTAAAATTTCTCTCTAGTGTATGGAATTGGGAGTGGAAGAAAGAGCAGCTAAATGTAAGATACCAGTTAGGAGACTACTACAGAGTGCTATTAGAAGTGGTGGTAGTGGAGATGGAAGACTATTGTATGGAGTATATATTTAGGGCATCAGATCTAGGGTCTTGATAATGAATTTTAATGTAGTGAGTGGTAAAACAGTATTAGGAATTGTTATTGAACTCAGAGGGTTCTTCCTTGAATTACTTTAGGCAGTTGATCAGACCAAATTGGAGATTTGTGGTAGAGAGGGTTTTATTTACCTAAATCAAACAAGGAGTTATAGAGATTGCTCACAAAACATTCATACCTCTTTAAAAGGAATTAGGATTAAACATTGTTGGTATTTGGACAGGGAAGTTGGGTGAAATGTCTGAATGTGATTGTGTTAACACAGTACAGTTTCAAGATCAGATCACATCTCTGCATGGATCGCTTTTTCAGCAAATGGCAGCCAAGTACCCCCTTGGATTAGGTTTTTGTTATGTAACTTCTTGTTATGAACCTAGGGTTCTATTGGTCATCAAGTGTTCTCTCTGAGAGTGTCATTTTAGAGTTTAACCAGTTTGGGCTATAATGAATGCCAGACCATTAACTAAACAGTTTTATTAATTAAATAGATTTATGGGATTTTCTTGCAAACTTTCTAGGTTCTGAATAACAAAGTGATTCTTAGACTGCTTGAGAAGGGGGGGTCATTTCCTGAAGGAGAAGTGGATTTGGGGGAGCAGAATCAAGAATTTAGCAAATTAGATATGAGTTTATTTACATATATAATCATCTTTAAATATTAGTTCTTTCCTTCCTCATTTTGTATAGGCCTTAACAGTTTTTTAAATGATGTTCATTTTTTTTTTCTCTTCCCGCTTTTTCTCCCTGTGTATTTGTATCATTATCAAGATTTGGTCACCTTTCTTTTATTTGCTCTATTAGTTGTTTAGACATTCTTTTGCATTATTAATCTGAAGTAAGTGAATACTAGTTTTTGGTTCTGCCACTATCTGCAAAGTTTAGCTGTTTATCTGGCCCAGATTGCAGATTGCTTCAGGATGCCAATATTATGCTAAAAATTGAAGCCCCATTAAAAAGGCAAAGTGTGTTGACTTGGGATCAAAGAGTTACCATTTGGGGAGCACAGCTTCAGGTTAGAAATCTAAAACATATTCTGAGAAGAAACAGAGTTTGGGGGTGCTTCTAGAGAGAAAAAGAAGTATGAGGTAGGTGGCAGAGTATGAGTATGGAACTGAACTCAATGAACCCATTCTCATGGTGGTGTCTGCACAGAATAAAAGACATTGCCAAGGTGAACAAGTATTTATTTCCTTGTCCAAAGAAAAGGTCACTGTGAAAATAATATTTGCAAAGAATTGTCTCATAGAAGGGACGGTGAGGGGAATACTTTGCACTTAGTGTAGGAGGAGAAATTCAGGAATATCCTTGTTTCTGGTCCTGGAATTTTTTGTTTTCAGTCCATGCAATCAGCCTCCAAAACAAACAAACAAATAAACAAGCAAACAACACATAGCTATGAGGGCATGAAATCCCACACATGATTTTTATCTTATTTTGGTTTCATATGTGGGTACAAAACTGTGTACAAGGTGAACTTATGCCTAGTGATATGGGCCTCCAGGGAAAATTTCTCAATTTCTACTACCACTGTGTATAGTGTATGAGATAATGGTCAGATGAAAGAATCACAAAATAAAATGATCAGGTGGAGGTAAAGTAAGTACAAGTTATTTTTATTAGCCTCCCAATTTTCTGACTTCTTGGAATGTTGGCCTCTGGCCCAGCCTAAGGGTCAGATCCATTTTAAAGAGATAGGATCCATACTCTGTGAGTTTCTCCAGCCTTATTTTAATATGGCTCCAGTTATATTACACCATGAAGAGATAATTGGAGCCTGGTATGATACAGAGACTTCCACAGGCCAGAGTGAACCATTATTAATCTTTTGGGTTGGCATTCTCTATATACACAATCAATGGGCATAGGCAATGTTCATGGAGCCATGGCTGAGCCCAGGTGTGTGTGTATATATATATATATATATATATATATATATATGTATATGTATGTATGTATATATACATATTGGGCTGGGGAAACTCTTTCCAGGTCTTCTGTTTGAATTTTGTTTTTAATTTCAACTTCTTCTGTCTTTGGCATCTGTTGGGCATAAAACAATGCCCAGGAAGGGGACAAGTGACAGATTAATGCTGGAAAAGAGAAGGTTTATTTACAAGTGTATGCAGGAGTACTTAGTAATAAGTAACTTGTGGAATAGCAAGAGCTAAAGGTTTATACTCTAACTTAAAGAGGTTGAGGATTTAGAGTAAGAATTGAAACTAAGAAAAGTTTTATTGGTTCTTTTCATACTTTGTGATGTGAAAGGCCAAACTTTTTTCCTAAGGAAAGGTCCTTGGCTGCTGTATTTTCTGTGGGCTTTTTAAATTTAGATTAATTTTCTTTCTGTAGTTTCTGATTGTTCTTATCTTTTCAGTTAAAAGTAGTTTTAATACCACTTTGGAAGTTGTGATTAATCCCTTCAGGATTCCTTTCCTGTATGTGTTGGGCCCAACCAGTAATTTCCCCCTCCACCTTCCTTTGAGTCTGTGTGACCCCTCCCTAAGCCCAAACAGATATGCAGGCAGATACCACACCCTAGCATTAATCCCTGAGACAGGTTGAAATTGGATTATGATAAACAGGTCGAAATTGGATTATGATAAACGTGCCCTTGTGTGGGTTGAACTGTGACTGGGGCTATGACTCATGTAACGGTCCATGGGGCCTATATATTCCCTGACATTACCCTGGTCTGGGTCTTGCTTCCCTTGTGCGGCCTGCGCGCCTGCGCCAAAGTTTGACCTCAGCTAGCTGGCTCAATAAACTCCGCTTGCTTGTGCATCACTGGTCCTGTCCTTTGTCGCGGGAGGCAACCGGGTGATTTCGGACCTTAACATATGGAAAATACTAACCCATCAGAAAATCTAATTTAACTGAGTGTCAAAAGGGAAGGATTCTGGATCTCTTTTTTTCTGGTAGTACCTCTATCTCTATCTGCATAGAGATAGAGGTCTACCTTCTCACCAAGTGCTTTGTCTGGGAAAAAGTCTTGGGAAGGGTAACCCTTCACAGAAACAAAAGTTACTATCCTACTTATCCCCAATGGCATACTTTCATCCTTCATTTGCATGAATATGTTAAGCCACTGTGTTCACTCATTGCGAAACTAGATCAGTTTCTAGTAACTATGTCCACCCCAGGACAGACCTGGAATGACAGTTTCCTTTTCTTGGAACTTGTAAGAATTGCCACATACTGTGTATACAGAAATTATTAACAAATGGATGATTAATGATGCTGTGAATTACAGGTTTTCAGATTACTTGTAACATTTTGATCTTGGTAAATGAATATATTTTAAAAACGGTGGCCATTTTCTCAGGACTTTGATCAGAGGTATAATCCTACATCTTTCTAACTGAAATGGTTTAGTTCTATTACCCCTTGACATAAATGGATTGATGCTTTTTTAGTTAGGAAAAAATTATTATATTTATACTGGTTCATAAATATAGAAAGATTTCCCTTTGTTTTCAATTACCACATTTTTAGCAGGTAAATGGTAACATGTTGAGAAGTGATTGTGTGTGCTTTTGTACTGCTTTTCTTCTCAGAAGAGGAAAGTTTATAGGAATCGGCAAGATAGCAACAAAGAGCACAAAATTGCTGTGTAGAAATTCAAGATATTTTTTCAAACAATTAATTAATGTTCTTTTTTTCAGAAATAGTAGAAATGATGCTTTGGATATAATATATTGAGCTTTCGTAAGATATCCAAAAATTTATTAATCAAGTTCTGGACAACATGAAGAAATGGGAGCTGGGTTAAGACACAAAGGATTTCCATACAATAGTGAAGCACCATGTTCCTCCACCTCTTTCCTTTCTGGGGCTGCTTAGGTGTCCATGGAACTGGTCTTCAGTCACGACTAACTGGTATATTGCTCCATCATGGCCAGTATTCATTCTAATTGGTCATTGCATACGCTTTGCAGGTGTTAAATATTTTAAATATTCTCTTGGAGCAAAATAAATTAGAGCTTTTGGACTGAAGCTGGGTCAGTACCAGATGAATTCTTTAGGAGCTTCTTGCATGGTGCCCACACCCCATATATAATTAAAATGAAAAATAATCATAAAAAGTGTCAGGAGACCCAACACAGTTCACATTTTCCCATGATGATAACTTCAGCATGTTTTTAAAATTGTTGAATAACAAATTGTGTTTGTTTTCTCATTCATTGGGTACCTCTGCTTTGTTAGTGCCTTAAACTTGTGTCTTTGTTGAGCTCAGAGTTTATCTATTAAGGCAACAGAAAATGGTGGAAATTGGGAATTATGGATTGGTTCTTTTTACATTTTGCTTCTATCAGTAGCTATGTAGACCTGAAGTAAGTAAAAATTGTTTGCATTGCCAATAAACTTTTATATTGAGTTGTTTAAAAGAAAAACACTGTTTAAATTAAAACATGAACAAATAAGCCTTAGACTTCTTTTAAGGGAAAAATAAAGCAAAATATTCAATCCAGAGGTTAACCACAAAAATTCTAAATTCATTAAACTGTCATGCTTGCATAATGGTTTAGATTGTTTGCTCTGACTTTAGGGTGGCTAAGTGTCCCCTTTCCCGCGGTGCCATCCTCCGTTGTGCATCTGAGCTGTTCTGTGAAAGGCCGACTTGCAAAACAGATGGTGAATGTGTGTGTTGGGGGAATTGGGTGTAGCAGCTAGGGATCGTTTAGGTGATCTTTCTCAGCCACAGGGACTGACTCTATATCAGTACTGGTTGGAAAGTAGAGAGTCTGCCTGTTACAGGCTACATGCCTGTATATACACATAAACATATAGCTTTAGTTGCTGTCACTAAGAGCCTGTCTGTTAGGGGAGATGTTGTCTCAAGATAATTGGCCCCTTCTGCTCTATGCCAAGTTGAAACAAAAGATAATTACAAAAAAAGTACTGAAGAGAAACGCCAACTTAATGAGTGAGGGATTTATCTAGAGACAGCTGAAAATATCCATTAAATGTGTAAACAAGACTGAAAGGATTGGCAGAGTAGTAGAATGACAATTATTTTTTGATTATTGCATTTTATTAGTTTGAAATGCACTTACATATGTTTCTTTTAGCCTTGGGAAGGAGAGAAACATTTATTGTACACTTCAAAGTTGTAAAAAAGTTTAATTTTTAAATTGTCATAACTTAAAGAAAAATGAGCTGTGTAGGCTAGAAGTAGATTGAAAGAGGAATCTATGGAAAATTCTGTTCTGGCACTACCTTTGTGACCTTACAAAATAAAAATAATGATCTTATTATGAAGACTTAATAAATGCCTGTGGTCTCATGGAAGCAGTTGGCACCATTTAATCTTCACAGCCACACTGTAACATAGGAGTTTTATTCCATTATACAGATGAGGAAACTGAAGACTGGTAAGCTTAAGGGATTGGCCTAGAGTCACCTTTTGGAACCAGGATTGCAACCCAGGATCCTGACTTCAGAGGACATGGTATTTATCATCAGGAATATGTTTGTTTCCTGTCACTTAACTTTTGTGTTTTACAATTCAGGTATAGAACTAGAATATTCACAATAAATCATAGGGTTTTGGAACTGGAAACTTTTTTTTCTTCAAATGAAACTAAACAGAGCCAATGTTCATCCTATACTCACTGCAGAAGGTCAAGAGAATGACTAAATGGTAATTACTAACAAGTATTTGTAACAATTTAAGTCATTTCAGGATTTTACTTTTGACAGTTACTTTTATTAGTTTGAGAAACAGGGACATGGAAAGTAGGTATTTGTGAGCCTACATCTCTGCGGCTTTCTCCTTTCTGTATGAAGCTTTACCTCCATTATCCCCTAGAGTTGCTAAATAATCACTTGACAAGCCATAAACTCATCAAAGGAGTAATGAGTAAATCCTGGACTGCTTGAAAGGAGGAAATTTCAATAAAGGAATGAGCAGCATGTCACTGATTAGGAGACCCAGGAGGAGACTGTAGTTATTCTGTGATATTCAAACTGGAGGTTATAGAAACAGTGCTACCTCAATAGAAAATAATGTGTCTCACTTCTTTAGGAAAGAAAGGTTCATTCTTTAGCAAATCTTAAATTTTTCTTCATGGTACGTAGTTTTCTTAAAACAAAGCTAATATAAATGTATACAGTAAAGTTTAAAGGTTATTGACAGTATTTTTTAGTATAGGAATGCTGAATTCTTTTGTTATCATATTAAAATTAGATATTTCACATAAGTGAATTTTTTCACAGTTTTTTTAATAGTTTATTTTTACATCATTTTGTGCCTTTTCCCATCTCAGTTGTAATCCCCGTGGGCTTCCCATCACCAAATCACCAACTCCATAATTTAGGGCTTTTCCCTCCACCCACCATTTTTGATCCCATTCCCCACTCCACCCCTGTAAAATTTCTCTGGTATATAGTTGTTCATTATTATTATTATTATTTTCTCCTCTGGTCCTTTATATTCCTGCTATGAGTGAAACCATCCGGTATTTTTTCTTTTCTTTCTGGCTTATCTCACTAAGCATGATCTTTTCCAACTCCATCATGTTGCTGCAAAAGACATGTGGTTTTTCTTTTTTGGTTGCTGAGTAATATTTCATCGTGTATATGTACTGCATCTTTTTAATCCAATCATCTACTTTAGGGCATTTGGGTTGATTCCATGTCTTTCCTATTGTAAATAAAGCTGCAATAAACATGGAGGTGTAGGTGTCTTTTTGAATCAGTGTTTTTGTGTCTTTTAGGTAGGTACCTAGGAGTGGGATTGCTGGGTCATATGGAAGTTCCATTTTTAGCAGTTTGAGAAACCTCCAAACAGTTTTCCATCATGGTTGTAGTAGTTTACATTCCCACCAGCAGCACAGGAGAGTTCCTTTTCCTCCACATCTTTGCCAACATTTTTGTTGCTAGTTGTTTTAAGATGTGCCATTCTCATTGGTGTCATTGTAGTTTTAATTTGCATCTCCCTTATTACAAGTAATGTTGAATGAACATTTTTTCATATGCTTGTTGGCCATCTGCATTTCTTCTTTGGAGAAGTATCTTTTTAGTTCTTCTGCCCATTTTTTGATGGGGTTGCTTATTTTTGTTGAGTTTCATCAGTTCTTTGTATATCTTTGCGATCAATCCTTTATCGCTAGTTTTGTGTGAGAAAAGTGTTTCCCAATCAGTGGGATGTCTGTTTGTTTTCTGTAATGTCTCTGCTGTACAGAAGCTCTTTAACTTGATGTAATCCATCTCTTTATCCTTTCCTTCACTATTGTTATGTTGGGTGCTATATCTTCAAAGATGTTACTGAAGTGTATGTCATGTAGTGTTTTACCCATTTTTCTTCCAGGTATTTTATGGTGTCCATTCTTATCACATAAGTGAATTTTTTTTTAAGATTTATTTATTTATTCATACAGAACCGGGGTACAGGTCAGAGATGCGGAGGGTGAGAGGATTCACCAGAGACTGAGTGGGGAGCAGAACAGGCAGATCAATGAAGTACACTGCTGAGAGGAGCAGTGGGCGGGTCAGGAGAGGTCTGCCGCGCCATGTGGTCTCCTCCAGGGAAGGCGGGAATCGAACTCGTGCGGAAGTGGCTTAAGCTTCTTAGTGCTGTCCTTTAACCCGCTGCGCCACCAGGGAGGGCCACATAAGTGAATTTTTAAGGTAAATATTTTAATTTTAATAAATTATGATGAATTTTACATTTTTTATTAGGTCTACTGTATAAATAACAAATGAGGACATATGATATATGTGTTTGTTTAATGGAAACTAATGAAATGCATAGCCACATAGTGACTACCGAGACTGAGAAATGGAACACAACCTTGGAAGCCATGTTGCCATTCTGTCACTCCTGCTAATAACCTCCATGGATATATTATGAATGATATTTTCATTTAGTTTTTAGGGTTACATAAGTATAAATGATGTATTTTAAAATTTCACAAAGGGAATTATTCTATATGAACTTTTCTGTGACTTGCTCACATTAACATTATGTTTCCAAAAATTACCTGTGTTGACGCATATACTAGAGTTCATTTCCACTTTTTATAATGTATTCCATTTTATGGATATGCCAGAGTCTGTTTTTAATTTTTTAGATACTCACTTGCTGATTTATGATTTATTTCTAGTTACTTGCTGTTAAGATGACACTATAAATATTTTTGTATACATCTCCTAGTTGCAGATAAACAAGAGTTTCTCCAGGATACTTACTCTGTAGAGAAGCTGGGTTGTAGCTATACACATCTGCTACATTCCTTTGCAATGCCAGTAAGTGCACAAAGTAGTTGTGCAAGTTTAAATTCTCCCAGAAGTAAACAGAAACGTCTGTGCTCCACATACCTGACATCATTTGGGACTGTCAAAATGTATAAATTTACCATTCTCATGGGGTAAAAGAGTTTCTTTGCATTTCCCTGATTACTAATGAGGATGGCCATCTTTTCATAGATTTATTGACCTTACCATTTTCTTTTTGAAATGCTGTGGGTATGTCTTTGTCATTTGTGTGTCTTATTCTTTTCATTGTCTTTTTTTTTTTTACTTATTCTGTGCAGTAATTCTTTCTTCATTGAAAATGCTCTAAAAACCTTAAAACTTGCTTTATGTTTTTCCTTGGAATCTTAATATTTCAAATATCTTTTCATGGTATGCTTGGATAAATAGTTCTTAATTATATTTTAGGTGAATTAATCAGTCTTTTTCTCTGTGTTTTGAGCTATTTATATATTGCTGAAGAAATCTTACCCTATGGCAATTAAGGTACTCTTGTATATATTTTTACACGATTTAACTTGTTCATTAAACTCAATATGTGGAACTCTTTCTTCTAATGTAGATTGTGAAATAAAGGTTGAATTTTCTTTTTCTGTACATTGTTGCAATGTCATTTATAAACTAGTTCACACTGGTCTGCTGTCAGCTTTAATATTTTATATATTGTTTCTCTGTGGGTAGGTTCTTCTTCAGCCTCTAGATTTGTTACATATACTGTTGATGTCTTTGTAATATTGGTGATCTTATTCATAAGCTTTGTATATTTTCCCATTAATTTTGGTGTTCTTAAATATTTTTAAAATAAATTTTAGTTTATACAGAAAAATCTTATAATTTTTATGCCCCTATTTTTATTTCAAAATTATTTAAAAAAATTATATACTTGAAAGGTCATTCTTTCTTTTTAAAAAATATTTATTTGTGCATACAGAAATGGGGTAGAGGCCAGAGGTATAGGGGTGGTGAGAAGATTCACCAGAGATGGACTGGGGAGTAGAACAGGCAGAATGAGGAAGTACACTGCTGAGGGGGTCAGTTGGTGGGTCAGAAGAGGTCTGCCATGCTTTGAACTCGTGCCGCAGTGGCTGTGGATAGCTTCATAGTGCTGCTCTTTAACTCGTTGCCCCACCAGAGAGAGCTCAGGTTGTTCTTTCTAATGCTTTGCTACTGGTCTATAGAAAGACAAGTCATTCTTACGTATTAATCTTATATTCAGAAACCTTAATAAACTCTCATATTAATAGCATTAAGTTTATGTTAGATAATCATGGCTTTTGAATAATGACAGCTTTGTCCCCATCCTTATTTCTTACGATGTTTTCTTGCTTTTGTACTCTTACTCTGTAGGCTGGGACTTTCAGTACAAATTTAATATAAGTTGTGATATTTGATATAGAAAATGCTTTGTACATATTTTCATACTTTGCCTTATTCCAGCTACTATTCTAAGCACTTGATGTTGGGAGAGTGGAATAAATATGATTATTTATTGATTTATAACAGAATAATTACATCCTTACTAATTTTTTGACAGTGCAGGATTTCTGTCTTCAGATGGGATCACTATCATTCTCCCACCACCAGCCCCACACATAGTCCTCCTCCATTATAGTCCATTGTGTTTTACTTCAACACCCCACTCCCACCATTGCCATATCTTTTCAACCCCTGCACCTCCTCTCTCATCCTAGAGGTCTCAGATTTGAAGTCAGCTTTCAAATTTTTTTTTGTTTTAAGGTTTGTCTTTGTCTGATCCTTGAGTTTTCCTGTATTCCACATGTAAGTGACAACATCCTGTATTTATCTTTTCCTTCTAACTGAGCATAGCATAATCCCTTCCAGCTCTAACCTTTTTTCTCCAAGGATTTTAACTCTTTTAATTACTTTTATGTCTCTTGCTATAGATCTCCTTTTATTTAAATAGGTTGGTGTTCTTTTATCTTCCTATAATTGTATTCAAGTTCAATAACATTTCTTCCATTATTCTTTTAAAAATATTTTTCTCTTCCTGGAATGCCTGTGATTCTTATATTTCCTTTTCTCATGGTATCAAATAATTCTTGATGTGTTGCTTAATTTTTTTTCACTCCCTTAATTTCTGTCTCTCTCTCTCTCTCTTTTTTTTTTAAGATTTATTTATTTATTCATACAGAACTGGGGTACAGGCCAGAGATGCAGAAGGTGAGAGGATTCACCAGAGACAGAGTGGGGAGCAGAACAGGCAGGTCAACGAAGTACATTGCTGAGGGGAGCAGCGGGCTGGTCAGGAGAGGTCTGCCTCGCCATGTGGATCTCCTCCAGGGCAGGCAGGGATCGAACTCATGCGGAAGTGGCTTCTTAGTGCTGTGCTTTAACCCGCTGCACCTCCAGGGAGGGCCTAATTTCTGTCTCTTTTTCTATTTTGATTTCTTTCCCTATGTATATCTTTGGACTTGCTGGTTTGATGTTCTGTTTGGTTTATTCTACTTTTGTGGTTTTCTCCAGAACTTTTCATTTCTTCCATTGATCTTTCTGTTTCGCAACTCCATTACTTTCTTATTTAAAGTTTAAATTTTGATATTTTGTTCTTTGTGCTTCTCATAGTATTCATTTGTTTTCTGAGTTTTTGTATGCCTCTGAGTTGTTTTTCTGAGGTTTTTTTTTTGTTGTTCCAATTCTTTAATCTTTTTAGAGATAGCAATTTTGTGCCTGATAGGAAAAAAAAAAGATTTCATGTTTTTGTGGGTTTGGTGCTGGAAATTTTCTTTTTGTGTGCATGTGTGTGAGATGTCATTCCCTCCATGGTATTGTTTACCATTTATATTTTTCTTCTCATTGTTTCATTTGAGTTTGCTCTGTTATAGTGGACTTAGTTGTGTGTAGGTCTTCTCCCACTGGGCATTCACCAGGTGATGGGCATTGCAGGTGGGACATTGTGGGATATGTGGTACAAGGATCCTGTTGGTTAGTGGACCATCAGGACCTGGGTGGGTATATAGGTAGGAGTGTGGACTATTGGAAAGTTCATCCCAAAGTCATTGGTAGGTTGTCCATATCTTATTTTAAACTGAATTTTAACTTCTATGTCTATTTGTAAATTGAGATTATATAAAATTTGTTGTAGGTCAGTGATTAAATATAATTGATAATTTTGTTTTCCAGTTATATTATGTGAGAAATAATGTTAAGGTCTTTTATGAAATATTAATTACTATTAATGTTGTTTCCATTTATGGGTGCAGATAGACATTTCCCCCAATATGTCTGGAGTTGGCCTTTTCCAATACATGTTACTTTGGTCAACTAACGCCTCATGAGAGACTGCTGCCATTACTGAAAGAATTTATATTTTTTAGCTTTATGTATCACTCTAGAAATAAAACCTTTATTGAGAAATCTATTTCAAGTAGGGCAAACCTCTAGAGTCATGATTTTGTCACATGAAGTTATCACTTCTTTATCATGTGAAACCCCAACTATTTACTTGTAGCCCTGGACCTCTTAACACAGGATGGGCTGAGAATGTGGTGGTTTACCCATTTACTTTAGAAATTAAAGTGATGTAAATCCTCTACATGGATGTTATTAAATTTGGTCTTTTTTCCCTACAAACCTGCTTGGTGCTGTTTATTCACCAGCCTCAGAAGAAACCAGAGAGGTGATGGAATTTCCCACTGTATCCTGACATGAATAACATTTAGCTTTTTATATGCAGTATAATTTAACTTTATAAAATAAATACAAAAGTCATACCATTGATAATACTTAAGGGATATGGTTATGATTTCTTTCATTGTTTTGTAGAAGAATGGCATAGTTAATGAGAATTGAGAGACAAAACTAAGGGTAGTTCTGAATTTTCCTTCTCATCATTGGCACTTTTGAATCAGCTGGAGCTTTTTTGCTTTGGATTTGAAAACGATTTACAGGTCATTTCAATAACCTATGGAACCCTATTGGTAGAGTGGTTCTTATAAACTGTGGATAGAAATGAAATCTCAGCTTGGTGATTCACCTATCAGATATTCTTTTATCAATAAAGTGGTTATTATTTTTTTAAAAGATTTATTTATTTATTCATACAGAACTGGGGTACAGGCCAGAGATGCAGAGGGTGAGAGGATTCACCAGAGACAGAGTGGGGAGCAGAACAGGCAGATTGACGAAGTACACTGCTGAGGGGAGCAGCGGGCGGGTCAGGAGAGGTCTGCCACGCCATGTGGTCACCTCCGGGGCAGGCAGGGATCGAACTCATGCGGAAGTTGCTTTAGCTTCTTAGTGCAGTGCTTTAACCTGCTGCGCCACCAGGGAGGGCCGGTTATAATTTTTTTTTTAAGATTTATTTATTTATTCCTACAGAACTGGGGTACAGGCCAGAGATGTGGAGGATGAGAGGTTTCACCAGAGACAGACAGGGAAGTAAAACAGGCAGATCAACAAAGTACACTGCTAAGGGGAGCAGTGGGTGGTCCAGGAGAGGTTTGCAGTGCCATGTGGTCACCTCCTGGGCAGGCAGAGATGGAACTCATGCGGAAGTGGCTTTAGCTTCTTAGTGCAGTGCTTTAACCTGCTGAGCCACCAGGGAGAGCCGAAGTGGTTATAATTTTTAATAAGCTATACAAGAATATTAACTGCTTTACATTTTTGTATACATAAAGCTTGAGATCATTGTAGAATTTTGATTTTATGACAAACTGTGAAGGTGAAAGTTATCCCTGTTGAATCTTCATTGAATTTCTTTTTGCACAAGAAAAAAGTAGCTGGTGAGTGAAAAATAATTATTTCATTAATGAGAGAAAAAAGGATTACTGAGAAAAGGAAGAATTTTCAGATTGCATTGATTAACTGGTTGGTTAGTACTCTACCTCAGAAGCTACAATTTTCTGACTCTTCACACTGGGTTTAAGCTTTGATGATTTCTGCAAAGTTTTGGACATACTGATTAATAACTGAGATGAGTATTTTGTGTTTGAAAATTGGTGCATTGGCAGCGGTCCTGGGAGATAAGACAGCTTCTCTTGTGCCTTTTCTAATGAGAAAAGCATCCTGGGGGGCCAGCATTGAGCAGATCTCCTGCTGTCTTTTGTGTTCTGCAGGAGCTTTGGTGTTGGCCAACACCAACCAGTGGGAGCTTGGTACATTTTCTCTCCTGGTAAGCTCTGAAGCTCCTGGCTTCACACCTCTCTCTCTCCACTTCAACATGATCCTTGCAGCAAGCTTGGGAATTGATCAGTGTTTCCAAAAACTATTTTTTTTTTTATTTTCAGGTGTCCAATTGAAAGACTTCATGCTGTGATGTTTCACAGCTTTTGATTACTGTAAGAATTTAGGGTACATCGTGGAATTTAATACGCAAAGTGAAAACGTGGCTTGATGCTGGTAATTATTTTATTAAAATTGAGTATGTTTTTCAGTTGGTTGGAATAGATAGGAAAACTACTATTGTTTTCCCATTGTATACAGGCATAGATGTAAACCTGTGGGAGTCAAAGAGCTTATTTGATAAAAGCTAAATTCATGCCCACATTTCTCACCTATCAAGTAACCACACTCATTCACAACTGTCAAATATAAAGGTGATTTGTACACCATCCAAAATATCTCCACCAAGTTCCAAGCTTGATATTTAAGAGTTTATAAGATCATTCTGAGCTTTGTTAAAAAGATGCTCTAACCCATCTTCAATAGGATTTAGTTTTTGAGGTATTTTTCTGTCAATAGTGATGGAAAAGAAAATATCCTGAACTGTTTTGCACATGGATAACAGGGTGTGTCCACAAAAGCTGTCTAGCTTGCTCCCCTTTCTCAAGCAAAATCTGACAAATTTTAACAGGGTAAAACATGAAGAAGAAAAAATTTGGTTTGATTTAATTTTTTCTTAATTATAAAATTAAAAATTCTAGAAAAAACTGTCAGAGTAGAAATAAAAGCCAGAATTAAAGCACTGAAGCATGCCTGTAGAACTGATGTGATTTTTTATATACTGGAGAGTTTTTAAAAACAAATAAATAAATGAAACAATGTATAATAAGTAAAGCCAAGCAAATAAATAGATAATTGAAAAAGTTTCATTCCCCAATTGGATTAACATTTAGATGAAAGTAAAATGGTCAAGTATGAATAAAACTCTTTAGGAGGTCCTCATTTTAAGCTAATTATATTTCAACATTCTAGATTTTTGTATGAAACTTGGAACACTCTTAGTCATATTTAATACTATATTTGGAAAAATCAATATTATACACACAGTCATATGAGGGTCCCCTGAGCATTTCTGAAGTTTCATAATAAAGATAAGAACGGTTTGGAGAATTTGATTCTAAGGGAAAAAAATGTGTTGAGCATTGCATTTTGGAATGTTTTACCTTTAGAGTGGCCCAGAAAAGGGTGTTATGTGGGGAGGGGATTCCTTTATGTCAGAAACCTGAGACCAGGAGGTCAGAGTCTTAGAATGGAGCTGAGTGTGGGATTCTGGAGGGGCTGGTGTTAATAAAATACAGAAGCATGAATGGGAGGAAGGCGGTGATGGCATGAAGTCACTCAGTCATTTCCCCAAGAACTGTCCCTGTCCTTCTTGCTTTCCTAGTAATTTTATTTCATATCTCTCTGGGGGAATGGAGATGACTTCCTTTTCTTTCTCCTTCTACTCATGAGTAGATCCAGTGGTGTCATGTATAATGAAAATTTAATGAGTGGATCCAGTGGTGTCATGTATAATGAAAATTTAATCTTATCACTTCTTGATATTTTTTATGTTTTCTCTTCTAGCAAGAAGTAAAAAGAGGGCTAGGTGTGTTTTCAAATGACTTCAAGTATCTGGGGCAGAAAGGAATAGTAAGGGGAGATTTCAAAATTTTTAAGCACTGAATTAAATGGGGTGGAAGGAAAGAGAGGAAAGGGAGGGGAAGAAAGGGAGGAAAAGAGAGAGAGAGAGACAGAGATGAATGTAGAAAGACTGAAAGACAGTAGAGAGACCT
The DNA here is from genome assembly GCF_000260355.1 of Condylura cristata. Lineage (NCBI taxonomy): Eukaryota > Metazoa > Chordata > Mammalia > Eulipotyphla > Talpidae > Condylura > Condylura cristata. The sequence continues at coordinate 34,416,824 of NW_004567106.1, read as the reverse complement.
TAAAAGAATTTAAACAGATATTAAAATCTTTCAATTTCCATTTGTGGACTGTGTGGAAAGGAGATTGAAGGTTTGTTGCAAGATTTTAGTTTCAAGATGGTGATTTGGTCTAGGATAGAGAGTTTAGTTGGGTTGATGGTGGACTGAAAGTAAAGGGTAAGGAAGAAAGGAATGTCTAGAAGGACTCCTTTGGCATGAGCATCTGAGGTCCCGGTGTTAGTTAGGAGAAGCTCTGTTATACTGTGGTAACTACAGTTAGAAATCTCAGCACTAAAAAAACAAAATTGGCCCTCCCTGGTGGCACAGCAGGTTAAAGCACAGCACTAAGAAGCTAAAGCCACTTCCGCATGAGTTTGATACCCGCCTGCCCCGGTGACCCACATGGTGCTGCAGACCTCTCCTGACCCGCCCGCTGTTCCCTTCAGCAGTGTACTTGGTCAATCTGCCTGTTTTGCTCCCCACTCTGTCTCTGGTGAAGCCTCTCACTGCCCCTGCACCTCTGGCTTGTACCCCAGTTCTGTATGTACAAATAAATAAATCTTAAAAAAAAAGTTTTAAAAAGAATTTAACAGGCAATTATAAATTAGAAACATTCTGCCGTGCAGGGAGAGGGATCAAAACAGGGGAAGGAAGAGCACAAGGCACAACGGTTATGGTGCATGGATGAATTGGTGGTGGGAATTTTATGGGGACCACACCTGAGAGGAGAAAACATACATTGTACAGAAAGGAAGAATGACATCAAGTATATATAAAGTAAAGTTTAAAAAATTTGAGTATTTTAATGATGTTCAGTCTTACAAAGTCTCCTAGAAGTCCAAGTGACTCTCCAGGGCAGCTGTCCTCCAAACTCAGTGATCTGCACTACCCACCTTTTTACACAGATGCCACCAAACTTGCTGTTGCAAGATAAGAGGAACTTGGGGGTTTATGCCCTGACTCCTTAATGCTACTGTTACTTCCATTGACATGTCTTTGGGTACAGTGACTCACATATATGGGTGCGAGTTTTACTTCAAGGGACTGAAAATATATTCCTCCAGTCCCCACAAGAGAAAGAAGAGGAGAAGCAGAAAGGCAATGTGAAAATCTACCAGAAACGTTCATTTTATATGGGAAACTCTGCAAAGGAAATGGAATCTGGAAGAGATAACTTAATTTCAGATAGGCTAAGTTTGACATGCTTGTGAGACAACCAGTGGTTATATCACATGGCCATTGGACAGTTGAGTAAGGAAGGAAGAAGGGAAGGAAGGAAAGGAGGGAACATAACCAAAGTATATAAACAATCTCCATAATCAAGATAAAGAACATTTGCTTCACTCCTTGTGTAGTCAAATCCCTTTCACCTTTACCCCCCCAACCCCATCACAAACAACTTCTAGCAACCACTAATTTTTATCTTTTTACTTTACTTTTATCTTTATACTTTATATCTATATAAATTTTCTTTTTCTAGAATTTCACAAATTAGAATCAGATGGAGATGGTGTATGGTCTTTTGTATCTGATACTGATTTACTACAAAGATTAGTAAATTTTTTTCATGCAAAGCTTCAACTAAATAAATATTTTAGACTTGCAGGCTAATTTGGTTTTCAGAAGTACTTACTTCTGCTGGTTTGTATTGTGAAGGCTGTTTTCACAATATGTAATTGAATGCATGTAGTTCTGTTCCATAAAACTTTGGGCTGTATTTGGTCCCAAGGCCGTCCATCACCATCTTAACAGTCACAGAGTGACTGTAATCCCCTGCTATTGTGTGTATCAATAGTTCTTTTTATTGCTGACTACCCTTACACTGTACGGGTGGTATATCATAATTATTTACCCATTCAATGGAACTTTAAATTGGTTCAATTTTTTGACTTTTGTGAATAAAGCTGCCATGAACATTCTCGTGTAAGTCTTTTTATGAACATAGCTTTTCATTTTTTTATGTTATAAGAGTAGATTTTCTGGGTTGTAAGGGAAATGCATACTTACTATGATGAGAAATTGCCAAAGCTTTCTTAACTAGCAGTATGTGAGAATTCTAGTTGTTCTTGCCATTGTAGTGTATATGTGTTTACTAATACCTAAAAAAAAAAAAACACAAATAAACCAATGGAAACATGTCATGTATAGTTTCCTGTCATTAATTTTTAAATGTGATTAAAACATTAAGCCTTAAATTTTTTATAAAATTTTCTTATTGGAAACAATGCACTAGTTCTCTATGTAAATGACAGTGATTTCAGAACCGCACTGCTTAGAGTACAATTACGCTGTACTGTTGGCAGTTACTAAGTGACTTTACTAGTTGGTTGAACTGAGGGTTGGGGTAAAACCCTTATGAGGTTGGAAGAACTTAATTTGATTCCATTTATGATCGGTGGCCAGCCTTCCTCCTCATGGGTGTGCCAAGGCAGATTTTGAATTTTTCGCAAAAAAGTTAATTGTGTATGTTGACCCCCAAGTTGCGTTCCAGTGCAGGACTGGATTAACTTTGCCTGGAAAATTTTAAAGTAGCTGTTTGAAGTCTACCTTTTTTTTTAAGATCTCAGTCAAGTTTCATAAACTTTCACTTTATACTGTGTAACTTCCCAGTGAACTCTCTGGTACCTGAGTGAATTGATTTGCTATTTAGGTTCTTTGCCATAATAAGCTCATTAAATGCTGGGGCCTGCTACCAGAAAGTCATTATTTCAGTTTTGAGTACTTGTTCTACGGCTGTACTCTGACAGAGCTAGATGTCAATTAAGATTATTCCTTGTTAGTGGAAATAAAATCATGTTATCTTCTAAAAGAATCCCTCTGTTCTTTTATATAGTGGAAGACTATATTCAGTTCACATAAACGTTTATCCATTCATTAAGTGAAAAGGTAAAAAGTTAGAGGTCATGAAGAAACCCCTGTATTACCTCACTGGAAGCTATGAACTAAATTGGGGTAGGAGATAGTTTTTCTACACAGTGGTTCCTCAGGGGTGATGTCAAGTTATAAGTTCCACTATAGCATCAAGAATTAAGTCTATGTTGAGCTTGAAAAGATCAGACCATAGGATTACTCTACAGAACTGAATCAGAAGAAATTTCATCTAATCACATAAATCTTATCTGATTGAGGTGGGAAGGGGTGAAAGGGAGTGTGTTTAAATCCCTCATTTTTCCTTGTGACCCATATTGACCCTAAAAGCCTGGATTTATTTATTTTCATAGAGCTAGCATTGATCTACTTTCTCTTGGTTCCAGACCCTGTAGTAAGCACTATAAATATACTAAGGTCAGAGGAAGTTCACTGTAAGGGTTCAGAACATAGACTTGGGAATGACTAGATTGTGAACTTAACCAAGTTAGTAGCTGATTTCATCAGTGACTCCATTTCCTCATTTTTTTTTTTTAAATGGAGATTGAACTCATATAGAAGTGGCTGCAAATAGCTTCATAGTGCTGAGACCTAAGCCACCAGGGTGGTCCATTTCCTCATTTTAAAAATAGGAATTATAGCAGTGTCTACATCATAGGGCTGTTGGGAGGCTACAATGAGTTAATACATGTGAATTGTTTATTAGGACATGTAGTTTGTCTGCAATTGTTAGCTATTACAGTCATCATCTTAGCACTCATCTCATGAAAACTGTGCGGGATAAGGCACTTTATATTTCCCATTTTACAGTTTAATAAACTGAGGTGAGGAGATCAATTTTCTCAAGCCCATAAGGTTAGGAAGCAGCAAAACTATAACTAGAAAATGTGCATTTTATTTGGAGTAGTGCCAGCTCCACATATAGCATCATGTTCTACACTATTATGGGAGTCAGAATCCTGGGTCATGTTTGACTCCAGCTTTTTCCCTCTTTCCCAATATTCAGTTTATATTCATCCTGTTAATTATTATTATTTTTAAATAACTCATATGTCCTTCACCTTCTCCTGTAGCTTCAAGTCCATCATCCTATCCCAAACCATTCCCCTCAACTACTTTCTTGTCTAGCTTCTATTCCTACCTTGCCCCATTCCAAGCTGTTTTCCTTGTAAAATGAGGTGAAAAATCTGGTAATCTTGAACCTGATTTAAAATATCAGCCACTTTCACGTTCACATATAGGTCTGTTTGACTCTAAAATCTGTCCTGTATGCCATTTTATCTCTATAAACTTTGGAACAGTAAACTTTGATTTGAAAAAATATATAAGATTTTGAGGTGTCAAATGTAATTTGGTTTCTTTGACCTCATTTATGAAATTCATGCCTTAGATAATTAGGTCTTAGAATCTGTCCCTATTACCAGATCTGTCATTGGAACTCAAATCTTCCACAAAAATTTATAGTATCTGACCTTTTTTGGAGGCAAGAGAAACTAAATCATAATAGGGAAAATGACTAGATGTGTGACCGCATTTTCTAATTTTTTCACAATCCCCTCACTTATATAGCTAAGCTGTGTGTGTGTGTTTTGTCATTATTGATTTGTTTTTGTATGATTAAATTCTTATCAAAGCAAATATTAGCAGGTTGAATCCCAAGTTTGCTAGAATTGTGTTCAGATAAGAAGAATTATAAGTGATCATTATATGCTTACTTTGCCAAAGTAAATTTTTAAAAGTATTCAGTTAGCAAATTGCCAACACTGAGTTGGAAGTTCCTCCAGCTGTTTTCCTCTTATCAGTTTTTAATGCCATCACTTCAGACAGATTTGGAGACATCTATGCCCCTGTAAAAGTGAAGAGAAAATGAACACTTAAAAAATAGTCTGGGGCTCCCTGGCAGTGCAAGGGGTTAAGTCTCAGCACTATGAAGCTACCTGCAGCCATTGCAGCAAGAGTTCAAATCCCTGGCCAGGGAGCTGACCCACATAGTGCAGCAGACATCTCCTGTCTCACCACCCTCAGCAATAGATCCACCTGTTCTACTCTCTACACACACCCTCCTCCTGCACCTCTGGCCTACACCTCAGCTCTTGTATGCATAAATAAATAAATCTTTAAAAAATATGTTAAAAAAAATAAGAATATGGTTCTTGGAATGACAGCAAGCCAGGGTGAAACAGTGATACTGACTTTTCAAAATACAAATGCTGACTACTTTTCCCCAATTTATAGCATGTTTTTATATTTTTAGATGTGGTAAGGAATTTCTGGATTTTTATGCATATCTATTGAGAACCTATCCTTGGGTTTGTCTGTTGTGAACACTGGCCCACTGGATCCACTATCATCTTGGTGTTTGTGTGAAAAATTCTTTATGTTTACATGTCCATGATGATAGCATGTATCCTGATGGTGTTTTATCTTTTTTTTTTTTTTAAGATTTATTTATTTATTCATATAGAACTGGGGTACAGGCCAGAGATGCGGAGGGTGAAAGGATTCACCAGAACCAGAGAGGGGAGCAGAACAGGCAGATCAACAAATTACACTGCTGAGGGGAGCAGCGGGCGGGTCAGGGGAAGTCTGCCTCGCCATGTGGATCTCCTCCAGGGCAGGTGGGAATCGAACTCACGCGGAAGTTGCTTAAGCTACTTAGTGCTGTGCTTTAACCCACTGCGCCACCAGGGAGGGCCTGGTGTTTTATCTTAAGACAACTTGCAGCAAGTTTGTGAGGGAATCCAGATAAACAGCAGCAGGAAGGTTGTGATTTCTATCACAACAGTCCAGAGAGTTTTGACAAAGCCTCCTAATGTGAATGAGATAAAAGGGAAATATAAGATTTTTCCTTTTGTCTTGCTATCAGGTGTAATGCTGTGCCTAACAACCAGAAGATAGCCTATCTAGAACCCTGAAAATTTGAAAATTCCTTTTTCTAAGGACTTTTTTTTAAAAGTTTTTATTTATTTATGCATACTGAACTGGGGTACAGGCCAGAAGTGCAGGGGCGGTGAGAGGATTCACCAGAGACAGAGTGGGGAGCAGAACAGGCCAACTGATGAAGTACACTGCTGAGGGGAGCAGCGGGCGGGTCAAAATAGGTCTGCCGCACCATGTGGATCACCTCCAGGACTGGGGATTGAACTCATGCAGAAGTGGCTTTAGCTTCTTAGTGCTGTGTTTAACCCACTGCACCACCAGGAAGGGCCCTCTAATGACTTTTTCCTGAGAAATATTTTGAGTTTCTTTTGTTTAGAGTTGACACAATGCCTAAGAGTGGAGCTGGTAATCTTTGACCACTGTGCTTTAGTGCCCCCTTACCACTACATCCCCAATAAAACTGCACTCTGTGTACTCCTGGGCCCAGAACTTCCAAGCAGAGCTCAGCAAGTGAATCTTGCCTTTTCTCTGTCAACCTCCTAGAGCTGGGAGTGGGTTGGGGTAGGGAGTATAGCACTTCAAGACTACACTCAGAGAATAGGTCAAGAAGTCAGTGAATGTTGTGGCTTGATGCATCTGTCCCTCAGAATGATGAGCGATGAAATCACTGTAAGGCTGGAAAGATGCACAACTGGAGAAAATGTACAGTAGTAACTGGGCAGGCCGCCTTCCTTGCAACAAACCCTTTGTCCCTTCTTTAAAGACTGCTCTTAGCTAAAGAGCAAATTCATGTCTTCGTGAGAAGAGTTTAGAGATTGAATACTAGTCACCTCCTTATATTCAGTTAATTTGCCTGAGAGACTTGGGAATATGCTCAGAATAGAAAATAGGCCTCTTCTATCCCATTCAGGATAGCTACTCAGGTGATTGTTCTGTGACCTCCTGCCTTTGCCTCTACCCTGGACTTTGCTCCCTGGTTCCCTAATACAGTTGCTCGTCTTGAAACTTCCACTCATCTTTCAAAACCCAGAAAAAACTGTGTTCAAATATATGAAGCCCCCAGACTTCAGACTCATTTGTTCTTTCCTCTGTATTTGCATAGGAAGTTATCCACTTCTATTTGAGGCAAATGGAAAAAGAATTATAGTGTTGCAGGACCTCTGTGTATTTCACTAGATGAGACTATAGACATAGTGTTACTGATCTAGTTATCCATGCCTGGTGAATTAGTAATAATAATAGTAATGGTAATTATAGTAGTGATCCAAAGCACGCTGGCCCTGTTTTATATGTTTAGTCTTTTTTTACATTTATTTTTAGTTATTTATGCATACAAGAACTGGGGTGTAGGCCAGAGGTGTGAGTGGTGAGAGGATTCACTAGAGATAGAATGTGGAATAGAGCAGGTGGATCTGCTGAAATACACTGCTGAGGAGAGCAGCAGGTGAGACAAGAAAGGTCTCTGAGCCATGTGGGTCAGCTCGCAGGTCAGGAATCAAACTCTTGCTACAGTGGCTGGAAATAGCTTGACATAACTCATTTTAACCCCTCTGCCACCAGAGAGGCCCTTTATGTTTAGTCTTTACACCAATCTTATAAGAATATTTCTACTGTTCCAGTTTTACAGGTGAGGACATTGAGAGTTAGAATGTTATGTAACTTGCCAAAGACACAGTGCTGTGGATATGGCAGAAATGGGATTAAAGCCCTATGTACATCTGACTTCACATGCTTTCACAGGTCTGCTCTCATCTCAAGAATGAATCTAGAGGACCTGAATTGGAAGAAAAAGACCAAGATTAATGCCATCCTAAGTGAGTGTGGCCCAGCACTGTGTTACATTATCTCCTGGAATGACTAATTCAGTGCTGAGTTGTCAGGTAGAAGCCTATTGGAGGCTTATCTCCCGGCCCCCCTTGTGCAGGAGGCCTTCTCTGCTGATCTAATGCAACTGAATTTTCTATTATAGCCTTTAGAGTTCTGTTGTTGCTGGAGAGAAAGGGAGAAAGATGTTTCACATATTGTTTTTTGATCAGTAGGTTTGGAAACTTTGTCTGCCTTGCAGGATGGTGGAAAGGTTCCAGCATTTCCTGTGGCCTTGAATCTGGGTTCTGAGATAGGGAACCTGGCCTGAGCCTTTCCTCCTCCACTGGGGAATGTGAATACACTTCTCCCAGTGACAGGGTTTGCAGGCAGGAGGAGAGGTGAGGAGGAGTAGGGGAGGGCTTAGGCGAGAAGTCATTACTGGCATTATAACAGCTGAAAAGGAATTTGAAAAGCAAATATCCAAAAACCAGAACCAAAGGAGGAAGTGTGTGCATTGCTTTGTAAAATAATGCACTTTCCAGTTGAGATACTAATTCCCAAAGTGTTGGAGCTCAGAATGAAGGGAAAAACCAGCAGCAGCTGAGGTTAAGTCTCATCTTATTTTTGACAGAATTTCTCCAGGAGAAAAATGAATCTGGAATTGGCTCTGCTCATACTTCTGAGCACCTCTATTTCTGTTTCTGTCCAATGGGACTGATGAATAGCTGCTGCTCAAAGAAAAGCCTGAAGGTTTTCTGTGCAAGAAATTCTGGATTTTAAAAAATGTATCACTGGCTTGAGTAATACTTCACTTTTTTTAATCTCTGAATTTGCTTTTTTTTTTTTTTTATATTTTTTTTATTTGTGCATACAGAACTGGGGTACAGGCCAGAGGCTCAGGGGCGGTGAGAGGCTTCACCAGAGACAGAGTGGGGAACAGAACAGGCAGATCAACGAAGTACACTGCTGAGGGGAGCAGCGGGCGGGTCAGGAGAGGTCTGCCACGCCATGTGGTCTCCTCCGGGGCAGGCGGGAATCAAACTCATGCGGAAGTGGCTTTAGATTCTCAGTGCTGTGCTTTAACCCGCTGCTCCACCAGGGAGGGCCTGAATTTGCTTTTAAGGAAAGAATGATTTACTAATTCATTTATATATTTGAAAAAATATTTACTGAGTCCTGCCATCCTGTCAGGACTGAAGGTGTAGTGATGAATAAGATGGATGATTCTCCCTTTGGGGAATCCCATGAACTAATAACATGCATTGTGCCAAGACGCTCCAGTGGGTGCATGTAGACACCTGAGAAGCCACACCTCAACGCAGTTTCTTTTAGCGTGGGAAGCTATGGGGTCAGGGAAATTTCTAGATGTGTTGGCCAGTGAGACTGAATTTGAAGTCAAGGTGAGGATTTTTTAGGACAATCCAAGAAGAGAGGAAAAAACCTTCAAGGTAGAGGGAACATTATGAACAAAGGTGGAAGGTATAAGAATTTGGCATGCTTAGAAAATGTCTAATGAGGAAAAGGATAGCCAACATTTGTTTCCATTGCTTTCTTCACTCAGTAGGCCATGACATACTTGGGGAGTAATGCTGAACTTGCCAGTTTGGGAATTGGGTTAGTTCCATAGCAGTGCTGCCAGCAGCCACATCAGTAAGACGGTGATAATCTTAAGGGAAAACCTATTCACTATGTATGACATGTGTGTGCATGTGGGGGTGGGATGATTGGTGGGGAAGGGCTCAAGGATGTGCTTGGAAGTAGGATGAGATCTGCCAGGGGGAGGTTTTCATGCATTTAGGTCCCTGAATAACATATGAAGATTGAAAGCAGGAAGTGAGATGTTCAGATTCAAACACTATTCTATTTCTTTTGCTATTTATCTTCTGCTAGTTTGCCTAGAAGAAGCTGTATTTAATTGAATTTTTACTGTCCTGTGTGAATTGGAAAGTTATTCAAAAGAACCAGGCTGCTTGCTGGAGATAATCCCATTGACACAGGTGATAAGAATACCAAGGAAAAGGTATTCTTTGCCACTTTCCACTACATTTCTGGTCAGGACTGTTCAGCAATCCCTTTTCCCCTGAGAAAAAGAGAAGGCAAATGCTTTCAAAGCATCATTTCTCCAAGTATGTCTCTTGAGAAACCAATGCCATGAGGTACTCCATGGGGGGAGAAAAGCTTCCTGGGAAAATACTGTATACTATTCATGGAGATTTCACTGCACACATACATCATATTAAAAGAAAAAAAATTCAGAGTATGGTATAGTGATTAAAGTCATGGAATTAAAAACAGGGAGTTAGGCAGATGCAGATGTGGTTTGTTTTGGCTTGACTCCAGATGTGGATGTGAGTCTTTGGGTACATTACTTAATGTTGCTGTATCTCAGTTTCCTTGTCTGTAAAATGGTTTAGTAATGATAAATACATTATAAGGTTGTTATAAAATGTATATAATACTTGATTCGTTAACTGTTGTTAGCTATTACTCCATTCTGTGGTTTATAGAACATTAGACTTTGATTGCATTGCATGGCATTAGTAATTAAAAGAAATGGTATGGTGTGGGAAATGCTAAACTAAAACTCATAGATCTGCTTCTCTCTTCGTTTTGTTTCTTCTTGCCTCATTCCTTCCTAGTGTAGGTGGCTCTTCCCTGCATGGAAGGAACATGGTTGCTGACAGCTTCAAGTTGACACCCCTGGGCAGAGAGAACTATTTATCCCCAGACCTCAAAAGTCAATTCCCAGAAATCAGTTTGCTTGGATCTTGTGCCTGTTACTTGTCCCATTGGTTGGGAGATGTGTGTTGCCATTGGCCTGGTCTCACCACATGCCTCCTCCTGGCTAAGTAGCCAGTGACAGAACACCTACTATCTTAAAAAGAGATAGGGAAAACTTCCTGGACAAATACAAAACAAAAGTTACACAAGTTGCCTAGAACTGTGTGTGAACAAATATGCTAGTATAATTTATGTTCTGGTGGTCTCAAACTATTCATGTTTTTATATTGGTCCCTTTCCTATTGGTTTTCAATTGATTCTTGCTCTACATCTGGTCTCATTTTTTGGTAGTTAAAATATTTTATTTATGATGATTAATACCTTTTTTGTGAAGTTGGTCTCTTCTGCGTCTTTTTTTTTAATGCTAGATTAGCATCAGCCTCCTTACTGCCCTGTTCTCAAGAAGGGGTAATTTTGCCCCCAACGGGATATTTGCCAATGTTTGGAAACATTTTTGTTTGTTTCCAGGGGGAAAGTGCTTCTGGCATCTTGTGGGTAGAGGCCATGGATGCTGTACTCTGTGGTCCCCAGAATTATCTGGCCCACATTGTCACTCATGTTGTGGTTATGAAGCCCTGATTCAGTGGTTTCCTGAGAACAGAAATTTTAATTTCTTACTCTAAATTCTAGTCAAATTTATTACTCTAAATTCTAAATTAATTCTTTTTATTTTTAAACAGCTTTTCTTTATCTCCTTTTTTGTTGTTAATAATGCATGAAAGTATTATTTTGCTTACATTATCACCAGTTATTAAGCATGTATTTCTTATCAGTATGATAGGCTAAAAAGGTATGACTTGTTTAAATTTGCATTTCTCTTATTGCTTTTATGGGTTGAACTTTTTTGATGTTTATAGATCATACATTAATTATCTGTGAATTACTTTGTTTTCATTTCTGTTGGTTGTCCAGTTGTTTTCTTCCTGCAATTATAAGGCATCATTTAAGGCTGTTTATCCCAAATTGGGTCATGATTATTGCGGATTCTTATTTGTCCTTAAATATTTAAGGTATTTTTTTGAATGCAGTATTTTAAGCTTCTTTGTATCAAATCATTAATTTTTCCTTTATGCTTTCTGTCTTTAGTGTTGTAATGTTTGTTTGTTAGAGCTGCCGTAACTCTGTACTTGTGTCCAGAATTTCTCTCCCTGTAAGGACACCAATCAGATTGGACTAAGATTCATGCTCGGGAGCGCCATTTTAATTTAATCACCTTTTTAAAGGCCTAGTCTCCAAATAATATTTCTTTCTTAGGTACTAGATGTTAAGATTTCTACTTACGAAGTTTAGCACATAGTAGGTCATGGTAGTCCAAATATATATATATATATATTTATACACACACACAAACATACATATATATATATATTCTCACGATGGCACAGACACACAGGCACACACATATATACACACATACATATATATACACATATGTATATACATACACACATATATGCATATACATACATATATGCACACACATATATATTACATATATACATTTATCAGTCTCTCTCTATCATATCTGTCTGCCTATCTATCTATCTATCTATCTAGAGGAAATAATTCAAGCTCACTAACAAAGTGACTATGATGCTACCTGTTTCTCATGACTGGGGAAAAGAGTAGCATGTGCTTCAGTGCCCAGCCCAGTGCTTGCTCAGAGACCTGCCTGTGTCCCTTTCTGCCAGCTGTCTTATACTCTCCATATTTTTCAAGGTAATATATGAGAACAAAGAATTTTCGTTCAAGTTTGCATCATATTGCAAGCCGTACTTCCCCACCTGCAAGGGCTGAGTTATTACCCAGTTGACCAGAGGAGGCTTTTGTCAACAGCACACACACACACACACACACACACAAGCAATGTAGTATATAATATCAGTTTTTTTCTTTTCCTCCTTTCTTCAGAATGTTTATGTCTTGCATAGCAGACCTCATTCCTGAAGCTATAGAGTTTTCCTTGACACTGTTATTCTCAGAGTGGCCATCAGTTCCCCACTGGAGATGGGAATCTGAAATGGCATCACACCATGTACAGATTCACTAGCATCCCCAGACAGGAGGAACACACTCCTGCTCCCATGGTCTTCCCTGGCAGTTTTGCTAATCTGTGTGATTTGCTGGGAAATCTGTCCTGCCCTGATATATGTTTGAGAAGGGAAACAAAGATCACATCCAGCAAGCCTGGATGACTACAGTATCCCAAATAACATCAAAATGACAGTGTCTATTCCTTATTCTTTTGTATAGATAGTAATGACACTGCTATGTTAATCAATCATTTGGAGTAAGAAAGGTGTAGCAGAAAGAAGAGAACAATAAAACTTTTATCTAAGTCTGTTTCCAGTGGCCTTTCAAGAGACAATAGTGATTTATGTAAAACAGTGTCCCCAAAGGTGAAAGTTAGAGAGCTCAAGGAAAACTGAGTAGTTGAAGATGAGGACACTACTTAAAATATGCTACTTGAATTAAGGATTATTTTGAGCTGAAGGCAATTAAGAAATAGTTAACGCAGCAAGGAGCTCTAAGCCCTTCTCCCTTTACTCAAAAGCAGTACATAAATTTCCCAAGAGAATTTACATTTTAAAAGGATATTTCCACTTGTTAAAGTGTCATTCTCTTCCAAACCAGGAAGAGAAGTCTTCTCCAGGGACAAGTCTTAATACCTGAAGATTAGAGACTGCATGACAAACTTTACTGACAGCTTTATTTTTTTTAACCATGTATTTCTAGTTAACCTTTCCAATAATTTATATCCTCCAGTAGCTCCAAATCCTTTTTCCCTTGTCTAGTCTCTTCTCTATTATTTATCATCCTTTGTTAAGCTGGCATGTAAGCTCTAAATTCTAACCATACCTTTGTGTTACTCATTACTGAGTTCTGTATCAATGTACATTGCATGTATGAATAATCTGTTTTTCCCTTCTGTTAATCTTTTCTTTGTTCATTTAACTTGCAGTCCCCAAGTACAGAACCTAAGGAAAGGATATTCCCCCTCCTATACATAGCACAGAGAGAGTAAATGAATGGCTGCTTTTAATGGAGTGTTCAAAGGTTATTTCCCACTTTACCTAAGGTGAATGCAAAAAGAAATTGTGTTTCTTTTTCTATCAGGGATCTTTCAGTCTTACATATCTGTTATCATTATAATCACTATAAACCTATAAACTATTATCTATCACCAGTAGATAATGATGACCAGTAAGGCAGAGAACAGCTTTCTGTGAAGGAAAGAAGAGACAGAGTAGTTGAAACCATAATTTCTCTAGCTATTCAATATTTTCTTCCTTTTATCTGCCTTTTTGTCTCCACTATCCTATCTGTGAGACTCTTTCAGTAAATTGAGGGGGAGTACATAGTTCATTGGGGCAAGAATGTTAGTATTTCCCATATACAGGTCCTTATAAAAGTATTCCTATAATAGACTTGACATATTTTATCTCAATATGGTTTACAAATATAAAAAAAGAGTAGAAATAGTATAAGATGTTTTAAAATCATTGAAAAGACCCAGACCTAAAATTACATAGGAGATTCAGGGGAAAAAAGTTATTAAGTATTTGGAAACTGACTGAAACCCAAGAGCTAATCTTACTTCCTGGAAAGCAAGTGGCAATGTGAGTTTTAAAAGACTTAGGTGAGGTAAGCTTCAAACACAAACAGAGACATGTTGAACTTGGGCATACAATAGTATGTAGAGATAGACAGACTTCTAAATGGGAACAAAGAGTGATTTCTCTTTATTTTCCTGGAAACATGACCCAAAGTTAAAAAGGAGACATTCAGCAGAATGATAAGAAAATTTCAACTTGCTTGGAGGTTTAGGAGTCAGTTCTAACTGATATGAAGTATTTAGTAACTAATTCCCAAGTAGACCCTTTGATTTAATTTAATTCACCTAAACAAGCCATTTGATGAATTTAAGATTACTAAATCTTAATATTAAAAATGGAGTAAAGTAAGTCCAGCAGGCAAGAAGGAAGACTGCATAATTCTCAATCTGATCCTCTGTTGCCTCCAGCAACTTGATAGTCACCAGTTTCTGAGACTTCTTTTGTTTCTCTCTTTACTGGTTCTTAAATTTTAGCTTGCGTAGGAATTATTATATCAGACGGTCTACACAAGTTCACACAGCCTATATTTACTAGGCAAATTAGGGTATTTACCTGGGTGGATTCGACAATACTGGTGTCAGTTATATTACTATCATTCTAATGAGATAGCCATGGTAGAGAGAGTGTATTCAGCAGACAACCTTATGTGTGAAATGCCTATTGTACACTGGTGATATAACATCCTGTGTCTAGGTTGATTCAGGTGAATGGAAAGAAGCTGAGAAGATTCAGTGCCTGAATCCTGTACTGGGGTAAACAAAGGACACCTGGAGATTGGATTTTTTTATTGAACATTTAAAAATATATTTCCATTTTGGTTATACCTGATCACATGCTAGGCCTGTGTTTCTTGGAGAACCTGATGAGGCCATTTCTCTTGTGTCAAGTTTAGGGATGGGTTACCTTACCTGATCATTAGTTACCTGCTCAGAACATTTGCTAACTCTAAATTTAATGAAGCGTATTTTGCCTTTCAGATGTCCTCTGGAACTATCTAGAGACACTTCTGCAAAATTGAGAATCAGTAGTGCTGCTGATTCTCTTACAGTGCATTGGACAGCCCCAGAACAAAGGACAATGGCCCCAAATACTAATGTGCCAGGGATGAGAAAACCTGAACTAGAAATGTCCTCCCTTAAGTTTCAGTAGAAACAACAGTGACTAAAGGGAAGTCTTGAGAACTGTCTTCAAAGAAGTATAAGTTCAAGATAATAAAAGATGGACTTCTGAGGGTCACATTGTGGAGCACATTATTCATTCTACAGTTGTGCACCTGCCTCCATTCACAGGAGCCTGGCTGCACCCTGTCCATGCCATTTTGAAAGTGTGGGGAAAACTGATGAGGTCTAATTGAGCTTGGTTAAATGAAGTCCTTAGGGGAAGCCCCAGACTCCTTGCTCTCAAAGGCTGCTTTATGCACACTCCTGTTTTATTCTCCATGGAGCTGCAGGGAGAAACACATATTGTATTCTTACCTGTTCAGCAGGTTTTGTCTGAACAGTATTTGAGAAAGAGATACCAATTAAAGAGGAAGAAAAACATGTTTGGCCTTTGATTCCTGGAAGGTGAACTCGATATGTGTAACTCTAGACTATTTTGTCTAGAGGTGGGAGGAAGATGCTGAAAATGCATTTAAATTTTATTATCTACTCTTTGGGTCACCAAGATTGTGTGTTCTTTGTTTTGAGTAGTGCTACTTGATATTCACCCAATCTGATTTCACTTTAGAGCCTTGTTTCTGAAATTCTACTTCACCTTTTATATTTGAATCTGGATCCTGAATTGATGTGGTACTGATAGACTATATTGTCCTTAGGATTCTGAGGTGAATAAGAGTATACAGACTATGAAGAAGAAGCCTCTGGTACAGATTTGTGCAGATTGTCTGCTTGTTTTTGCACATGAGAGACCGTAACTATTTAACAAGTCCTTACTGTTGAATATTCAGTTTTTTTTTCTCAAGTTTTAGGAATTATAAACAAAATCGCAATTGACATTGTCATGGCTAAATAAGTAACATTTCTTGAGGTTACTATCTAAAAATAAAAAGGAAAATTACTCAAAGAGAATACAAGTTTTTATGGTTCTTGGTACAGTTTTCCAAAGACCCTCTAGGGAGTCATATTCTGAGTTTATAATTTGATTAGATGTGCATGGACATGAACGTCTTTACTTAGAAGTCACAAACTGAGAGGCACAGTAGGAATGTCAAGGGGGTTCTATAGTACTGTGTGTTAACCTACAAAGTTATGGCATAACCTTTTTGGGGCTCGTTCTCTTATTTCTTTTGCCCTAACTTATTTGATTTCAGCTATTTGCTTATTTCAAGAGCATATGAGGCAGCATATGCTGCCTCAGAGACTTTGTACTTATTTTTTCCTTAACCTGGGTCATGATTTCTCTGGATATCAACTTGGCTCATCTCTTCATGTCTCAGTGGTTGTTACTCTAGGGCTGCCTTCTTCAAGGAAGCTTTCCCAGATTTCCTTGCTTCGTTTTTCTCCACATGTAATGAAGCATCTAAATTTGGTGATGTATACCCAGCACTGTGAATAGGTCTGGCACAGAGTAGAAGTCAATCATCATTTTTAAATGAGTGACTGAACCACACAGCTTTGTAGATTAGTTTTAGCTGGTGAGACCTGATTAGCTTCAGAGCAGGCTTCAATCGTCACCTTGGGCCAAAGTAGCAGCATTTTTATTTGGGTTCATTTCCTTTACTTGTCAGTTTTGGTTAAGCTAGTTATTTATATAGCTACCGGTGTTTTTGAGGCTTCCATTATTAACTGTGGTCACTTATCTTCTTAGTAATGTCCATCTGCCACTGAGATGTGGGAAGTAACTGATTAGACTTACTCTGCTCTGATAAAGAACCAAATGCACATTTTTGATTAGAATCTTTATATAGAAATCAATTTCTAAAAAAAGACTATAAACCCAATATAAAAAGGGCAAATGCATTTGTATAGTTCATAGAAAAGTGAACATGGGGCTTAGCCTCTTTTTCAAATCACTAGGAAATACCAGTTAAAAGTCCATTGAAAAACTTGTTTACATTAGCCAAGTTTACAAAATCCAATCTGTTGGTGAGGCTATGGGTAACTAAACAGCCTTATCCTTCACTGCAGGGAGTATTGATGGATATAATGCACACAGAGGGATATTTGGAAATACCTATCAAATTTAAAAAAGCATGTGTTCTGTAACTCAGAAATTTAACTTATGTAAATCTGTTGCAATGATGGAATTGTTTTGCAAAATGATACATGCATAAGGTTATTAATTATAGCTGTCTTTATGGTAGCCAAAGGTAAGAAGTGAATGAAAGACCCATAGCAGGTACTGGTCCATCAGCTTGGATACCTCCAATAAAAGAGCAAATATGTAGGTGTAATCAGAACATTTGTTAGAGTTGATTTAGAAAGATTTAGTAGATATACAAACAAGCTACAGGCCACAGAATGCTTCCTTTTATATATTAAAGGATGGGGAATAAAATATTTTTGTATTTGCCTTATATGTGAAGAAATTCTGGAGGGCTACCAAAAAACAAACCAAAAACCCAATAACAGAAGAGTACTAGAGGGATAAAGGGTGGAAGCAGCTTTTGGGTGTGTATGTAACTGAGGAATTTCAACACAGTGTATCTTCACACAAACATACATGTGAAAACACACATTCAAGTTTTTGAATCATATGGCTGTTTTTTCCTATTCAAAAAATATAAAGTAAAAATCACAGTAAAAGAAATGGACTAATTTGGAAGAGGCATTTGAGAGTAATCTTAAACTCCCTCCCGGTAAGCAATACTTCCCCTTCCAATGAGAATTCAAGATCTGTTCTGAATGCTATAGGAGCCACCTCAGTCAGTTTTCTTCCCTCCTGGGAAGGTGCATTATGTGAACTGTCCTTGGGGAAGGTGTGTGTGTGTGCATGTATGTGAACCTTGGGACATTTCTCCTTCCTCTTGATATCCTGGTTGCTATAGCACGGAGCTATATTTGTGACACACAGACAGAACACTTTAAAAGAAATGCTGCTTCCTGACCATGACTTCCTGGGCAATGTGCCCTTCCGGAGACTGTTAAGCACGAGGGGTTTACGTGCACTTCTGGACAGAGTGAGTCCAGCGCTTTCAGACGCCAGGCACCTTACAGGGCCCGGTGGTAAGGGACGCTGTATCCAGGGAAGGGCAGGGTGAACAGGCCTGGAGGGGCAGAGTCTTCTGGCCATTCTAACTCTAGTGCGAGGGCACCTCCTTGTTTGTCTTCTCTCCTCAGAGCCTGCTGTGCGGGTGGTGCATGTGGCGCCCAGTGTCTTCTGCGTTCAGCCGTTTATTTTACCTAAACCACCAGTGAAAACAGGAAGTGATGAAGCAAAATTTGTCCTACATCTGCACTAAGCTACTTTTCTTTCTCTTTTTGTCATTCCTCACTAGGTTTAGACACGTGCGGCTACCTACGCGATAGGACCCCAGTTCCACCGGCTTTAGACTCTCTCGGGGTTTACCATGCCGCCTCCCGCGGACATCGTCAAGGTCGCCATAGAATGGCCGGACGCCTACCCCAAACTCATGGAAATTGATCAGGTTAGCTTGCGGGCTGCTGTTTGGGGATTATTTTCAGTTTCCTTTCTGTTCTGGAATTTTCAAAGACTTGGGTAACTTTTCCCCCACCTTTTTCTCTCACCTTGTTGAAAAGAAAAAAAAAAATCTTTGTAATAATAGTTGAAGTGTAGTTTAATTTCTGCACAACACATAGTGAAGATGAGGTTATTATATCCGTTTAACATCTACTTAGAATGTGTCAATACAGGGTTTGTGTCTGAAGCTGAAAAAGAGGGGGGAGGGACAAGTGGACTAGGTATTTGGGCAATGGGCACAGTGGAGTATTCCCGCCCTGCCTTACAGGGATTCAGGCATAGGTGCAGGTTATTTTACATTGGCAACACCAAATTTAATTTTTTGAATCTGTGCTTCTTACAGAAGGCGCCATCCAGTGTATTGGTGCTTTGTTACGTTAGGGGATTTATAATGAAGTTGATATAGAGGGGCCCAGTCTTGGATTGTGGCCAATTGTAATTTTACTATTAATGTTAAAAGCACCATGGCTAGTATGTTGTCTGGCATGTAATAGATACTCTGTAAAAATTTACTGAATAAAAAATCAAGGATATTTTAAAATGGTTTTACCTCTAAAGGCATCCTTTAGCTGGCTCAAATATACTTATTTTCAAATTATCTTAATAAAGTTACTTTTGTCATTGTAGAGCACATAATTTTAAGGAACAAAAAGGTTGAGACCTAAGGTACTCTGAAGCATATAATGTACGATTCTAGATGGCTTTTGTGTTTTCAAAATTAGGGTACCATGGTAACCTAACTTTTTAACTCATATACTTGATAACACTCTGTTATTATGATCTGTGCTTTTTTTCCCGCCGGCCTGATTTTATTATGTTTGAAGACCACTGCAAGAGTTAGATGACTCTGTATATATCCAGAGAATCATTAATATAAATTATGAAAGTCAAATCAGATTTACCTGTTGAGTTTAAGCATGATTATAAGATTACAAAAAAAGTTTTAGAATGTTTGTCAGAGATGACATCAAACTGGTACATCACTGTCATTTTAATTGTTCTTTGATGTAATTTTGTGATTCTAGAAGCAATTCACACATGTAGAGAAAGCTGCCCAGCACTTTTATATACATTTGTGTCAGACAGAAGTTGTTTATCCTTTTCATGTCCTAGCAGCTCCTGATATACACTCCTAGGGGCTTGTGGCATCAGCGTCTTCCTGCTTCTACTTTCAGGATGACCTTTGCTGTATGTATGTCTTAATGACTTTTTAAAAAAAAAAAACTTTTTTTTCTTTTTGAGGGGTGGATTTTTTTAGATTTACAGAAAAATTACACGTTGTAGAGAGTTATATACCCTTCACTTGGTTTCAATAATGTTAACTCTTAAAATAATTAATTTGCTAAATTTCAGATATTAACAGTGGTTCATTGCTGTTGTTTAAACGACGGAATTCATTAGATTTCACCAGTTTTTCCATCAATATTATTTTTGTTGTTGTTGTTCCATGATTGAGTCCAGGAACATCAACCACATTATAATATAGTTGTCATGCTTCCTTAGTCTCCACCAATGTGACAGATTCTTCATTTTTCCTAGCTTTTCATGGCCAGATAGTTTTGAAGAGTAACATTATTTTGACATAGTTTCAAACAGAGAAATTACAGAAACAGCAAGAATTGTACTCCTGTCTACCTTTTATCTTAATTATTTTGCTTCATTTGCTTTTTTTTTAGTTTCTCTCTCCTTTTTTATTTTTAAAGATTAATTTTCTTTTTAGTTTTATGCATATGAGATATTCATATGAGAGTTAGGGTATAGGCCAGAGGGATGAGAGAATTCACCAAAAATAGAGTGGGGAACAGAACAGGCAGACTGACAGAAGTACCCTGCTGAGGGGAACAACAGGTGATATAGAATTCTGCTGTACCATATGGGTCAACAACCTGGGCAGGGATTGAACTAGTGCTGCAGTGGCTGCTGATAGCTTCATAAGTACTGAGACTTAATCCCTTGTTTCATCAGGGAGGCCTGCTCTCTCCCTCTTAAAGATCTTTGTATCTCTCTGTATCTAGGTATATCTCTATCTCTGTCTACCTGACCTTCCTTTGTCTGAACCATTTGAAGAAGGGAACCATCACTCCCCATTACTCCTCAATACTCTGTATTTCTTAAGAATAAAGTAATTTTGTTATATAACCACAGTTTTATAAAAGTAGGAAAATGAATATACAATGCTAACATCTAATTCCAAGCCTAAAGTTCATGATCAAATTTTATGTTATTCCATTGATAACTTTATAAGAATACTTTATAGAGAGTTTCTTTATAGTGATATCCCTCCAGAATCATATATTATCTTACTTCCCTCGTTTGCCTAGTCTTTCTTTATCTTGCCTGGCTTTGATGGCTATTTTATGGAATGTCCTTCAGTTTGGATTTCTTAATGTTTCCACCCAGTTAGATTCAGATTTCATATTTTTGGCAGAAATATCAGAGAGGTGATGTTGGTGTATCATGTCAGGAGGTACATGATGCTGCCTTGATGCAGTTGGTGATGATTCTGGTTTTACAAATAAAATATGTAGGTTCAGAAAAGCTAGCTGATCTGTTGGTTAGTGACAGATCAAAACACAATCCCAGATCTCATTTACCCTTCAGGTTAAATACTTAAACTGTTATCTGATTGTAGACCTTGTGGTAATATCATATGGAGTACCTGCACAATGAGTTATCAGTAGAAACTCAGTCCTTTATGGCCATTGGCTGTGGACACTGGAGTGAGACACATGTCAGTGTTGTGTTAGTTTTTGTGTTGAATGAACTAGGAGTTGGCAGGAAAACTGGAAATGCATTTGCACATGCAGTGAAATTTTGAGCAATGATTATTACTTGGGGTTTCCCCTAATCTTTTATCTTGTTCAATAAGTCATATAACCTGTTGTTCTCCTATTGCATATTACTTTCATTTCAAAAATTCTTTACGCTTTTTTTTATCCTGAGTAGGTACTATTTTACTAATGTTATTTATGAAAGTTGGCTTTGCTTTGCTGCTCTGTGCCCTCCCCAAACCTAAGGTTTCATGTTGTATTGCCATTGTCTATCATCTTGGTCTTCAACATTGAGTGAGTCTAAGAAACACCCAAGAGACAGTTCCAGGCCCCGTTGCTTAGATTTGATTCTGCAGGAGTGGATTCCTTAATCAGGGTGTGATAAGCACCAGGTAAATCTCCTACAGGGATGCCAGCAATTTAAGAAAGAGTCATGAGCCTTTCTTTGAATGTTGTTTCTCTAATACTTGCTAAATAATCTTTCTTTAATAAATCGATATTTAATTAATGGATAAGCAGGAGACAGAGTTTCCTGAAGAGGCATCTATTCAACTGAGCCGTTCTATTAAGTGTCCATTGTATTAAAGGGGATTTTGAATGCACAGGCCTGGTTTAACCTCCTTTCTAAATTTTGAGGGGAAAACTTCCATGTTTCCACTCAGTCAGAAAAAGCCCTGAAGGTTTTTACAAATGGAGTTTGCTGCATCATTTGATTCTCTTGAAAGAATCGCCACCTAACTTGTTCATGGCTTGTCATGACTTTCATTGTCTGATGTTGAGTTTCACTTTGGAAGCTGCTTGAGGCTATGGGTGGTTGTCTGAATACATGGAAGCTAAAAGGCTCCCATTTACTGTTCTTTTTAACTTACTGTTTACCAAATAGTGTATTTCTTAGTCAAGTACATAGTAACCCAGTCACTTTGACAAGAGGTGCCAGCTGAACTGGCCTAACAGATGCAACACAGGAACATTTAAGCTGGGATATGAGCCAGGAACCCACCTTTCTTTGAGAAGCCTATGTAACTTCTGAATTTTCATCTTGTAATGCGTCCTTGTGAAAATTAAAGGAAATACATGAAAAGACATTGCCTGCTTCAGAGTAACTCCTCCATAAAGGCCATCATTATTGGTACAGTTCAAGTTCTCACTAGATTAGATTTCTTTTTTTTTTAAATTTATTTATTTATGCATACAGAGCTGGGGTACAGGTCAGAGGTGCAGGGGAGGTGAGAGGATTCATCAGGGACAGAGTGGGGAGCAGAACAGGCAGATCAATGAAGTATACTGCTGAGGGGAACAGCGGGTGGGTCAGGAGAGGTCTGCCATGCCATGTGGGTCACCTCAGGGATGGGTATCGAACTGGTGCTGAAGTGGCTTTAGCTTCCTAATGCTATGCTTTAACCTGCTGTGCCACCAGGGAGGGCCCTAGATTTCTTTTTTACCCATCCTTCATCATTTATATTTTCGTCCTTTCCCCTTTTTTCCCTGACTGACTATTAAAACCTTTATGGAGGAAAGAAAATTAAAGGACAAGTAGGAGAGAGCATCTAGTAATCAAGACACATGTTAACTGAATTTGTGGCCAGTTCATGCTATAGAATTATGACTGGCACCCTAGTGCTCCTTTATATATCTAAATATATCTATGTATACTTGCACACACACCTATATATTATATATATATATATATTTAAATTTTTTTCCCCCTCTTTTCATCTCTTGACCATCCACCAACTTCTGGGCAGCAGCTCTTTTGTTCATTGCAAGTGATTTTCAAACCCAATTTCTTTCATCCCAGGTCTGACTCCACTTACCTCTCTTTACAAAGAGTGTACTAAGGCCAGAACAATTTCACTCCTCAATCAGTACTTTAGACATCTCTGTCAATAATGTATTTGCTTGCCAGCTCAGAACACTTGATGCCTTTGTCTCCTGCCCTCCTGTCCTTTTCCACTGCCAGCAGAAGAAGGAAGCAGTGGTCCCACTATCTTCTTTGGGCATTCAGCCTGGACCAGCCCTATTCTTTTGATGCACTGGTGTTTGAATCCATCCTTTCCAGCTTATCTGAGGCTTTGTCCTATCAATATCACCCTGATTGTTATTTTCTCCCCTGCATTTAATATTAAACTTTTCTTTCCTATCTCAGAAAATCTTCCTGTTGTTCGAGAACTCTCCTGATAGTATATAAATTGCTTTCTGCCTTTCTGTTCTAAGCTCATTGAACTGATAAATGTCACTTGTGTTGCTTCAATGTCTAATTAATCTTAGATGAATAGTACTTTTCCTCTCTTTTGAGCTGCCCTCTTCAGTGACACAATGACTTCTGGTTTGCCAAACCAGGTGGACTTCACTATGCCTTGCTTGGTTTCATTGGCCTTCTTGGTTATAGTTGGCATAGCTGCTCATTCATTTTGTCTTAAAATTCCTCCAGCCTTTCCCTTTCCTTAAACTTTAATGCTAAGATTCTCCTTTTTTGATTAATTCTCTTAGTATTGCTTGCACTTTTCCTCTCTAAATATGTTGTAACTTCAGTGGTTAGCTCTTTGGTAAGTAGGTTCATGTTTTCTCAGGGTTTTAAGTATAACTTCAATTTTAATGACACCAGCTGTCACCAGCCTTTTGACTAACAGACCATTAGTACATTTTTTTATTTGATGAATATGGAAAGTGAGCAAGTGGATGGTGAAGTTGTCCAGGTGTGATTTGGAAGACAAGATGGTCAAATGGGGCTCAGAGAGGTGTTACCAACTCATAGAAATTATTTCATGCAGAGGAATATTAGGTGTGTTATTATGGCTTCAGAAGTACACATTCCTTCTTCTCCATACAAGGGCACATATATACTCAGAGAAGCTAGTACATGCCATTTCTGTTGGCCAGGACTTCTGATCATTGTTTCATGTGTGCCTCAGAAAAACATGTGGATAGACAGTTTTGCAGCAGGTTTGTACCCAGAAGTGGTGATGGAAAGAGATGCATGGTTTTCAGCCTTAGAATCTTCTCAAATGATTGAGGGGAGAGGAGTATGTGAGGGGGATTTAGCCCATTTTCAATTTTGGATGTTTTGGGAAAGATTTTGTTTGTAAGTCACAACTACCTACAATTAAATCATGCACAACTCTTGAGCTTTCTAGTGATCCCAAGAGTCAAGATATATTCCTTAGCTTCACTTCTTTCATTTTCATAATTTCCTTGTGTGTTAGCCCAGGTTCTTTGTATCTTCAGGTACTTTGTGCAGCTCTCAAGTACTCTCCTCTTGCTTGAAACTGTCCCTTAGGAATGCCTCTGCACATTTATACTTTGCTTTCCATCTCTTTTAGAGAGTCTTATAATTCTATCAAATAGTAAGACTGTTTGAATTCTTCCTGTCTTTTCTCCAGCTTGTCTTTCCTCTCTAAGTCCTGGCTTTGCTAATAAGTACTGCAGAGTCTCTTTTGTACTTAGACTCTTTCTTTTTCTTTCTTTCTATCTTTCTATCTATCTTTCTTTCTTTCTTTCTTTCTTTCTTTCTTTCTTTCTTTCTTTCTTTCTTTCTTTCTTTCTTTCTTTCTTTCTTTCCTTTTTCTTTTACAGCATTCTTCATTTAGTACATTTTTCCATCTCAGCTGTAGTCCCCTTAGGCTTCCCACCATCAACTCCCCTATGTGTTATCACCATAGTCCCATGCCCTATTCCCAGTTTTTATACCATTCCCTTTCCACCCCCTACCATGTCTCTGGTTTATGGTTGTTCATTGTTATCATTTTTACTTTATTACATTTGCTTCTCTCCGCCCTCCCCCCCCCCCAGCCTCTCCCAACCCTTACACTCCTGCTATGAATGAAACTATCCAGTATTTTTCTTTTTCTTTCTGGCTTATTTCACTAAACATGATCCCTTCCAGCTCCATTCATGTTGCTGCAAAGGTCATGAGTTTATCTGATTCCATGTCTTTCCTACTATAAATAGTACTGCAGTAAACATGGGGGTGCAGGTGTCCTTTTGAATCCATGTTTTGTGTCCTTTGGGTAGATATATAGGAGTAGGATTGGTGGGTCATATGGAAGCACCATTTTTAGCAGTTTGAGAAACCTCCAAAAAGCTTTCTCATCTTTCTAATTTCTTATATAATACTTTTGGCCTACAGGTTCTATTTACAGTTAATACTATCTGTACATTGTTTGATTTACATTATTTTCAACTGAGGGTCAGCCTGTGTTTTACAGACATTTGTATCCTGTTAGCCATCACACTGATCTCTATTTCTATATGTTTGCTTTATGTTTCAATTATAAACAATGATAATAAGAATAAAACCAGTATTCTTCATTCTTAAATTTTCCTCTCTATTTATATGACTGGGGATTTTATTCCTCAGAAGGAAACATAGATACATATGTTTTAAAGCATGTACAAAATGATTGCCTGCAGCTTTTCCTCTAATGACTTGTTCCTGCAGTATATTTAAGATACAATTTAATATGCATCAAGTTAATCTACCCAAAGCTTTGAAGAGCTTTTTAATTGCATAAAGAACATTTACTTGGGTCCTTCCTGTTGGGGCAATGGGTTTAAGTACTCAGCACTGCAAGCTAGCTGCAGCCGCTTCAGTGTGAGCTTGATCCCCTGCCCTGGAGGCGATTCACATGGCGTGGCAGACCTCTCCTGACCCTCCTGCTGTTCCCCTCAGCAGTGTACTTTGTAGATCAGTCTGTTCTGCTCCCCACTCTGTCTCTGGTGATCCTCTCACTGCCCCTGCACCTCTGGCTTGTACCCCAGTTTTGTATGCATATATAAATAAGTCTTAAAAAACATTTACTTTTTTTGCACTTAATGTCACTCTGTAAATTATAGCATAATAGTAATAATAACAACAACAACAACAGCTGCAACACTTTTAGCAGTAGTAGTAGTAGTAGTGGTAATCAGCACACACCAAGAACTGAATAGTATAACTGTGCCTTGCACAGAGTATTCCATCCAATTACTACAGCCCTGCAAAGAAGGCTTTAGCTCGTAATTTAGATAGCTCATAATTGCTTGGATGTTCCTCAGTCTGTACAAGAATCTAGAGCTAGGAAGGTACTAATTTGAATCCAGGTTTGTGTGACACTAAAACCCAGACAATTTCTGCTAACTCTCATCAGCAATTCTGGCTTTTATCCCTGTAATTTCATTTCTGCTTTCTTGAGATAGTATTTACACATAAAAGTAAAAGATATTTAATGTTATGTCATTGTGATTTGATATACATACACCCATGAAAGCATTCAATACAACCTTCTAGTTAATTTTTTTCATTATTGTGATTACATTTTATTTGCATTTCTTTTTTAAAAATTTTATAATAATTTATTTTTACATATTTTTATGCATTTTTCCATCTCAGTTGCAATCCCCTTGTTTTTCCCATCACCAAATCACCCATGTGCCTTCACCATAGTCCAGTGCATTTCCCCTTCTAGTTAATTTAACACGTCTGTCAACTTACAGTGTGTTAATCACTCAGGATTGTGCTTAATAATGGTACCCACTAGGAACCAATTATGATTTTCTTCATTGAGGTACATAAAACGGAACATGATTCCTGTGTTAGGGAAGATTGGAATAAATAATATAAACATTCCCTAAGTGTGCTATAGGCACCTCTTTAGCTTGAAAACTCATAATTCAAGATAGTTAAATATGACCGAAGACCTAAAATGAGTTGAACTCATAGAAATTTGAATCAGAACTTTAAAATTACACAGAATACACAACAATATGAATGTAACAACTTAATATCACTCACATGTTGTTCACTAAAATGATTAAGAATGTAAATTTCATTACAATTCAAAAACTAAAAGAACCTGTAGAATACAGAAAATGAGACCGAATAATTGAAATGTGAGGTTCCAACCTTATACTACAGAAGCAAAAAGTCATGTAATTTTTTTGGACTGTTCTTTTCTCAGTGGTCGTATTATATCATATTTCCCAGCCATGGTCCTCTTGACATTTTGAATGGGAAAATGCTTGGTATGAGGACTTTCTTACGTATTATTTGATTTTAGTAATGTTTTGACCTTTATACACTAGATGCCAATAGCATTTCCTATCTCAACTTTGGCAACCAAAATGTCTTTAGACATTTTCATATAGTCCTTGGGCAACTTATATTCTCTGTTGAGCATATACTAAGTCAGTGTCTCCCAAGCATGATTCTGCATTAGAATCACATATGATATACTTTCACAGAGGATTATATGTTGGTGCAGTTAAAGAGTTTTTTTAATTAAATAATTTTAATTGAGGTAACATTGTTTTACAACACTGTATGTTTTTTTATGGGTATAGGTACATACTCCTTCAAATGTATATGTTATCATACCACACCTATCACCAAAGAAAAAGTAATCTTCTACCACTATCTGTTGGGCCTCCTATACTTGCTCCCCACCCCCAATTCTGCTGTTTTTATCAAGCTCCCTGGTGCTGCTGATGCTTTTGGACCCAGGTTTGTTAATCACAGTTGTGTGGCTTTCTAAATTTATCACTCTGCTAGTGATACCTCTGTTTTCCACATTAAGAGTTGGTGCCTCCTTTAATGACCATGTCTTTCTTCATCTATAAAATGATCCTAATAGTTCTTCCCAATCATATTACCTTCAAGAGCTTCCTTTGTTCCACATAAAAAAAGGTGTGACAAAATTTGTGTGATGTCCCACTCTTGCTTTTTTTATTGTTATAATGAGGCAGAATGATAATAGTACTGGGATAGTCATCCCTCATCTGATTTTTGCAACTAATGGACTTGGTATTGTAATAGTAGTTTCTTAAACTTCCTTTAAAGTTACTGGCCACTTCTCTTTCTGCTCTTAGCTTTTTTTTCTCTTTTAGTGGTAGAATCTGGATAACCTCATAAAAACTTACAGTTTGTAATGCTCTGGAGGAAAAAGGCAGCAAACAAATTTCTTCCTTCACCTGAGAATTCAGTTTAATTAAGCAACAGTGAAATCTAGCATTCATTTTTTTTTTCTTTTCTTAGGTCTTAGTTTGCTTTCTAAGTAGCTAGGGGAATTATTCTTTTCCTTTCTACTTCCCTTATCCAACACTGTCTCTAGAGCAGACTGAGAAACTCAGGGCAGTACTTCTCATCAAAGATGCTTTCGTGACATTGGTGACTAAAATATTTTTCATTTCTCGAAGTTACTATGTATGCCATACTTTGTACTTAATTAACCTTGTAAGTCAACTGACTTGATGTGTGGCTGGATATTTACATTTGTAGATTTCAATGTTTAGAAAGATTCTGGATTCTCAGAAAAAGACAGCTAGGTCTAGAAAAAGACATGTGCTTTACCTGTGGTATGTAAACCTGAACATAGAACTCTGAGGAAATGAGAGCAGATGCAGGGGAATAAAATATGTGCTTTTCTAGTCCCCCCCCCCCCTAGATTTCTATCACATGTGTTAGTGGCTTCTCTAAGTCATTGGCATCATCATTTACTGGACAGTCTCTCTCTGTTATGCACAGCCTCTCAAACAGCAAATTCTGTAGATTCTACATCCTAAATGGTTCTTGATGCTGACCAATTTTTGTCTATGTTCACTGCCACTGCTCTGGGTTACTTCTACCAGATAACTTCAGAAGCCTCACCACTGGCCTCCAAGATACCACTCTTAACTTTGCCTCCAACCCATTCCCCCAACATTCTCCAGCATTCTTCAATGGCTTTCCCTTTGTACATAGAATAAAGTCCAGAATTCCTTGCATTGGTTTCTAGCACCTTGGTATCCCCTGCCTTTCTTGCCTATATCACACTGTGCTTAAAGTCACTGTGGTTATACCCTTCCCTGGATTCTCATTGTCAGTGACTTTGTTCCTCTCTTGAATGCAAACCCCTTTCTACTTCAGCATCTTTACAAATATGGTTTTCTCTTAACTGGAAATTACCCTCTTTATTTCCCTGCCAAGCTAACTCCTGTTCATGTTAAATGTAAGTTTATTAAATGTAAGTTTTTTAGACAGGGACTTTTCTGACCCTCCACATGAGATGAAGTTTCCTAGTATAGACACTTATAACCACCTATATGGCTTAACTTATTCACTGTGTAATGCACTGCATGGGCCAGTGTGTTTCTAATGCCCAGCACAGTGCTCAGCAAGCGGTACACTTTTCATAATGAATGATGAGCAAAGGAAATTAGTGATAGTTATACTTTTTTTCTTTCTAATGATGCAGATAATAAAATGTAATTATGAAAAGGAGAAGCCATGGATGCTTCTTCTCACCATGTTTCTAAATGTGTTATTATATTTTATGAATTAACTTTACGAGGACCTATTTCTGTTTTTCCATCAAAACCATCTATAGCCGAAATACAATCAAATAACCAAGTGGCTCTGGACAACTCATTACTTTGGGACAAATTTATGGTGATCCATTTGAATTTATCAGCCTCATCACCATGAGATGCTCACAATTTGTAGATGTCTCTTCTTTCTTGACATCTTGATCAAATCAACAATTACTTATTTTATGTTTATTTTCCTTGCCCATCTGGATGTCTCTTGTTCTTCAAATCCAAAATATTTAAAACAGTCCTCCTTGAGTTTTTCAGCTTCCAGCCCATACAGTTTTGTGTCTCTTCATTTTTCTTTGCTTGGTGACAGATGTGAACATATACCCAGTTTTCTAAAGCTGATATTACACACACACACACACACACACACATATATATTAATAGCCCTCTCTTCTCACTCAGATTTTCTGTCCAATCAATTACCTCAGAAACTGGTCACTTTTTATCACATCTACTGCTGTTTCAGTTTCCACTTCTATTTCCCATGGTCATTGTAGAAGAATGTAGAGAACAAGAAAGGAATTAAAATTAAGTGTGCTTGATATTGTCAAGAGAATAACTTTAAGAGAATAATATTTATGCAAACAGGAGCTCATGAACACAATGCAGATGGATATTAATTGAGAACAGATGGTTGTGAGAAAGAACCAATCACAAATCTTATAAATGAAAAAATATACATATATTAAAGTAAAATCTAAGAAAAATTAAAAGCAAAAACAAAAATAAAAGTGATACAGTGCTTAAATAAAGTAATTTTGGAATGGAGTTGGCTAAATAGAGAATATATAAACTGGAGATGGAAAAGAGAAATTCATCCAAAAGGTAGCTCAAGAGATAAAGGGTTGTAAAATAGAAATGTAAAAATCTATTGAAATGATACATTAAGAACCTCCAACCTGTGTTTACAGGCATCCCACCAGTAAAGGATGATATGGATGGTGATGGGACAGAATTTAAGGAGATCTTGGCTAGTATCTTACCTCCCTGAAATTGTAGAGAAATTCCACAGTGGGAGAGAACAAGACCTCTCAATTTGCCTGACTGGACGGGAGGAGCCATGAGCAGTCATGTGGACTTAATGTTCTGTCATAAAGCTAGAGAAAGGGAAAAGTTTCTAAGTGGGGGAATGACATGGTATGATTTGTATTTTTAGGTCACTGAGAATTGTTTTGTGAGAGGTAAAATGAAAAAGCGATTAGTCAGACAGCTTTTGCAGCAGTCCAGGTAAAAAAATAATCAGGGACAGAAATAAGAGAAACTACTCTTAACTCATCAAGACATATGAGAACATTAAATTGATAGGAAATTTGTAACTGATTATAGAAGTGGTAGCCTACAGAAGATCAAATATAAAGTATGATTGCAAGATTAAGAAATGGGCAGAGATCTATTATTTACCAAGACAGGGAAGTCTGGAGGAAGGATACTTAGGGAAACACATTTTTCATGAGAACCTTGTTAATGAGTATAGGAACATAAGACAGGGATCATTATAATTGAACTCTTTTCATATTTTCTTTGGGTTTTGATAGTATTCACATACAGTTAATCTTCCACGTGTGATATTGACACATATAAGTAGATTATATCACAGATCATTGGACCTGAATTGAGTCACAGTGTGACTAACTCATTTCCACTTAAAAGAGAATTAGTGTGGTGGAGTGAAATGGCATGCTAGCTGGTCACCTGGTAGTACTTCTTTGAAAGGGCTGTTGTTAATGAAGGCTGAGGATATAGGAACTAGGAAATGAGTTATTATTGTCATCCAGGTTATTGAAAGGTGGGGAGAAATTTTTTTTCCTTGTGTTCTTAGTAAACTTGACATTTGGATGTTGTAAAACATTTAAGGACTATGAAAAACAATTACAGGAAGTTTTTAATTTGAGTCGTATTTTATTTTGTATTATTCTTCATTTTTGTCATTCATAAAATTGTAGCTCTACTCTTATAAAAGAGAAAATAGTTTCTACTCAAGAGAAATATACTGGAATATCTAAAAGAGAAAGGTATTTGTATTTTCCCTTAACCCACTAGTATATAAGTGCCAGTTATTTATGTCTTTCCTCATCTTTGTAGGCTGGTGATTTTTATGATCCCAAATTATGCTTGATCATGCTAAAATGTAATATTTAATTAGTTTCATGAAGTTTGAAACAAGTCATTTTTAGTAAACCATTTTGAAACCAGTCATCATTTGTTAAGGAAAAGGTGGCATAGCTTGTTACCTTTCAGTTTTTAAAATTAATTTGATACATGATTTTACTTCTTTGGAGATGTAGTTGTGAACCTCTTTGTAATTTCTATAGTTACCAGAATATGTGTTAGTGATTCACTTTGGAACTGCTGTGCAAATACTTGCTTTTCAAGAGCTAGCTGAATTTACCTCAAGAAAATGTGGGTTTGTCATTGTCTTTGTCTTTCAGGCAACATTGATTACTGTTAGGGAAACAAAGTATGTACCCCACCTTCTCTCTCCAAACTACAATAATTGGCTCAGCAGCAAGGAATAGTTGTGGGGTTCATTGGAGGGAGAATAAAGTTATAATAAAATGACTGTTGTCACTGACACAGTGTCAGGAGGCACCTCTGAGAATTTGATGGGATGTGGTACATTAAAGTTTCTCCAACTCTTGGTAGGTGAAGTCACAGTCAACATGAGTGTCCCCTCTCAGCAGTGTTCTGACATTTGGAAGCTGGATTTCGTTTCTTTCTGGGCCAACATTACTCATGACTGCTGTGCAGAATATGTTCAATGAATTTCCATCTATAAAAGCAAAGTAAAATCCCAGGTGCTGTGCTGTACCACCTCAAAGTGTCAGCATAAAGCATTTGTCACATTCTTTGAAAGCACTGAAGAAAGACTTTTTAATAGTCTGGGACCAAAAATGTTGTCTATGTAGAAAATAGTTTTGTAATTAAAGGGCCATACGATGATGGCTGTATGGTGGAACAGATGCATGGTTCTGATGGGAGATTGCTTGCTGTGTTCAGCATCAGAAGAATTAAGGAAAAAAAAAGACAAAAGAGAAAGAAGCTAAAAGTCTGAGCAAGAAGTTATGTTTTTAATCAAACAACATCCATTAATTGCATGGGCTACAGGGGCCTACCAACCACTTACTTGAGAAGTGATAGAGATGTCTCAGAGGAAGTCTCCACTTCCAAAGCAAGTATATACCAGTTCGCAAAGGAAAATGAGTTGAAGAATAAACAGCAGCACTGGGGGCTGTCACTCAAGGAAGAAGGAGGAATTGGGTATTCATTCATTCATTCATTCATTCGTTCATTTAATTGCTTTAGGAGACTTTTATGAATACCCGCAAATTGTCTAAACAGATTACAAAAAATGAAAGAACTTAGTCATAGTATCATTCATGTATGTAATGATATTAATTTAATGTCTTACAGTGTACCAGGTACTATTTCAAGGGTTTTATGCAAGTGGTCTTAATCAAACTTGGCAAAACTAGCATAGCACTACTTTCAGAAGAGACAGGAAAAGCAGTAAGAGAAGAATAAGTCTATGGTTACAAAACTGGGTACTAGTGAGATCCAGGTTCAATTCCAGGAAGTCAATTTCTAAAGCTCATAGTTGAGATATGATACAAAAAGCAAATAGCTGATAAAAGTCCAGCATTTTAAATGCCTTTCTGGTTTCTGTTCATGTAGTATCATCTCATCATAAGCAATTTTTTTTAAAGTCCTTGAAAACATTTGAAATGAATAAGCTTTTAGTGAAGCCAGGCTTGTTTTTCTGAGTGATGCCAGTTTGGGGACAATCACAGTTCTGAGAACTATCTATGAGAGACTGGAGCTGTGGGTCACAACCCATCGTTGCTAACAGACATGTGGATGCAATGTTGCCAGCCACTGTGAGCCACTGTGAATGTAAAAATATAACAGTCACAGATGTGAAGGTCTAAGGTGAGCATTTGGGCTGGGTAAGGTCCCAAGCCAGGCACTTTGGCTAATGGACAAGACAGGGAGGAGGCATAGCTGAAGAACAGTTGGGTGGCTTCCAACAGAAGAGGCTCAGCCTGGCTTAACTCATTACATTCTACATAAGCAACAAATGACTTAAGATTTTACTTTATGGGGTTCTCTCTTAAAGGAAGCATGTGCCTTTGGTGGGACAGTAAACAAATTTTTTTTTCCCAAGAGACAAAAGAGAGGCAAAAGAAAGATCTGGCTAGTAAGGAAGAAAGTGAACTGTTAAACTTGAAGGAGTTATTGAAAATAATGGGACCAGACCTTAGAAAATGGGTCAAA
This sequence comes from Condylura cristata, assembly GCF_000260355.1. NCBI lineage: Eukaryota > Metazoa > Chordata > Mammalia > Eulipotyphla > Talpidae > Condylura > Condylura cristata. The sequence continues at coordinate 34,382,881 of NW_004567106.1, read as the reverse complement.
GCAGGAAGTATGGATTCAAAAATGTATGATATGGCAATGATATTTCATTAATGACAATAAAGAATATAGAGAAAGGAAATCAGAAACAACATTTACTTTAAGAGTTGAAAGAAAAGAGATCTGTAGATTAAATATGAATTTCTAGAGAACTTGGTCATTTTCAGGGTTCGGATTTATTCTGTGAAAAGTATGTAAAATCTTTTGTATAGAAAATTTGTTTCTTGACTTTACTGTTTCAGAAAAATTCAGAATTTCTTTTTTTTAAAAAGTTTCTAACATTTGCACTTAGTTCTGTAGCTATAAATAAGTATTTCATGTTTTGTCTATCAGGTAATTGTAAAAGTTAAAGCCTAATAAGCAGCAGTGTGACTATGTGGACACTATGCACTGAAGATCCAAATAAAATGACTGGATCTACAGAAGAAAAGAAAATATAATTCACTCTCATGACCCTTTTCACAATCCCTTTTGTGAGGCTTTTCTAGGTGCAAAGAGTCAAATGGACACTTGTAACTTCTAGTTTTTACAATTCTTTTGAGCCATTGCCAGTGCACTTTGTCTTGTGTTTCATGTCATTCTCTTTGTAAATTCTTATTTCATTTTACTAGAATACTTCCTCAAAACTTATTTTCATTTAAGGTATGTGGTTGCTAGCTAGTGTTAGGTTGAAAAATGACCCTCCAAAAGATATCAAAATCTCTGGAACCTGTGAATATTACTTTTAATGACAAAATAAAGGTCTTTGTAGATATAATTAAGGATTTTGAGATAGGGAAATTATAATGGATTATCCAAATGGATCCTGAGTGTCCTTATAAGAGAGAGGCACATGGAGATTACTCCCACATACACAGAAGAGAAGTAGAGATGAAGATGGAATAGAGAGAGCTTTTAAGTTGTTGGTCTGTAAGATTGGAGTGATGTAGCCACAGACCAAGGGATATCAGCTACCATCCAAAATTGGAAGAGGCAGGGAGGGCTTTCCTCTCTTCAGGGAGTGTGGGCTAGCTAACACATGGATTTCACCTCATTGATAACCAATTTCAGAGTTTTGTCCTCCAGAATGATGAAAGATACATTTTTGTTGTTTCAAGTTACAAGTTTGTGGTAGAGTAGCCACAGGAAACTAATACAGTAGCCTTGTAATTTCTTTCATATCTGTAAATGACTATTTTGGGTGTCATGCTCTTGTTGACAGTTTGGCTAGGTATATTGTTCTAATAGCCTCTAATAAAAATAATTTCTTCTCACAACTCTGAGACATTACAACATGAACTTCTAGCATCCAGTATAACCTGAGAATAAATTCTGTCAGTTACTTTGAAGGTTACAAGTTTCCTAGCTCTGTAGCCTTTTATGTTTTTTAACGTTTTCCAAAGTGTTCTATAATTCTATGAGAATGTATGTGGTTATAAGCCTTTAATTCATAAGTCTTTCTTGAAGCTTTGTGAACTGATTCACTTGAAAATTGCTACTTTCTTGAGCTTAGAAAATGTTACTCCTTTTTTCCCCTCTGAATCAATACTGTTCTAAATTATGTCTAAATTATGTTCAATGACATAATTCCTAAGTGGCATATATAGAAACTCTGAAGATTTTAAAAACTCTAGTCAAGTCCGATGTTTGATGCCGCTGTATCTTTTTTTATATAACAGTTTATTTTTACATCATTTTGTACATTTTGTTTTTTTCATCTCAATTGTAATCCCTGCGGGTTTCCCATCACCAAGTTACCCGTGTGCCATCACCATAATCCCATGCACTTCCCTCCCCACCCCCACCCCCATTTTTGATCCCATTCCCACCCCCACAAAATGTCTCTGGTATATGGCTGTTCATTATTCTTGTTATTTTCTCACCTGGTCCATTATACTCCTGCTATGAGTGAAACCATCCGGTATTTTTCTTTCTCTTTCTGGCTTATCTCACTAAGCATGATCTTTTCCAGCTCCATCCAAGGTGCTGCAAAAGAAATGTGTTTCTCTTTTTTGGTTGCTGAGTAATATTCCATTGCATATACGTATCACATCTTTTTGATCCAGTCATCTACTTTTGGGCATTTGGGCTGCTTCCATGTTTTTCCAATTGTAAATAAAGCAGCAATACACACGGGGGTACAGGTATCTTTTTTCAATCATTGTTTTTGTGTCTTTTGGGTAGATACTAGGAGTGGGATTGCTGGGTCATAGGGAAGCTCCATGTTTAGCAGTTTGAGAGAACCTCCAAACAGTTTTCCATAGTGGTTGTACTAGTTTGCATTCCCATCAGCAGTGCAGGAGAGTACCTTTTTCTCCACATCCTCACCAACATTTGTTGTTGCTAGTTGTTTGAAGATGTGCCATTCTCACTGGGGTGAGGTGGTATCTCATTGTGGTTTTAATTTGCATCTCCCTTATTACTAGTGATGTTGAACATTTTTTCATATGCTCGTTGGCCATCTGCATTTCCTCTTTGGAGAAGTGTCTTTTTAGCTCTTCTTCCCATTTTTTGATGGGGTTGTTTATTTTTGTTGAGTTTTGTCAGTCGCTGTATCTTTTTTATAAGCAGAAAAATCTGCAGTAAATTTCTTTGCCAGTATAACTTTTGCTAAACAGTTAATTTATTTTCTGTATTTAGGAACAAATAATGGTTCAATTTGGGGAGCTCACTGGGTTCTCTTAGGAGCTGTAGAATGCTGTGGATAACATATGCATCAATAAATGCCTGGCTTTTTTTTTTTTAATGTCAGTATTTGAAACATTAATCACATTATACCTAATCAAAACCTATAGTTATGAACCAATGTGATTATGAAAATCAGTGAAAACAGCAGGTTCTCATCTTAATGAGGGCCTTATATCCCAAGTACCTATGTGGCTCATAATTAAGTTTACAATAAACACATATTGGATAAATGCAGAAGACAGTTCATTGGGAAAAAACATATTTTTCATAATATGTATCTATATTTGAATTGACCTTACTGAATAACCATTTTGCAAGAGCTAACTATTCAAATTAAGGAATTCTTTTGGAGAATAAGTGTTAAGAGAGGAATAATACCCCGTTCCTCTCCCCCTCAAAGCTACTCCTTGAACTCATCTGTTGGCACATGGTGCTTTGCCAGATACATCTGGGAATGCAAACATTGTTCTCAAGTTAAAATATTTTTGCAAACATTAAAATTTTTGAGAATAATGTAAAGTTAAGTAACACTGTTGCTAAAAAGAAGGAGGAAAACAATGTGTGATATGGGGGATACACTGCATGAAGTTCCATATTCCTTATATGTAGAATTCTATTAAATGTCTGACTCTCCTTAAACACAGTCCTGCTCTTCTCATCTCAGCTCATTAAGTCCAAAATGAGTTTAGACTTCAAAAAATATTAAAGAACTTATGTTTTTTAAGTTATAAACACATACTCACACAGTTTGAATAATTCAGTTGAAAAAATTCAGAGTAATTTATATTCTAAATTCAGGTATATTCAACTAGAAGTTTACTTATAGAGTCTTAGAGATAATTAGTTTTTATCAATGCAGACCAAATATTCCTTTCTCTTGGGTCTTTCTCTTATTGAGGTGAAAAGCAAAATTATCAGTGTGCCTGCAGGAAGGTATCAAGGTACTTTCCTTCTCTTCTTACCTCCAAGTGACAGGAAAGAACTGAACAGGAAAGAAGCTAAACAGAAACATCTTACATAGCATGTCTGGATAATAATAGCTAAAATATCCATGGGCAGAGCTGGTGTGTGGCTTGGAATTGAAGTCAGTCCAGGAGCTCTTGCTCTTGTCAAAATGAAGACTTTATACAGGATGTGAGAAAAGCAGTAACATCAAAATAATGTTTTCTTTTGGGGAATCTTGTTCAGCCCTGTTAATGAGAGTAGTGCTACTTACCTGCGTGGCCCTGCTAGTGTGAGGGCAATCATTTAAATGGTGTGTATTGTACCACTTGTCACATAACTCTCTTCATTAGAGACAGACTTCATGTTCTTCCAAGCCATGAATCACATAACTCCTTCAAGGGTGTTTTGTGCAGGAAGTAGTAACAGCCTGCACATACATAACCAGTAGAGCCAGCAGCTGCTTAAAGACACCCAGCAATGGATGAGCATGAGAAGTGCTCTGTGTGCTGATGAATCCGGCTGTCCTTCAAGACAGTTTGTTTCTTTTCAGAACTTTTGTTGTTGCTTGTGCTTTAAAAAGAGAGTTAATGATTTTGTGTGTTTTCCAGTTGACATGCATGCACTGAGCATCCTTTTAGATCCTATTAACACCTGTGTAGTATGAGAACTAGTACTGAGAGATGGAGGAGTCTGCAAAGATGAATTAAGATGCCATAGTTTCAAGGGTTAAGAAGATAACACAAATCCAGAGTCCTAAGAAGTGATTTATTTAATGTGCTAAGTTGGTCTTTGGCTATCCCCTCAGATAGACCAAGAGAAAGCCTCTTAAAAGAGGTGGCTTTGATGTGGATATTAATGATTGTTATGAGTTCAGTTTTAGAATTGGAACAGGATAAAGAAGAGGGACAGTTCAACTGAGTAAATGGAGCAAGTAAAAGCATGGAGTGTTTTTTTAATGAATCATGATATGTCCTTAGTCATAGGAAACACATATAGAAGAATAGTATTAGAAAAAGGTTCTATTATATGAGCCCAGATTGTGGAAAGTCTTGAATAATTTTTAAGGAATTTATACTACATTCTTGATGGTCACCCTATGGAGCATATTAGAACAAAAGCAGTCCATGAGCAAATATTGTGGGACGAGTCTAATTTTGTCTAATTATAGTTAATGATGGGGTTGGAGAGAGAGACTGGAGATATATCAGCTTACTTTCAAGCTTCTAGTAATGAGATTTTGAGAACTCTTAACAGAGGTGGTAATAAGGTCTGGAAGGATAAAGGGAAAGAGTGGGTTTAGAGTAAGTAAGAGTCTCAGTCTCTTATAAATGTTTATATAAAGAAGAGAGTGAAGATAAAGCCTTGAAAAATGCATGCAGAAGAACTACCAAAAGTGGGCAAAATGAGTGCAAGAACTAATCGAAGATTATAATCAGTTTAATGTACCAATGAAAAATTTTATTAAAAATTATGGGCTGGGCCCTCCCTGGTGGCACAGCGGGTTAAAGCACAGCACAAAGAAGCTTAAGACACTTCCACATGAGTTCGATCCCCGCCTGCCCTGGAGGAGATCCACATGGCGAGGCTGACCTCTCCTGACCCGCCCGCTGCTCCCTTCTGCAGTGTACTTCATCGATCTGCCTGTTCTGCTCCCTGCTCTGTCTCTGGTGAATCCTCTAACCCTCCACATTTCTGGCCTGTACCCCAGTTCTGTACGAATAAATAAGTAAATCTTAAAAAAAAAAATGATGGGTTGATGCTCAAGAACCATGTTGGGGCTGGGGCTGTAGAATTAAGGGTGATGGGCTGGGGGAAAATTCAACTGGTAGTTGGAATAACTGTCCCAAATTCAGAAGAGTACTTAATTAATGAGAAATATTGATGTGGATGTTACAGAGAAAAATGTTCATAAACTGGTAAGAAAACTGATCTAGAGAATGAAGAAATAAAGATTGATCATGCTCTTGGTCAAATAAATCTTACTGGGGATAGGAGGGAGTTGCTGGTCTTATAATTGTTGGGAAAGCTTGATGGGCATGGAATGGAGAGTTATAATTTTCTTTTCATATTTAATAAGGTGGCTGAAGGGGAGTCAACAGCTGTAGCTAATAACTTAAGATTTGCATGCGAGTGTTTGGAACCGAGCTGTGGACTTTGTATAGCTGCAGTGAATGAGGAACTGACCAGTTAAGTAAAAGCAGAAGCTACAATAACAGAATTTCAAGTTAGGAAGCTTGAGTAAAAGTGAAAATGAAATATCTTTTGGATTTTATTGAAAGGTTATTAGTGATACCTGTGGGGAAATATCACAGAAGCTCTGGAAAGAAGATTTCAAAAGAAGGTAGTAGTAATGCAGTCAAATAAGGGGGATGATTTAGGGAAGGTGAGAACTGAACAATGACTGAACTAGGTTTGAGTGGTGAAGGTTAGCATTTCATTGGATCAGATACTAGAATGGAGGCGATAGTGGTAGAGAGTGTGTTGGGGGACCCTCACATAACATTCATTTTAATTGGTGAGGCTGCATCTTGGATGCATTGTGTTCAGTTAACTGTGATTCCTTTTCCTCTGTAGTTTAGCATTTTTCTTTAATCTTTCTCTATTAAATCTCTAAGCTTTGTTTTCCTATGATTTTTACTCTTTTCATATATCCATTTTTCAGAATATTTTAGATATAATAGTACCCCATAGACTTCCATCTTTTCAAATTCGATTCTGAATCTGTGAGTCAGACCTTCCTGAATTAAAGTCCAAGCAATTCCTTTTAGAGACCCTGACAAAAAGAAGTCTAATTCAGGAACGGTTACTTTATATGCCTTCTCTTATCTCAATAGCAATACTTTCTTGACTTGATATGGTGTTTCAATGAAATTTAAGTTTGAGATCAAGCTATATTGCTTATATTTTGAGGGTGAAAGAAGCAAGACTGGGAGACTAACTGGTAGATCATCACGAATTACTGATAGCCTGGAGAGGTCTCTGACAGCAGGAAGTGCAAAAATTTCCTCTTAAGGGGAAAATTTTTGTCCCTAAATTCCCTATGTCATTTAGTTATAAGAATACATTTGTCCCTGAACCCACAGTGAGAGCCATAATCAGTGAAAATGTTCTTGCATAGGTCTAGGATTTGCATAACAAGTAACTTCACTGAGAATATATCTCTTTCTAACCTAATTCTAATGAAGATCAACCTAGGATGTAAGGAACACCACACTGTTTTTCTATTGCTAGACAATTCTAGGTTCCCCTTCCCTCCACTGTGTTTATAGTTGTAGACAGACATTCTTTTGCACACATGAATAGATATAGTCAGGGAGGCTGGAGCTCCCTTGCAGAGACACTAAGTACTGAATTAGAGATTTAGCAGGGGCATGGGCCCCTAGAAAGTCTATAAACAGTGGTCTGCACTCACTGAGAGGGCACACATAGTAGCATGTGTCCAAAGGTGAGGTTGCAAGTTGGAGATGGAGTTTTCCAGTGGTAAAAGAAGGGAAGGAATTTGGAGCCTTAAACCTGTATGGAGTTTTTTTGCTTTTTGTGTTAGTTCTCATTTAATTTAATTTTTTATAAGTTAAATACCCCTTGAAGAGAGGGTATTTTAAGATTAACTAGTTGAGAGTCAGGAAATGTTTACATTGCAGACAAACTAATAGAACCAGGGTTTGATCCAGTGCCTTGTAGAGGTACAGCAGTAGACAATTTTTGATGATTGTATCTGAAAATCCAGGACCACATGTTATATTTCTTTGATTTCTTTTTCCCATTTGTTTCTTGTCTGTGATTTGTTCTTTTGGTTGACACATTATTACCCACCCCAGGAGACAGACAGGGTCTGTGAGTATTCAAAGCAGTGTTGACATCTCTGGATGAGCTGTGTGTGTCACATCACTGCATTCCTTTTATCTAGAGGGAGGCAGAGCACAGCTGTGACTGTTAAGACTGAGAGCACAGCTGTAGACAGACGCCAGTTGACACCAGGGCACATGGTGTCATGGTCCCATTACTGGAGTGTGTCCAGCTCAAGCTGCTGTCTGATTGGCACTTGACTGAGCCATGGCTAGGGAAAGGACTCTGTGTACATGTAGAAACAATTTCGCAACACCTTGCATTCCATTTACCACACGTATTCATAAAAATATCAGAATCCAAGCTTGTTTGCATTAAATTAAGCTGCTGGTTACCCAATTTATGTACTATTCCTGAGGACATCTTGTTATCATTCGCTCTTGTCAGCTTTCATTGCCTATGAAATCTTTGAACAAAGCTATGTTTTTATACTGAATTAGTGTGGCTAAGTTAAATATGAGATATATTTTGTTCAACTAATAATATTGTGCATAGAAAAAACCATAATGAGTAATGCATTAATTTTTGATGATATCTGTTAGATATTATTATCTCAAGAAAACAACAGACTCATTGACAACAACTAAGAATAGTGAATGTAAATTCTCCTTGCTTAGATATCTTTTTATTAGACCTTTTTTAAAAATTTAAAATGGTGAAATGAAACTAACAGAAAGTATTTCCTTTTTTGCTGTTTTGCAGAAAAAACCACTGTCTGCAATAATAAAGGAAGTCTGTGATGGGTAAGTGTTACTCTGGATTCATCCATTAATTAAGAGACAAAATCCTTCTGTGTGGTTATAAATCTTACTCATAAGTCACTACTTGCTCTGCTTAAAATCATCTGTAAGATTTACATGCTCTTTTCCACCAAAAATGCTACTCCTAGAGCCGACAAAGTGAAATGGTTGATGTGTGCACACTAGGGTTCATTTTATTTATTTTGAAAAATTGTGCTCATTCATCCTACTCAGTAGGGAGTCGTCTGAAGTTCCAGAGGTTAAATACACACTTCATCTGGTGTAAATGGAGAGGACCACTCAGGTCTTCCTAGAAGATAAAAGAATTTGAAAGACAAGTCAGTGGGTAGTCTGTCAATGATACAGATATGGTTTTCCTACTTTGGTTGTTCTAAGAAGCCAAAGGAAAAACACTATAGGCATTGCATATAATTCTTGCACTTTTAAAGCAGTACTGTAAATAGAATATTGCCTGGAATTTATTTAAGAGCTAAGACACTTAATTGGACTATTCTAATATGTGGCAAACAGGTCAATTGGAGGTTCTAGAATTTATATATATATATATATATATAGTTATATATAGTTATAGTTATATTGAAATGTAACTATTATAAAAATTTTAATTGCAATTATTTCCACTGTGTTCCTCTACTGCTTCACTCTTTAAAATAGGGTAGAATGTAACTTTATATTCAAGCCCCCCACTCTTCCTTCTAGAGGTTGTTAAGATGAAGTTGCTTAAAATGAGCAATAGGCTTAGATTAAGTTTATACATGACCTAGACAATCCTCACAGAAGCTGAGCTGTCGCAGACTATGAAAGATACTCCTAATGCCATTTGGCTTAGGGACTGTATTATGGAGTAGGATGGGTACTAACCTAATTCCAATTACTGGTTGTTTAATTCATATTACATTATCAAACTTGAAAGTGAAAACCATAAGTTTAGTTTTTCTTATCAATTTATGCTTTTATTTTAAAGGTGGTCCATTTCCAACCATGAGTTCTTTGCACTGCAGCATGCTGATAGTTCAAACTTCTATATCACGGAAAAGGTAGGATAAGCACATCATTTAATTGGGGCACATATATTTAAGGAAATTAAAACATGACTGACGTTTCCTCTGTTGAGGATTACACTTGCTGATATAATTTCTAGATCTGTATAATCCATGCAAAAAGTCAGCAAAACAAACAACTGAAATTTTACTATCAACAAGTTCATTCAAGAGTGAAGACCAAACACGTGTCTGTCTCCTGTTTTAGCAACTGCATTTGCCTCTTAACAGTGAATATACTAATTATCTCTTTTATTGCTTGGTTAAAGCATTTATTTGATACTAATGTGTTAGCCTAACTCTCCTTTATCAGGCTTTTTATTGTTGTTAGAACAACTTCTAAGCCCTTCTTAAAGTAGTTGAAACAATAAAAATAAACCTCTTAAAAGATGGTATTGTATGGGTACTCAGTATTCCTTGCTTCCAGGAACTCTGCCTTTCTTCTTGGGTGAATTTGCTCTTTTGGTGACTTGGAAGAGATGGATGGAGTTATGCAGAGTACAAAAGCTCCAGCAGCAAGTAAAGTTAATGTTTTAGATAGCCTTGAAAGGAGGGGAAATAAGCAGTTAGCATATATTGTATGCCAGAAACTGGGCCAGCCAGGTTTCAGGTATCCCTTGTTGCTCAAACTTAACATGTGCTACCTCTCTTTTACAAAAAAAAAAAAAAAAAATTCCTATGTTTGTACCTGTTTTGGCTAGTTAAAAGAAATTCAAAGAGGTTTTTTGCTTTTATGAAAAAAGGCAAAAGTCAGAACATCATTCAGCTTTTATTTTGTAGCAGCTATTCCAGAAGCAGGGCATCCTCAGCAGTGAAAGTTGGACACCCAAGCTCCTTCCTGGGCACTACTTTCTACCTGCTGTGAATGTCATATCATTACTGTTTTTACTCTACATTACTGTTATTTTAGGATTTATGTGTTGTTTGGTATGATTTGGTCTAAGACTCTCAATTATTTTACATATATAAATAATGATAATTGCTTCTTCCCATTCTGCCATTTTGGCTTATGTATGGTTTTATAAGAATACTCCACTTTTGAAGAGTGATTGAAACTTGTACTTCTGTTTGTTGATTTCTCCCTCAAGATTTACCTGTGGTGGAAACAATATTGGCTTTTGGGTCACATATAAGAAAATCATAAAAGTCAAAGAATTTTACCACTATGTCAGGAAATTGTACTGTGTATTCTGCATTTGGGGACAGAAGAATAAAGAAACAAGATCAGATCTTTGTGCTGCTGTAACTTACTGTTCCGTGTTTATGTAAGAGTTAGCATTTAACTCCACTTTACGGATACTTGACTGAAATGCCACTATTGTCCTAATGGAACAAGGTTTGGTGGAAGAGAAGTAATAGCTCTGTGAACAGTTTTTACCAGGACAATGTGTTAGCACTGAGATAGTAGTGAATTATAAATACTCTAGGAGGAGAGAGTATATGGTGCCCTCAAGCATCAGGCTTTGTCCTGGGGTTGTTATAGGGCAACTCCAATATGAAATTGTTTGACCGTGGGTCTCTATCCACACACTAAAAGAGACTTAAAATAAGACTCAATTACAGGCACAAACAAAAAGGTTAATAAAGGGTTTATTTACAAAAGAAGGGGAAATGAAGAAATGAATAACTCAAGAGAAAGAGAGAGAAATAAATTGGTGAATGCATCCTACCAGTTTGCTGAGATGGAACTTCAATAGCATGCTGAATTCTGGTAAAAAGCCAAATAACCCATAAGGCCTGCATATCTGGTTATATACCAAATTTTGCTGATTAACACCATCCTCATTTCCTAGCAATCCTCCCTTCAGTGATAATGACATGATAGGATTTGTAGTTCTTGGTGTCTTGTATCTCTTTGGTCTAGAGTGAGGGTGGTATCCATAAAACCTTTGCTTGTAGAGTTCATTCAGTACATCCTTTCCCCCCCAACATGGTCCTTATGATCTTATCCCTAATCAAGTGGTGGTGGAAGGTGGACAGCAGTAAAGATCCTGTTCCCACTATGATCTCTTCTACCCTAAGGAGTGGGTGTGGGGACATTTTGTCCAGTCCAGAGGAGAACTAACTTAGGCCCTGGAAGTGCTTCTCAAATTCTTATGGACACTGGAGCTTCCATAACTGTATTTTTCTCTTCAAATTGATTGCCAGAAAGATAAGGTTTAACAAGTAGATTATATTTCTGGCCTAAGTTGTACTTATTGATTTTACCTGCTTTTTGAGTTATTACACAAAGTTTCCTATCTATATTTTTCCTTTGCTTGATTTTTCTTAATATTTATTTTATTTTACACTGTATTTTTATAATCTGCATGCTGTTCTTCCTGATACATATAATATGCACATATACACATACATACATACATACACACACACACACACACACACACATTGTATCCTCAAGCACAGGATTTTCTCATTCCAAGTTTGTTTACCTTTTTAAGGTAGCTAAACTATTGTGGCATTACTGGAAAAATTGGATGCTTTTCTACTGTATGGGGTATAATATAAAAAGTGTAAAATATAGGTGATAAAATTACAGGACAATGGAAATTATAGGGGTTTTCAAACTGTGGGACATCAATTAGTGGGTAGTGAAATAATTTAATTGGTTGCCATAGCCTTAAAAATTGGAATACAAGAGGCAAATAGGTCAGAGTATATAACCCGTGTTGTTTGTGAAATAAGTGTGTCATCCATATACATATATAATATACCTATATTGCTGGTTTTTGCCCTTGATTGTAATCAAAGAGCTACTGAGTCTTTGATTAATCTGTACGGACTGGGGTCCCCTAGTGACCATCAAAGAACTAGTTTCACAGACTAGAGAAGTCATAAGCCTGGTAAGCTTTTCCTTTTTTAAAAATGTAAATTTTTAGACCCCACCCCCAGAGAATCAGACTGAAAGTGCCTTGAGTATGTGGCCTAGGATTTTGCATTTGAAGAACCTCCCAGGGAATTCTGATGTGCTACCCAGAGACCACTTGGAAAAACACTTTTAAAGAGCTGGGCATTATGGATCATGAGCAGAAGTTATGTCTTACGTACTGTTTGACTTAGGAATGTGTTCCTGTACTCCCGCCCCTGATTTTTAGAATAATTTAAACATTTATATGTTTATGCAATTGTTCTAACTAAAATGACCATACACCAAGAAAATTCAAATTATTCAGAACAGTGGGAAAGTGGGAGTCTGAGTAATTTTCTGGGATATCTTGTTTTACCTGAGAAAAATCTAATGTTGAGTTTAAAGGGACTACTATCTCCTGGCCTAACCACCTTTTGTGGACAGTAACAGGGATTATACTTTTATTATGAGTTTAAGGAATAAGAAGACTCATCTTCCCAATCAAAGTGCTTGTTTGTAAACAAAATATTATCGCTCTTCCTCTGCAGCTGTCTCCTGCACAGCTGCATGTGTGCATGACCCAGAACTTGACATGCTCAGGGAAGAAGAGAGATGTCCAATTCTGACCACATAGGGGCAGGCCCAGACTGTCTTCAATCTGCTGTTAGGTTTGTCTAATTCCCTGCAAGTACTCCTAAAAATAGAGCCCCATTTTTCATTATTAAAATCACCCATTTAACAATCATCTTTTTTCCTTACAGCCCAGTGAGTTGTTAGGTAATAATTGCATTACCATGGTAACCAGTGACTAATTTTTAAAACTTCTGCATGTTCTTAGTGATTTTCCCCTCATATATGAGGTGGTCTCATTTATAAAATGAGAGGTAAAATACCATGTATAATTGAAAATAAAAAAATTCTCTAGCCATCCTCTGACAAGATAACACATTTTGTGGTTGATAGACACTTGTGATGTGCTTCTGAAATCCTCAGGAAGGTGCCTTCCCTACTTTACTTATGTTACCCAAGCCCATTTTCCTAAGTACCCTTCTTTTACTTGTTGGGTCATTAATTTCAGTTTTTCAAGTCAGTAGGGAAAAAAAAGTCATGTTGTTGAACAGAGTGAAGCAAAGCATAGCATGCAGATGTTTTAGAGAAAGCTAAGATCTAACTACTGCAGGTTCAAATATTGCCACAAAACTTGTGTACTTCAGAATAATGTCAGAGAGAGAGAGAAGGAAGGGCAAGATACAAAGCAAGAGGGTAAATGAGAGAATAAAAAGTGAAAAATGAATTATGTGTTCGTTCCCATTTTTAAGCTTTATTGAAGTATAATTGAAAAATAAAATTATAAAGTATTTCAGTGTACATCACAGTGATTTGATATGTGTACACATATCTAGTTATTTAACATGTTCATCACTACATTTTTATATTTTTTCTTCCTTTTTGGGTGAGAACAGTTAATTCTACTTAGCAAATTTAAGTTATAGAATACTGTGTTATCAACAATAGTCACTACATTATTTATTAAACCCTCAGAACTTAATCATCTTATAGTTGAAAGTTTGTACCTTTTACCTATCTCTTATTCCCTGCACAATTCCCTCAGCCTCTAGCAACTGCTTTTCTATGCTATTTCTTTGAGTTTGACTTTCATTTCTCCCTCAATATCCCACATAAGTGATATCATGCAGAACATGTCTTGCTCTGTCTGACTTGTTTCACTCAGCATGATGCCTTCAAGGTCCCATTTATGTTGTCACAAATGGCAGAATTCTTTTCTCATGGTTGCATAATATTCCATTGTATGTATAGACCACTTCTTTATCTTGGTAGACATGTAGGTTGTTTCTATATCTTGGTTACTGTGAATAGTGCTCTAGTAAACTTGGCAATGCAGATACCTCTTTGCTGTTGTGATGTCACTTCCTAAAAAATAAGTGGGATTGTTGGATCAAGTAATAGTTCTGTTTTTTTTTTTTTAATTTTTTGAGGGAACTCCATACTTTTTCCATAGTGAATGTGATAATTCAGAATCCACCTAACAATGCTCAAGTATTCCTTTTTCACTACATCCCTTTTTCACCAGATCTTTCCAATCTCTCTCTACCTGTCATGATAACATTTCTTTTTTTTTTTTTAAGATTTATTTATTTATGCACACAGAACTTGGGTACAGGACAGAGGTGCAGGGGTGGTGAGAGGCTTCACTGGAGACAGAGTGAAAAGCAGAACATGTAGATCACTGAGGTACACTCCTGAAGGGAGCAGTGGGCGGGTCAGGAGAGGTCTGCCATGACATGTGGGTCACCTCCAGTGTAGGGATTGAACTCACACTGAAGTAACTGAGGCTCACTTGTAGTGCTGAGTTTTAGTCTACTGTACCACTAGGGAGGGCAATGATAACATTTCTAATTAGGCGTGAGGTGTGGGGTGATAGACACTGTGGTTTATATTTATACTTCCTTAATGATTACTGATCAGTACCTTTACAAGTGCTTTATGACTATTTGTATGGCTTCTTTGGATACATCTGCTCAGCTCCTCTGCCAAGTTTTTTTTTTTTTTAAATATTTATTTATTCATACAGAACTGGGGTACAGGCCAGAGGCTCAGGGGCGGTGAGAGGCTTCACCAGAGATAGAGTGGGGAACAGAACAGGCAGATCGATGAAGTACACTGCTGAGGGGAGCAGTGGGCGGGTCAGGAGAGGTCTGCCACACCATGTGGTCACCTCCGGGGCAAGCGGGAATCGAACTCATGCGGAAGTGGCTTTAGCTTCTCAGTGCTGTGCTTTAACCCGCTGCGCCACCAGGGAGGGCCACCTCTGCCAAGTTTTTAATTGAATTCGTTTTATTTGGTATTAAGTTGAGTGATTTATGTATTTTGAATATTAACCTCTTATCAGATGATTTCCAAATATTTTCTCCCATTCTTTAGGTTGTCTTTCATTTTGTTGATTATTTCTTTTGATGTGTGGGAGCTTGATGTAGCACTACTTGTTTACTTTTACAAATTGTGTGTTTACCTTAAATATTCTGGTGGAATTTGTCTTTTGAAACATTATTTAGAGAGTATGTTGAGCATTTTATTAGTTCATTAATCTCCAGTTTCAATAGGGATATTGTTATTTCCTGTTTCAAAAGGAGTGAGGAAATGCATACAGACTGGCTTTCTTCAAGTAGAGGCTTCAACCCAGGTGGGTTTGCCTCCAAAATTTTCTACGCTACTTCTTTGAAACTCTTTGTTCCCCAGTTTGTTTGTATGACACCCTTTGTTTGCTGAAACTACATCCTGATAATAATTGGAAATACAGGATGTTGTAATTTGTGAACACTAGTTACTAGCTTCATCCTGTGGCTTCCATAGTCCTTAAGAGGGTAACATTAAAAAAAGAAATAATAACAAAGTATTCTTCTAATCACTAGGGACTAGCAAAATACATTTTCATTTTTCTTTAGTGTTGTAAAATTGTCTAAGGTAGTATAATTGAACTAAAACCATTATTTTTATGTAAATTTAAGAATTGCCTTGTCACCTTAATCCTAAATCTGTGGTAAGGTGGGTCCTCAGAATGCATGGAGTATGGTGGAGAATACTATTAAAAATTGTGCATTTACATTCTTCAATGAAATAGAAAAAATGTTGATGAGATTCATATGGAACAACAAAAAACCTCGAATAGCCAAAACCCTCATGTCTAAGAAAAATCA
>NW_004567106.1:34351327-34366006 GCF_000260355.1 Condylura cristata | reverse complement strand
CAGCAACCAAAAAAGAGAAACACATGTCTTTTGCAGCAACTTGGATGGAGCTGGAAAAGATCATGCTTAGTGAGATAAGCCAGAAAGAGAAAGAAAAATTGTGCATTTGTAGATAATTGAGGTTTTATCACAGTTTTGTGCTGGGGTTCTCCCTCCAAAGCCTTCAGAATCCATGAAGTATAGTGATATATCTGGAATATCTATTTGATAAATTCTTATTTTGCAATGGTAGAGATAGCTGTGCTTCAAACAAGGCCTCTCTGCAAAGTTGACCCCAGGAATCTTTGAGAAGGAAATAGTTTGTTGGAATAGCATTCCCTTTTATGCTATTCCTACTTTGTAGGTCCTTTGGCTTCTTAAACTATCTGTTGGCTTTTCAGAATCCTTGAGTAGACATGACCAGCTGCTCCTGGGACCTGAATGCCCCACCTGACCCAGAAGCTACTAGAATGTCATGTGAAATTTAATTCAACAATCATACTCTGAGCTCCACAAATCTATTCTTAGTCACTCTTTATCAAAGAGCTTTCACTAAGACAGACATTTTAATTGTAGGTATGGGCCTAGGACCATCCAGCCACATAAGCTATACAACATTCACTTTCCTTGTTCAATAAAATTGTTCAATAGAAGTTTTTGTTTGCTGTCTCATATGCTGTATCTCAAACTGGTGTTACAACATGAATTTCCACCTGTGTATCTGGATTGGCTTCACTAGAGTTGGTTCTTGATAGTCAGGAAAGGACCTCTTAAATGTTCCTCCTTTTACCTTGCCTTGTGCCTTCAGTGTTTCTAGATGCTCTGATTCCAAACATTTTTCCGGTATTGCCCTTTGCACTCTCCCATTTCTTTCTCTCCCTTGCTGTCTGATATGGCTTATATTAAAAACTCTGCATTTTCTGGTATACAGTTTTTCATTGATTTTCTTTTTTTTATTACAATTGCTTCCTGTCCCACCCCCACCCCCTATCCCTTATACTCCTCCTATGAGTGAAACCATCTGGTGTTTTTTCTTTTTCTTTCTGGTTTATTTCACTGACATGATCCCTTCCAGTTCATCCATGTTGCTGCAAAAGGCCTGAATTTATCCTTTTGATTGCTGAGTAATATTCCATTTTGTATATGTACCACATTTTTAATTAATTAATTATTTTTTTATTTTATAACAGCTTATTTTTACATCATTTTGTACATTTTTTCCCATCTCAATTGTAATCCCCGCGGGTTTCCCATCACCGAGTCACCCATGTGCGATCACCATAATCCCGTGCACTTCCCTCCCCACCCCCCCATTTTTGATCCCATTCCCCACTCCACCCCCACAAAATGTCTCTGGTATATGTACCACATTTTTTAAAATTCAGTTATCTACTTGGGCATTTGGGATGATTCCATGTCTTCACTATTGTAAATAGAGCAGCAATAAACATGAGGGTGCAGGTGTCCTTTTGAATCAGTGTTTCTGTGTCCTTTGTGTAGATTCCCTGAGTGGGACTTCTGGGTCATATGGAAGTTCCATTTTCAGCAATTTTAGAAACTTCCAAACAGCTTTCCATAGTGGTTGGACCAATTTGCTTTCCCACCAGCAGTGTAGGAGAGTTCTGTGTTCTTCACATCCTCACTAACATTTGTTGTTGCTTTTGTTTTAAAATGTGTCCATTTTCACTGGTGTCAGGTAGTATCTCTTTGTGGTTTTAAATTGCATCTCCGTTATTACAAGTTTATGTTGAACATTTTTTCATATGCTTGTTGGCCATCTGCATTTCCTTTTTGGAGAAGTTTTATTGTTTTTTTTTTTAGCTCTTCTGCCCATTTTTTTGTTGGGGTTATTTATTTTTGTTGATTTTCATCAGCTCTTTGTATATTTTTGTGATCAATCCTTTGTCATTTGTATTGTTTGAGAAAATTTTCTCCCATTTTATGGGGTAGAGTAGGGACTGGGATCAAAAATGGGGTGGAAAAGGTGCATGGGACTATGGTGATGGTACATGGGTGAATTGGTGATGGGAAGTCCCTGGGAATTACAACCAAAATGGAAAAAGGCAAAAAAATTAAGAATAATATAAAAGTAATTTAAAAAGAAAAAGAAAAGAAAATTTACAAAGAAAAATTAACAAAACAAAAACAAAAAAACAGGGCCCTCCCTGGTGGCGCTGTGGGTTGGAGTGTTGCCCTTGAAAGCTAAGCCAAGCTGTGGCTGCTTTAGTGCGAATTTGACCCCTGGCCACGGAGACCTCTCTTGCCTTGCCCGCTGCTCCCCTCAGCAGTGTATTTTGTCAATCTGCCTGTTCTGCCCACTCTGTTTCTGGTGAATCTCCTTACCACACCTTCACCTCAGGCCTGTACCCCATTTCTATATTCATAAATAAATAAAAGCTTTGAAAAAGCAAGCAAACAAAAGTGGCTGCATTCACTTGTGGCTTGCTCCTTCTTTTGGTTCATGACTGAACATTATATTTTGAGGATGCTTCCTGCCCTATTTGAAACCTGAAGCCAACCTTTGGAAAGTTCTAGTCATACTGCTGTCTTGGATCTATTAGCTAATAATCCAGGCCTGTCAACAAGAACTGGTCATGCCAGGAGGAAGAACTCCATACATATATTTATATGATAAAGGAAACTTGAATGTGCCAGACACTGTCCTAAGTTCCAGATGATTCCAAACTTTACAATTCTTATTCTGTCTTTCCAGATATAAAAATTTTTAACTCAAATTAACCACTCACAATTTGAAGGGCCACAAAGGACAATGAGTATCCAGATCTAAAGTAACCTAAAACAGGTCACCTTTAAATAGAAATCTAAGGAAAAGGTATATGTTCAAAATGAACAAAATGTGTCTGAAGAATTTTGCATAAGCCCCAATTCTGAAGACTTTGTAAGGCCTCACTAAGAATTTTGAACTTTATCCTAACAGAACAGGGAGCTCTTCTGTGTGTTAAGTTGACCACAAATAACTAGAGTCATAGAACCCTCTGTCACCAATTTGAAATGATCTTATCAGAAAAGTGGTCAAACTATGTTATAAACTATTAGAGAAAATAGTTTCTCATATTTTGAACTATGTATTCAGATTGACGACAAATTCTGGGTAGTACCTCTGCCTTCATGGAAAATCTGAGACCATAAAATAATCTTGGAGTGTCTGTTTTTACAAAGCTTCCTATCAACCTGCTGGACAGCTTGGCTAAAATTAATAGTAAAGCATTACAGTTAATAAAATGGTTCATATTATTTATTTCCACAGTGATAGTCTTTAGATAACATTTTTAAAAATTTTTATAGCCTGATAACATATATTTTATAGTTACCTGGCTAGCATATATCCAGTTATAACCCATTTTATATGTGCATAATGTAGACTTCTGAAGCTTCTAATTTAGAATATAAAATTTGCTAATTTATATTTATAGGAAATAAGTAGAAACACATCTGCATGTTTATTATAAGTGGGGCATAAGTGTGAAAGCATTATAAATTGAATTGCTCAAATTGAATAATTAAACTTGTGCTGGCATGAGAAAGATAATTAGTCACTTGTCCTCATAGTTTTCAATATAGAGGTAGACTAGGTTAATACTGATTGATGACTGATAGAGGTCATGTTTGAAAAGATTATTGAGAATATCATTTTTTAGTTAATTAGGTTTATAATTTGATCTTCTATTTTTGGACCCATATGATTCAGCTCACATTATATTTTTTTAAGTAAGAGATGATTTTTTTCTGATTTACTTTTTAAACATCTCATATTGAAATTTAAGTCACATACCACAAAATCTACATAATAAAAAAAACAATGCAATGGTTTCTAGTATGTTTATAGAATTTTGCAGTGGTTTATATTTTAGATAGTTAAATTATATCATTTCACCCAGCCAATTTCATCTTCCAAAATAGTAGTTTTGAACTTTAGTGTAGATCATGGCCTCCAGTCTAGATATTTCAATTCAGTAAGTCAAGACTTTAACAAGTCCTGATCTCTTGGTTGAGTACTACCCATAGATGTGTGCAGAGCCTCTGAATCTTTCCCTTTATTCTTGCATTGATGAAAAATGGCATTGTGAATTCCCATGGGACTGTAGGCCTATGTACTCCTTGAATTGGAGTGAAAGTTATCTTTGTGATTCTACTGTTGTTGAGAGATTGAGGTCCACCTCCCTTTAGTAAATCTGACTGACAAGGTCCTGGTGTAAACTGACTTGACTTAACCTGGCTGTCACCCTCTGGTCCCAGTCAACGTTTTCAATTTTATTGTTTTTCTCTTGTTCCTCAACCTTCAACAAAGTACTTTGGTGTTCTCAGAATATGCTTCACTTTGTCTCCTACTTTGTCTCCCCCATGTAGCTTTACAAATTTGGAATCCACTTGTGTTCACTCTCCTGCCCTCCCTCCCACTATGTTTCAGATAGATTGTGATAAAGAACTGAAGTTACATACTGCTACTACTGGGGACTAAGTTGGTGTTAGCAACAAATACGCAATGCTATTGAAGTAACTTCTATTTCAGGAGAGTTGTTTCTTTCCCCTATCAATCTACTTTATCTGAACTGGAAGAAAACTTGACTGTGTGCTGAGACAATCTTAACTCCAATTTTGGAAATTAGTTTTTTAGTTCTGGCTTCTAAATATTTTCTCTTCCTTTCTGCTGCATTATTTTGTTTTCTCAAGTTTGTTATCTAATCAGAACTTACTTCTCTTTATTGTCACCCTGAATTGTTGTATGAACTAATTGTGTGCCACCCTGTGTTTTTCCCTCCATGGGTTTCCAAGTGCCTTACTTTCAAAGGCTGTGTGTTCTACCTCTGAGCCCCTAAGTGCTTCACACTGTGCCTGCATGCAGGTGTTCCAGGAGGCTTGTTTGTTCATTTGGTGTGATTCCATTTTCTTTGTAAGACAAAAAGTACAATTAGTTTCTTAATAAATTATTTACATATTGGCTTATTCTATTACCAGAATATGCACATATACTTTCAGGTTATTCATAGTGAAGGAAAATTATAGACTGAATAGATAAATCTTAATTTTCCTCTTAGAATCTTTAATCAGTGTTAGAAATTTCAATTGGATTTCAGTCTCTCTTGACTAGCTTTTCCGTATATTGGCATATATGTGTTTGTGTGTATACAGACATATTTATGATATGTATATACATATCTATATATACACATACATGAAATATTCATCCAGAGCTGGATGTCATCTAAAATTCTTTAATGATGTATATATAGATTTTACAAAATAATATTTAAACCCAATTCCTTGACTTTAAGTACTCCCTATTTAGAATAAATGACCCATTTCTCATAATTTGGTCTATTGTAGGAATTTATCTTCAGTTGATAGCAATAGGAACGGAGAGGGGAAAATAAGAGACCCTCTGGTGCCTTCTACAAAGAAATCATCATTATGCAGATGATCAAACAGTACTATGAAGAAAAACATCAGCAATGACTTAGAAACCTTCTTGACATCATCCCCTTTATGCCCTCCCCCATTTTTTGTTAAATTAAGGGCAAGTGTGGATAGCTACCCTCTACTATTTGACATATATTTTAATAACTAAGGAATAACTGAATGCCAGTGTTGACAGTCAGACCTACATATACTTTTGGTGAAAGCAAGTCTGAAGAACAAAGGCTAGAGAAAGAATTTTTTTTTTAAAGATTTATTTATTTATGCATACAGAACTGGGATACAGGCCAGAGGTGCAGGGGCTGCGAGAAGCTTCACCAGAGACAGAGTGGGGAGCAGAACAGGCAGATTGACGAAGTACACTGCTGAGGGGAGCAGCGGGCGGGTCAGGAGAGGTCTGCCGCGCCATGTGGTCACCTCCCGGGCAGGTGGGAATCGAACTCATGCGGAAGTGGCTTTAGCTTCTCAGTGCTGTGCTTTAACCCGCTGCGCCACCAGGAGGGCCAGAGAAAGAATTTTAACCAACAGGAAAAATGATTTGCAATGTGTCATCTTGTGTTTGCTTATGTCTTAGTTCCATTGGTACCATATACTGAAAGACTAACTAACAACAGAAATTTATTTCTCACAAGTCTGGAGAAAAGAAAGTCCAAGATGAAGGCATTGGTAGGTTAAGTGTCTATTGAGAGCACACATTCTGGTTCATAGATAGTTGTCTTATGGCTGTGTTCTGACAAGGCAAAAAGGTTGAGGTATTCTTTGTAAAGGTACCATTCTATAGGTATTCTATAGGTTCTACAGGTATTCTTTGTAAAGGTACCATTCATGAAAGTTCAACCTTCATGACTTAGTCACCCTCCCAAAAGTCCTCTTTTGCTAATACTATTCCATTGGACATTAGAATTCGACAATTGAATTTTAAGGGGAGAAAACTATACAAGCATCCACATTTACCTAGCATGTTTTATCTTCATGTCCCAAACCTTACTTTTTTTTAGTCTCTCCAAGTTATAAGCTAAAAGGTACTTAATATTATTAATATTTACTTTAGTAATATATCAAATTTTTTTTCCCAATTCAGTGGTTAAAGACAAAAAGTGGTGATTGAGAAAAGGGCAGAATGACAGTCATTAGGCACACCTGATTATTTGGATTTTGGGGTGCTAACTGGGATACAGTGATAAGTATTACTCTTGGGCAACCCCTTCTGAATCCATGGAGTCCACCTGGTAAAAATAGAAACACACACACACATGCACACATTCCTGTATATAAGTACATACCTCACATTGGCCTGACTCCCCAAGAACTATCTAGCCTTGGCATTGAGCTTCAGTGTCATTTCTTTTTCAGGCAAATTTAACCCACCTCTGTCCTGATGCCTTTGCTCTTAGTGACTCAAACTAAATTGGCATAGACTTTCTGAAGTCTCTAAAATAATTTTGGAGTGGTTATAAAAATTTCTAATTAGACTTTAGGAATTGGATTCGGGCTATCATTTTAAATTATTTAGTGATTTTCCTTTAGAAAAGACTTGGAAGGCTATGTACTTATTTCAGGACGACGGGAAAAAAATGTCTAAGTTGAGTCAGATAGAGGTGAGTGTGCAAGAGAGGGCAGTGACTGCCATCAGTATTACTCAGATGTAAATGGGTTTTATGACATGCTTTTTAATGTTTACCACTGACTTGTTGAGTAGAGATTATAACAAAATAATTACCTAGGATGCTGACATTTTTGCTTGGGCACCCTAGCTTGTTTTGGTAAGATAGATTGCTTCTAGACAGCAGTTAAAAGAGAAAAGCGGGAGGTTGTGTTGATTCCATTTCTCCAATTCAGCTATTTAATCAATAAATAGATTGACTTAAGTCTTGAAATATTTAACTGTATAATGCTCAGATACAGAGTGTGTGACACATTAGTGTCTTTTAAGGCAGGCATTTGTTTACCAAAAATGACTCTAGAAACATCAGGAATCTCCTTCTAAATGAAACTAACAATAGAAAAAACAAAGACTCATTATCAGAACAGATAATAATTCTGAAACTGACTCTGTGACTCTTGCAATGTGTTCCAAAGCCAGAACTTAATTTCAAATTTCTGTTCATAATTTTTATACTTCAGAAATAAGATTGTTTCTGAATTGTTGTTAGACTGTTTTTCTCAAATTTTAAGATGGAGACAGAATGTATACATTGTGTTAGTGTCAGTCAAATTAAAATAAAAGATTCATTGAACATTAGTCATCATAGTGCTATGATAACATGCTATGTAATCTTTTTTCACATATATTTTTGAAATACTTGATAGGACACATAGGAAAGATTCTGTAACTATTAATGCTTATGATTATATTCTTTGTGATAGAGAAAGGTGACAAAGTTAGATATTCTCACCTGCGTTTTCTCAGTATCAAAAGCAGTGTTAAGTAAATATTTGTTAATTTGAAAAATGAATGCCCACCACAACAGTAAACCTGTGAACCAGGGCAGACATATGGGGAAGGCATGAAAAACCAAAAGGAAAAGGAGTAATAGAATAGGAATCATTGGTTGCAATACTGGAGGAGAGTAAAGAAATCTTCCTCCACTCCAAATGGTAGAGAGCCTGTAACTATTTTCTGGAGGTGACTTTGGGGTTTCGGTCGTCTAGTCCACTGTGATCAGAGTTAAATTGCAGTAATAATTATTGCATGAACATTTCTTTCTTACCCTAATTGCTCCAGTTAAAAACACACAAACTTTATGACATAACACAATTATGTTGCTATCAGTGGAAATGATTTCTTGTACTCACTGATTCTCCAGATCAAGGACTTGGACATGACACAGCAGGGGTGATGGCTTTTCTGTTTGATGATGGCTAGAGTCTCATCACGCAAGATGCAAATCCTGGGGATTGGTATCACTCAGAAGGTTCTTCATTCATCTCTGGGTCTTGGGCTGGGGTGATTCAAATTGTGCGCTTGACTGGGACTGTCAGCTGGGATGCTTCCTGAGTGCATGGTGACAGTATTCTGATGAACTTCCTGAGAAAGCTCTTCCTGAGTGTTCCAAGAGAACCAAACAGAAGTTACAGGAGTCTTTCTGACCTGTTTCTTCTGCTGCACTCTGCTGTTCTGAGCAATTATAAACCTGACAGATTTGGGTGAGAGTACACAGACACCTCCTCCTATCAAAGGATTGGCAAAAAACTTTGGAGCTTGTTAATAAAACCACCACAAGGTATTATTCCTTTATCTCTATTTTTCAGGGGAAATCTATCTGATTGTATTCCAGAAGTTATCCAGAGATAAAGAATAAAAGCCTTGTCTTTTAGTTTTGCCAAATTTTAACTTTTTAAGCTGGGATGAAGGAAAAAGATAAAGTAAGAAAAATGGGACATTTTCACATTAAAGCATAACAGAGCAGGGAGGCAGTTTTCTATAGTGATAAAACATACACAAGGGGGAAAGAGCCATGGCTTCTCTTTCTTAATGCTGGGAAGGAAGGGCATAGAATGTGGAGACTGAGGAAGTGTTCACAAGAATTTTGATGGAATTTATTAAGGAGTTTGATATATTTATCTTTTGAGTACAACTTTTGAGGAAATTGGCTCACCTTTCACATGTCTGAAGGTTAAGTTAAAAAATAAAAGTTTTTTTTTTTTTTTTTTTTTTTTTTACGATCAATTGAATGTGTAAAACAGGATCTACCATTCATTTTCCAAAGAGTCTTGTACTTGCTGGTGTGCTGAAGAGAAAGCTAAAAGGACCTGTTGGGATAATTGCAGCCCTGTCAAATCTTTGGGATTGGGCAAAGGTCATACTATCCTTGATTATCAAGCACACTCTTCATTCTTGGGGGTGGGGGGAGAAGGAAGTTCCCAAAATAGGAAATATCTTTAAAAGTAATGTATTATGATCTTAAAATTTTCCAAAATGGATGAATAGGGAGAGTTTTCTCCTCTATTATCATTTTTAAATATTTCTTCTCTCTTCACATTCTTCCTGTACATGCTTTACTGTACTATTTTAATGCAACATACATAAAATGTTCATTACGTGAATACCTGCTGCTCCCATGCAAACAGTTATGAAATCCCCAAACTGTTTAATACACTTACACAAATGAACACATTGAAGACATAAGAAAAATAGCATAAACTTTAAAAAAATGACATTGTAGTTTATATTTAAACACACTTGAGTTTACATGTACGTTTATTTTTGTAACAGCATCATAGCATATACATTATTTCTTAACTTTCGACTCAATAGTGAACCTCTTAACATATTAGTTAATACATTCCATGTACTTCATTGTATGATTAAGATTAGAAAAGATAATACCTCCCCTCACACAATGAAACATAGACAAGACACTATATGAGGTAATTAACCCAGTTATCTTTCTATAAGTCATATTTCCTATTTATTGTCAATAATGACTGAAAAATATTCAACCCAATATTTAAATCAGCACTTTTGTTTTGAACTGTTATTTATTTAGTTAGAATTGAATGGTAAATTTAACCTGGCAGAATTTGTTTTTTTGCCTTTATTATTATTATTTTTTATTTTTTATTACAATGTTTTTAAAAGATTTATTTATTTGTGCATACAGAACTGGGGTACAGTCCAGAGGCTCAGGGGCGGCGAGAGGCTTCACCAGAGACAGAGTGGGGAGCAGAACAGGCAGATCCACGAAGTGCACTGCTGAGGGGAGCAGCGGGCGGGTCAGGAGAGGTCTGCCACGCCATGTGGTCTCCTCCAGGGCAGGCGGGAATCGAACTCATGTGGAAGCGGCTTTAGATTCTCAGTGCTGTACTTTAACCCGCTGCGCCAACAGGGAGGGCCTGCCTTTATTATTTTTTAAAAAATTTATTTATTTATGCATACAGATTGGGGCACAAGCCAGAGATGCAGGGACGGTGAGAGGATTCACCAGAGACCGAGAGGGGAGCAAACAGGCAATGACGAAGTACACTGCTGAGGGTCAGGAGAGGTCTGCCGCACCATATGCCTCACCTCCTGGGCTGGAGATTGAACTCGCAATGAAGCAGCTGCGGCTAGCTTGCAGTGCTGTGTTCTAACCCATTGAGTTACCAGGGATGGCCCCTTTTTTTATTTTTTTATATGTTAGTACCCCCCTGATATTCACGTCTTATGTCCCTCTGACCCTTTTTCCTATCTGCTTTTAACTTCACAAGCTTCACTTTATTTATTATTGTCCACTAGTTTTTATAAGTATTTTGCTTTGTCAAATTTTCTGCTTTTTAATCTGATATTTCCATTTGTCATTGTGACTTGCTTTACTACTCATAATTCCTCCCATTTTGCAGCAAATGGCAACATTTGTCTTTTCTTATGGCTTAAGAGTATTCCATTGTGTGGATATACCAAATCATAGTGATCCGATTCTTTATCACTGGGCACTTTGGTTGTTTTTATGTCCAAGCTATTGTACATGACTATGACTCTGTGCTAAATATTGCAAAGCATTTAATTTTTGAATGGATGGTTTTATGTTCTTCAAATACATGTTTAAGGATGGAATTGCTGGATCATTTAGTATTTCCATTTTTGGTTTTTTAAGGTAAATCCAGACCAGTTTCCAAAATGGCTGCACCAAGTTACATTTCTGTCAACAGTGTAATAGTCTTCCATGTCCATCCCAGCACTGTAATTGGAGTCTTTTTTATCTGTTCCATTCTTATGGATGTGACTTACTTCTTATTGGAGTTTTGTCCTGCATCTCCTTTATTAAAAGTGAGGATGAGGCCCTCCCTGGTGGCGCAGTGGGTTAAAGCACAGCACTGAGAAGCTAAAGCCGCTTCCGCATGAGCTCGATTCCTGCCTGCCCCGGAGGTGACCACATGGCGCGGCAGACCTCTCCTGACCCGCCCGCTGCTCCCCTCAGCAGTGTACTTTGTAGATCTGCCTGTTCTGTTCCCGACTCTGTCTCTGATTAAGCTTCTCACCGCCGCTGAGCCTCTGGCCTGCACCCCAGTTCTGTATGCACAAATAAATACATCTTTAAAAAAAAAAAAGTGAGGATGAACATTTTCCTTGTTATCTGTTGGTCTTCTGGAGATCCTTGTCGGTGAATTGCCTGTTCAAATCTGCTGCCCATGTACTGACTTATTTGCTTTTGTTATTGTACAATATGTTTTTTTCTAGTCTAGTGTATTAGCCCTTTGTTGGTTGTGTGACTGTTATCTCCTATTCAGTAATATCTTTTAAATCTATTTATATTTTCTTTCACTGTGTAAAAACTTTTTAATTTGATAGTTCCATTTGTTTCCCTTGTGGTAGGTGTCAATGTCCAGAAAAATCTTACTATTGATATGATGAAATGTACTACCAGTGTTTCCTTCTGTATATTTTATTGTTTATATTTAATAACTTATGCATAAGTTGTTAATTCATTTACATTATTTTTTGTACATGGGATGATAGAGTAATTCAAATTCATTCTTTTATGTGTGATGGTTTGGATTTTTAGATTGTCTTCTTTTTCTCTACTTCTCTTTTTCTACAAGTACTAATCTCTATTCTTTAAACTGAATCTTGCATAGTTCTTTAGCTCTTTCTTTAAAATGTCAATAGAAGTTGAATAATGAGTCAAAGGAACTTTGACATCATGGCTTGTGCAGTTTCCATTTATTGAGGAACCTGCTCGGTGCCAGGCACTTTCATGGGTTATTTCATTTAAGTATTTAGAGCTCTCAGAGGTCCTATGTTTTCAGAGTTTAGGTCACACAGCTTCTGAGTATCAAATTTGGAATTGAAATCAAGGTACTCTATGTTATTGTGAAGAAAGTTCCATTTCAGTGACTTTCAGGGGTGGTTCAGGAATTACAGAGGCATTTAATTTATACAGGCTTTGAAATAATATTTTGAACTATTTAAATATGAACAAAATCAACATAAACTGTAATAATAGCTGCATTATTATTAACTTAAGCTGCCAAATTAGGTTGAATTCAAGCAGACCTCAATATGAAGCATTTTATTTCCTCTATTCTGTGCATATATTTGCACTTCCTATAAATGTATCTCTTACTGGGAAGATTGTACTGTTTTATTTTAAATCAGGCATGAATCCACCCACTCAAGCAAAACCATCTAAGCAACTTTACTGTGGCTGCACCTGTGTACTTGGCTCAACTAAGATCAGGGGAAGCTTAGGCTTTTTGGCTTAGGGGCTTGTCAGATATCTAATAACAGGTCAAAACCTAATTCCATTATGTTCTGTGAGTTTTGTGTGCTTTTTATCTGACTTCCAGAATTTATTATAAGGGAATGTTGAAATTAGATACTACTTATATAGATTCGAAAAGAAAAGGGCCCTATTGTCTTTTTCCCAAGCATCTGAAAAACACCTGAGATTTAAAAATAAGTTCTTAAAAATTGTTGCCATTGATAGCTACATATCTATGTGTGGCAGAATTCTAAGGTATCTCCCATGACTATCTCCTCCTCTTGAGTGGGGTCTGTGACTATGATGAGATGTCACTCTTGTTATTATAACACATTGTATGTCAAGAAGGTTTTGCAGGTGCAATTAATGTACTTGATCATTGACTTTGGGCTAATATTGAATTAATCAAAAGAGAGAATATCTTGTTGGGATTGACATGATCAAATAGTCTCTTTTAAAGAATGTCAAAAGTTAAAGAGATGCCCCTATGATGGCCTTAAGGAAGAGAAGACTAAGGGATGAGGATGTTGGTGCAATCTCTGGGAGCTTAAAGGGTTTTTGATCAGCAGCTGGCTAGAAATAGGGAAAGAAGGACCTTGGTCATACAACCACAAAGAAACAAATTTGATTACACCGAGGATGACTTGAAAATGTCCTCTGAGTTACAAATAAGTATGTAGCCAATGGACTACATTGAATTTAGTCCTTTGAGACTCTGATTGGCATATTTATATAAAATGTGCTAAACTTCTGACCCAGAGGAACTGTGATATAATACATTTATCTTGACTGAAGTTCCCAAGATTGTGATTGTTTCTTAGGCAGCAATAGGAAATCAGATTTGTGAATGTATCTAAATTTGTTCCATAATGAATAGTCAACAAAACATAAAGCAAATTAAATATGGAAGTTTGTTATATTATTGTAATGATCATCTGTAACACCAGATATTGAATTTTATGTTAATAAAAACCTCATTATTCCTGCTGAATGCCTTAATAAAATACACACATAGCTATGCTCATAAAACATATTAATATTAATATAATATACTTCTTTGTCTGTTTTAGGTTCTGAGGCATTATCTGAGGGATTTTTGCTCTCTCTAGAACAAAAGGATGCCATTATTTGAAAACCACTGCCTTGACTAATAGGCACTTTTTAAAAAGACTGCAGTTTTGTTGTTTTAAAATATAACTGTTGGCAGCGAGAAGAAGAGCAGTATTGTGCAAGGCTAATTTATACTCAGCACATTGTTTAAAAATATATATTTATCTTTAATTATTCTCTCATTACCAAGTAATGCATAGATGTAAGAAATCCAACTACCACTTTTGATTCAGACAGATGAATTCTGTTTAGCGATGTTTTTTTTAAAAAAGCAGAATTCACTTAGATAGTAATTTAAAATTTCTTGATCATGCAATTTTTAAAATATATAGAAAATTACATACCTGTCACCATTATAGCCAACCATTTAGACATTAATGCATGTTAAGATTTTGCCTGTTGCTTCAAATCACCTTTTAAAAATTGCAAGTCCAACTAAAGCCATATTCTATCATTTTTCTTGTTTTTTTCTTTTTATTCCTCTCTCCCTAGAGGTAACTACTAGTCTTAAATTTGTATATATTATTCACATTAACGTTGTTGAGATTCTTGTACATATTTGTGTATTCATGAATAATTCAGAGAGAATTGTGTTTTAAAATTTGAATTATTGTTATCATACTATAGGTATTGCAAACCTTTTGCAAATTTTTTCAGTTATATCTCTGAGGTAATTTATGTATAAACTACCATGGCAGCAAATAAAACACAGTTTAATCCATTTGTCTACTGATAAGTAGTTGTTTTTCCACTTTTGGGAGCATAAATAATATGACTAGTAAGTACATCTCTATTCATGTAAACCTGTTCAAAATTTTCTCTAGAATAGAATGTATATAGCATGCTACTGGCCTTTTCCCATCATCAACTTTGTAACTAGGAATTACCAAACTGCTTTTCAAAGTAGTGCTACCAGCCTAGCCCCACTTACCATGTAGCATTCCTATCCCTTCCTCCCAGTTAGCACTGC
>NW_004567106.1:34340266-34349987 GCF_000260355.1 Condylura cristata | reverse complement strand
GGCGAAAGACTTCACCAGAGACAGAATGGGGAGTGGAACAGGCAGATCTATGAAGTACACTGCTGAGGGGAGCAGCGGGCGGGTCAGGAGAGATCTGCCATGCCATGTGGTCACCTCCGGGGCAGGCGGGAATTGAACTCATGCGGAAGTGGTTTCAGCTTCTTAGTTCAGTGCTTTAACCTGCTGTGCCACCAGGGAGGGCCTTAACTCAGTTTTAACTAAATATTTTCCTTTCCTAAAAGTCTTTTCTTTTAAATCAGCTGATGTTCTTTGATGTATATCATCTTTAGCTAGATTTTTTTTACAACAAAAAGCTAAAATCTAATTTCAGAGTTTTGATTAAAAAAAATAAGGCATTCATTAATCAAGTAGATGTCCATTCATAACAATCAGTTAATTCATTTGGATAGACACATTCATAGTAGAGAATATGTCTATAAAAGAATCACTTTCTTTGCAGTTATCTTTGGGTCAACTCTTAAGAAAAACACTGTCTTAATTGAAAGTAGCATGACTATTTTATTCTTTGCTAACTCCCTGATGTTTTGGTGAATGTAAGGATGTTAAGGATGCTGCTTTTGACAACACAGCTTCTGGAGACATTGCCTGCATGTCTGAGTGCATTGTGGTTACTTCAGTAAAAAAAAGGACAAAAAAGATAAAATACAGATGAGTTTATACTATGTTTAAAATTTTAACTATCATTCCTCTAATCTGCTACAAAAATTGTATTTAGATTCTAATTTTGATCCTGGTTTGGGGAGGAAGGAGGAAGGAAGCTCTAGTGGAATTTAAGTCAAAGCCCATTCTTTGTTTTGTATTGTTATGTGCTATTTCTTCCAGCACTGAGTCCAGCTCCTACTTTTGTAGAGCTCCTATTTGGCCTCTTCTTATAAAAGGGCCCTTCTTCCACTTAAGGCAGCAACTGGCACATTTCTTAGAGTGGTTCTAAACAGTTTTGTGAGTGTCAAAGCTCAGTGGCAGTGACTGTTTGGGACCCTTATAATTTCACTTCTGTGTCACAGTGGGTGGCACTTGCCAGTGTGGCTTATGTGCACAGGATGGTGGGATGGGTCTGTTTACATCTGGGACTGATTTTGGACACATTGGATGATGAAACATGGTCAAATATATATTCATTCTCTCTTTTAAAAATCTTTAATCGCTATGATGATGGCACATGGGTGATTTGGTGATGGGAAGCCCACGAGGATTACAACTGAGATAGAGAAAAGCACAAAATGATGTAAAAATAAACTATTATAATAAAAAAATGTTTAATCATATGTGTGCTTCACAGTAGGCATGAAATAAGTATCCATTTAATTTAGTTGTAAATGAAATAAATATTCATTTATGATGGCTGTAAAATAGAAAAGGGAAGCAAATATGGTATGAAATTTATATGCACTGTGAGAGGAAGAAGGGACTGTATTTCTGTGTTTGAAGACCTAAGTGTGGCCAGTAGGCTT
The DNA here is from genome assembly GCF_000260355.1 of Condylura cristata. Lineage (NCBI taxonomy): Eukaryota > Metazoa > Chordata > Mammalia > Eulipotyphla > Talpidae > Condylura > Condylura cristata. The sequence continues at coordinate 34,348,515 of NW_004567106.1, read as the reverse complement.
TAGTTTATAGATTTGTTTAACAGTTACTTCAGGACCTATTATAGCTAAAATGTCCATTTCATTCATTTCAAAAGTATTTATTGAGAACTTGTTCTATGCTAGGCCCATTCTAGGTACTGATGGTCAACAAAATACAAAGATATCCACTCTTCTTATGTTTACATACTTGTGAGTTTGGAGAGAGGAAATTAAAAAAAAAATGAACAAGCTCTTTATTTTAGATTGGGGTGATTGCTATAAAGAAAGTAAGTGGCAGAACCCTCACTGGTGCGCAACGGGTTAAAGCACTGCACTAAGAAGCTTAAGCCAATTCTGCATGAGTTCGTTCCCGCCTGCCCCGGAGGTGACCACATGGCGTGGCTGACCTCTCCTGGCCCGTCCTCTGCTCCCCTCGGCAGTGTACTTCGTCGATCTGTCTGTTCTGCTCCCCACTCTGTTCCTGGTGAATCCTCTCACCCTCCGCATCTCTGGCCTATACCCCAGTTCTGTATGAATAAATAAATAAATCTTAAAAAAAAAAAAAGAAAGTGGTAGTGGTATAGCATGATAAATATATGGGGCAGAGTGTGGTAGGTATTGCTGTTGAGGTTTTCATTGGTTAGGCCAGCATAAAATGTAGGGTCAAATGGGCCAGAAATGTGATTTGAGTTAGCTTGAGTTTACAAATAATCAGCTATAAATCTTACCTTATATAAAGTCTTTTAAAATATATAAATACTATCTAAATATAAGACTACAGATGAGTGGGCAAGGTTTCAGAATCATAAAGCCTTGGGGCTTCCCTGGTGGTACAGCAAGTTAAAGCACAGCCCTATCCCCAGCCACTGCAGCATGAGTTCGATCCCCGGCCAGGGAGGTTACCCACATGGAGGAGCAGACCTCTCCTCTCTTGGCTGCTGCTCCCCTCAACAGTTTATTTTGATAGATCTTCCTATTTTGCACCCCACTCTATCTCTGGTGAATCCTCTCACCCCATACACCTCTGGCCTGTATTCCAATTCTTGTATGCATAAATAAATAAATCTTAAAAAAATTCATAAAATCTTTATCCCTTGGCTATGTGAGCTCTCAGGCACAAATTTATCACTTCACTTTAAGGCAAAAATTCAGCTGTCAGGATTTGTGTTATCCAAGATTAATATCTGGGTTCTGGGTCTTCACATTGTGATTCTGCCAGATGTACATCTATAGCTTTGCTCAAAATTGCTGCCAAACAACAGAGACCATCACTTTAGATAGGTGAAATTTGAGCCAAAACTTGTTGATGACACAGAAGCATATGATAGTATTGCAAGAAAAGGAAGTCAGTGAAAAAATCCTGAAGTGTGAAGAGCTTGGTGTGATAGGGCATCAAAGGGAATAGGTAAGCGAACAGGGGCCTGGAGGAGTATTGGATATGATTTCAGATGATCACTGGTCCACATTAGCCTGAGTCTTCTAAAGCCATGGTAGGAATTTGAATTTTCTTATAAGCACAAGGGAAAAGCCCTTTTTTAAACCTGGGCTCCCTGAATTTGTATAGCAAGACCATTGCAACTATATGGAAATGTAAATTTTGCATTATTTCAGTCACAATAGTATAAGCAATATCTATGCTGTTGATATATTAGTAGAAGTTATATATATTTCCAGTTAATACTATTATTAAAATTATCTCAATATTTCATTATACCTAATATATCTTAATAATATATCTTGTTAAGTCATGCATTAACTTAGAGGTTAACAAACTATACTCTGCAGACCAAATCCTGACTACCTCCTGTTTCTGTAAATAAAATTTATTGGAACACAGTATCATCGTTGCAACAGATGCCTTCTGGCCCTTATATTTAAAATATTATCTGTCTCTTTCTGGGAAAAATTTGCTGACACTTGTACTAAGAAAACAAAGATATATTTATTTTTTAATTATGCAAGTTTGCCTATTTTATTTTATGACTCAAAAACATTACTCAGAAATTAGTCCTCCCTGGTCGCACAGCGGGTTAAAGCACAGCACTAAGAAACTAAAGCCACTTCAGCATGAGTTCGATCTTCACCTGCCCTGGAGGTGACCCACATGGCTGGCAGACCTCTCCTGAGCTGCCTGCTGCTCCCCTCAGCCTTGTGCTTCGTTTATCTGCCTGTTCTGCTCCCCACTCTTATCTCTGGTGAAGCCTCTCACCACCCCTGCACCTCTAGCCTGTACCACCATTCTGTATGCATAAATAAATAAATCTTTCAAAAAAAAAAAACATTACTCAGAAATCCATTGACATCACCAAAATATCCATGACCCGGAAGAAAAAAAGAAAAAGTTCCTGCACAAATTGACTTGTTTTTTTTTGTCTGAGATTCTCATCCCCTTTTTTGTCTGACAGATTTTCCTTATTTTCAGAACCAGTATTGAAACCCGCCCCCCCCTTTGTTTTTAAAGATTTATTTATTCGTACAGAACTGGGGTACAGGCCAGAGATGCGGAGGGTGAGAGGATTCACCAGAGACAGAGTGGGGTACAGTACAGGCAGATTGACGAAGTACACTGCTGAGGGGAGCAGCGGGCGGGTCAGGAGAGATCTGCCGCGCCATGTGGATCTCCTCCGGGGCAGGCGGGAATCAAACTCATGCCGAAGTGGTTTAAGCTTCTTTGTGCTGTGCTTTAACCCACTGGGCCACCCGGAAAACCTTCCCGCCCTTTATTTATTTATTTTTTAAAAGATTTATTTATTTGTTCTTATAGAACTGGGGTACAGGCTAGAGGTTCAGGGGCTGCGAGAGGCTTCACCAGAGACAGAATGGGGACCAGAACAGGCAGATCAACGAAGTACACTGGTGAGGGGAGCAACGGGCTGGTCAGGAGAGGTCTGCCTCGCCATGTGGTCACCTCCAGGACAGCCGGGAAGGAACTCATGTGGAAGTGGCTTTAGCTTTTTAGTGCTGTGCTTTAACCGGCGCCACCAGGAAGGGGCTGCCCTCCCCCTTTTTTATACTAGGGTATAGGCAAGAGGTATGGTATGTGTGTGTGTGTGTGTGTGTGTGTGTGTGTGAGAGAGAGAGAGAGAGAGAGAGAGAGAGAGAGAAGATTCACCAGAGACAGAATGGGGAGTGGAACAGAAGAACAGAGAGATCTATGAAGTACACTGCGAGGGGAGCAGCTGGTTGGTCAGGAGAGATCTGCCTTGCCATGTGGGTCACCTCCAGGGCCAGGGATCAAACTTGCACTCACTTACAGTGCTGCGCTTTCACCCCCATTGGGCCACCAGGGAGGGTCGTAGCCCCCTTTTAAAAACAATGTACCCGGAGTTTACCATATGCAAGTCATAAGCTTTATTGATACCGTCTTATGTGATCTCCAGGACAACACTATATGGTGGAAGTGTGGCTGTCTTCATGAAGAGGCAAGGGAAGGGAGGCGTAGAGGCTGTATCATGCCCATGGATTTATTTATCAACTATTCAGTGAGCTCCTACAATGTGCTAGATGCTCAGATGACAAAATTATTAGTGATGCCAAGGTCTGAATCATTTCAGTATGGTCTCAGGGTCTGAGTGGCTTAGATCATAGCAAGTGATATCCAGGTCTCCATGGGACAACACTTTGCCTCTTTGAAGTCAGCCAGTAAATTTGGTACTCCCCCTTCCCTGGTGTTTCCATCCCACTTTGTACCAGAACCTCTCCTTTATAACATTTAGATCTTATATCTCATTTTCTCTTCATAGTCTGTTGTTTGCAATGGTTTTGCCTGGAATAGGCCACAAGAGTCAGTATTTCCCAGCCATAGCAGCATTCTTAGTTATCCTTGCCAAGGCCACTGGAATGGCCCTTTAAAACTGTTTTTATTTTTGCAAGCATGAGCTTCTTTCCTGTAAGTGCAGCTCTTCTTTCCAGCACTCTGTGGCTTTGTGAGACCACAGGTCCTAACTTGCCTATCACAACTTAAGTTTAAGTATTTGCACATGTCATTTGATTGTTGAGTAGGTTAAAATTGATGACAGTGAAAAGTCTGGTAATCAAATCTCTATCTCTATCAAAAATGAGGTGGCAGAAGACCTATTTGACGTGGTTCATCCCAACTTGAGCACTGCCTTCTGTCCAAAACCAGAAAAGTTGCTTTCTATTTTAAACACAGATAATCTTCCCTGGATGTTTGAGCAAATACCCACTGTCTCAGGCACTTTTCTTTCTTGCTTTCTTTCTTCCTTCCTTTCACACATTGCAAGGGAAGGGCATGGTGTACATTATCTGTTTGGATTCCAGTATTTTTTCAGCACATATACACATATTCACACACACACAAACACATACTGAGTTATGTTCCATGAATCTAAACCCTAACTACAGTACTTTGCAAGCTACATTTGTCATTTCACAAAACAGAGTGACATGATTGCATACCATTAAATGTTATTTTATAGAATACCTTAATGGTTATATTATGTATCATTGACCTAATTTGCCATATTTTAATTTTTTTCCTTTATATTCAGAGGCATTTGGAAAATTTGGTTCATCAATCAGGATACAGAAATCATGACATTACTTGAACAGGGAAATTTTATTAAAAAAATTAACAAATAGTGAAAACTGTTTAACTCCAAGAAAAGGAATAAAAGAAGACTGATGGATCCCAAAAAAGGAGTTGTGGAAAAGTAGCTGTTGTCTTGTGTCTGAGAAAGAGTGAATATGTTAAAAGACTGGTTCAAGGCACCTCTTCTACAACCCCTGCCAAGGCTACCCCAAGAACATCATTACCCTGGGAGGGGTACATGTCTTTGCTGAACTCTAATATATCTACTGATGGAAGGTTGAGTAGTTAGAGCTGCTTAAATAAATGGTGTCTGGTAGAGGAAGAGGCCCTGAGGGTACAGGACAGCCAAGGGCTCCCACATTAGATGAAAGTAATGGTGGATCCAAAAGAGAACTTCATTTCTATGACTATGCAAGATTATCCAGAAACTCTATTGGTATTCTCCCAGATGGCATAGTAGAAAGGTTTATTGGGCCCAGCTCCATTTGTACAAAGTGGGTGGTTTCAAATTGATAGACAATACATAAATAACTGAAATGCTCAGATTTGCATTTAGTTTTTTCCTCTGTTATAAACAGAGCTTCAGTGGACATTTTTTCATTTTTTTTTAAATAAAATGCCTGTATCTCTGATGTTTCCTAAGGAAAAGTCATAGAATTTTATTTTGAACATTTTTAAAGTCTTTTGTTTAACATGACAAAGTCACCCACCAAAAGTTTGTCCCTATCTACTTTCTTTTATGTTATGTATGAGAGCAAAGGTATATAATCTTACTATAGGATTTACCACTTTTTAGCTTTTGGGGGCTTGGCTTCATCCATTCGGCTAATTTGGAGACTGGAAATGCCAGCAGTGCTGAGATTGGAGTCTGCAGTCTGACTGGGCCCTTTGCCTCTATTCTGTTGATGAGCAAACTGAAGCAAATTTATTTGTACAAGACCTCTCAGGAAGTTAGTTGACCTTGGGACTTCATTCCTTCTAGTCCACTACACTTCTCAGAGTCTCAGGCCCATGTTGGTTCATCATTCTCACCCTATGATGAGAGATTTCACAAATATATGTCCTTGTCACCCTGATGCTTACAGGGGTCCCACTGCCTAGATTGTGAAATTGTCACCTTCCACTTTTGTGTTTAATTAGCCCAGCTTCTTATTTCAAGACAGAATCCAAGACTCACATCAAAACAATGACCTTCTATTACCTAGTAAATTAGACTCAGTAAATCTTTGTTTCTGGGATTGGGTCACCAGGTAAAGTTAGGTGTATGCTTATTTATACCTGCCACAAGAATCTGGCCAGGGAAGGGAGAAATTTTCTGGATAAAAGGATACCTCTTTCTAAGCAATAGTGAACATATAATAGTATATGTTCCTTTGAGATAAGTGTATTCTTCTTCAGATCATGAGGCATATAAGCAGTTTCCTCATACTCCTGCCTTTGGGGTCACTAGATCCCAGTAGATTTTCTAGACATTCTAAACCACAGCTAGTTGTCTATTCACTGCCCTCCACTCATTTTACTCAGATCTTATTCTAGATAGAAAGAGAGCAAACTGCTCCTGCAAAACAAAGCCTCTACTTTCATGGTCTGTATTTATAGACCACAAAAATTAAGCAGATATCTTTCTTAATACCTGTCCCATTCTTTCTTTTTTGATTTTGAGAGTTTATAAGGGCTATCTAGGTGCTGGGACATACAAAATGTTTAAAGACAACCTACTGATAATGGAATCCTGTTAGAGACATAAGAAAAAGTAGGAAAAAAATAATACTAAAACTCCTTCAATTAATGACTGAAAATGTCATACTGAGAAAGTCATACTGAGAAGTGGGTGGTGGGACTCTGTTCCCTGATGGTCAGCAAGCCTGGAGAGGGCTAGAACATTAGTTATGGAAATTTTGCATTAAAAAAGTATGCCCACATTTTCTTCCTTAACTTTCTCCCTCACTTCCACCTCTTGACTTGCCTTTTTTTTTTTCCTGGCTTTGGGAGCTTTAGATTTTATTATAAGGTGTTTTAAACATATTTCCTCAATGCTAGCGATTCGTAGTCCTCTGTCTAGAAGCACTGCTCTGTAACCTAGCAACCGGAATGTCATATATTGTCCTTAGCTATTTCCTCTAGCCTGAAGATTTGAAGATCAAGCAGATGGACACACAAAGGATAAAAGGCATCAGATTAACATGCAAAATCACTCATTTGTGTGGCGACTGAGTAACAGAACTGAAGAACAGAATTATTTTATACTAATACATCCAAACTAAGGTCCTGCTCATATAAGTGGGGTAGACAGATAGAACGTTAGGAGACAGTGCCAAGGAGGAAGTTCTGCAGATGCCTGCCCTCCACGGCCTGCCCATGTGGGGTGCTAAATGTCTCCTTCCCTCTGGCCTTCTATTTTCTTTGCTAAAGAACAAGAGGGATAGATTTTGAATTTTTGACCAGGGACTAATTCTTAAATTTGTCTGTCTAGATGGAAATTTGGCATACTAAGAAAAACAAATTTCAAAGGGAAAGCTGTGTCACAGCAGTGACATTTTTTTCTGCAGGATCTTATTATCCAATCCACACAGAGGCTGAGTTGCTGAGCTAGTTCTGTGAAGGAACACAAAGACATCCCATCGAGACGCCTGTGACTGTCAGGAGCTAGTACTGTCTGGAACTGTTTGGTGTGAGTAAATAGGACAGCAGGCCTCTAGCTGGCTTTCACAGGGCCACTTGTCATTCTTGTACATTGTGTAAAGTCAGGACATCCCGGCAGAAATATTCTTTCTGTTTCTTTATTTACGAAGGCCTGGCATTCATCTAGTGTGCTTCACACCTAATACCTTGAAAATCAAAATCCTTATTCTAAATGTGCTGGTGGTCTTATGAATTAGACTGGGATGATTCTACAATTATATTCTGATTCAGAATTACTGGGATTATAGTGAAAATGCAGCAGCCATGGAGTGTGAGTCAGTGGCTTTTGAATGGAAACCCTAGAAATCTGTATTTCAGTACACATTCATGGTGATTTTAAAGCAGATGGCCTGAAGAACATATGAAAACAGGAGGATTAAGACTGATTTTTCCAGAGAGCGACTTAGGGCATCTTTGTAGGCTCTTCATTGCATTTGGTGGTGTGTGGGCTTCTTTTTATTTTCTTTCCTTTCCAAAAACTTTTAAATGTAATCATTGAGAGAGAGAGAGAGAGAGAGAGAGAGAGAGAGAGAGAGAGAGAGAATCCTTACCTCTCCAGAGCAACAGTTGAAAAACCACTCCCTATTTATCCCCCAAAGTCCCAGAATGCCTGCTTAGCTCCGTCCTTGTGACCTTGCAGTTCTCTCCTTGGTACTGCTGGGAGTTGTAGTTTTCTAATCACTGGAGTAGTGTGTGGAACACAGAAAGCCAGAGTAGGTGGTGCAGTCCACAAAACTCTGCAGAGTTCCTTTAGGACATACTTTCCCCTTAACACTGTTACAGGGCAACCCCAATATGAAATAAGTTGCCTGACTGTGGGTTCTCATCTGTGCACTTAAAGGGACTCATAATAAGATTCAACAGCAGGCACACACAAAGAGGTTAAAAAAAGGAATATTTACAGAAGAAGGGGAAATGAAGAAATGAATAACTCAGGGAGAAAGAGAGAGAGATAAATTAGTGAATGTGTTCTACCAGTTCTGCTGTCCTGAAATCCCAATGGCATGCTGAGGGCAATGAAAAGCAAAGAGTCAAACCAAGAGCCAAAAGCTAAGAT
>NW_004567106.1:34303632-34340166 GCF_000260355.1 Condylura cristata | reverse complement strand
AATGAATACTTCTTTCTGTCCCAGATACTCTCAGAAAAATTCTACTCACCTGTCAATGGATGAACTACCCCATATGAATGAGGACCAGTGCTCTGAGATTGAGAGAGAGAGAGAGAGAGAGAGAGAGAGAGAGAGAGAGAGAGAGAGAGAATCCTTACCTCTCCAGAGCAACAGTTGAAAAACCACTCCCTATTTATCCCCCAAAGTCCCAGAATGCCTGCTTAGCTCCGTCCTTGTGACCTTGCAGTTCTCTCCTTGGTACTGCTGGGAGTTGTAGTTTTCTAATCACTGGAGTAGTGTGTGGAACACAGAAAGCCAGAGTAGGTGGTGCAGTCCACAAAACTCTGCAGAGTTCCTTTAGGACATACTTTCCCCTTAACACTGTTACAGGGCAACCCCAATATGAAATAAGTTGCCTGACTGTGGGTTCTCATCTGTGCACTTAAAGGGACTCATAATAAGATTCAACAGCAGGCACACACAAAGAGGTTAAAAAAAGGAATATTTACAGAAGAAGGGGAAATGAAGAAATGAATAACTCAGGGAGAAAGAGAGAGAGATAAATTAGTGAATGTGTTCTACCAGTTCTGCTGTCCTGAAATCCCAATGGCATGCTGAGGGCAATGAAAAGCAAAGAGTCAAACCAAGAGCCAAAAGCTAAGATGCCAAGAGGCCAAGAAACCAAGAGGCCACGAAACCAAGAGCCAAGCAAGCTCCCAAGGCCCACATGTCTGATTTTATACCAACCCTGGCTCCTTAACTCCACCTTCAGTTTCCAGCAATCCTTCCTTCAGTGATGATGAGATTTTTAATTTCCAGTGTCCAGATAGCTTTGGTCTGGAGTGGGAGTGGGATCCACAAAACCTGTGTGAATTTTTTTTCAGGGAATCCTTTCCCCCTAACATTCCTTGCTTAGTTCAAGAAAGGCACAACTGACTTAACTGAATACTGCTGGATTTATCTTGTGGAAAGCTGCTTCCTAGGGGTAATAAATTCAACTTACCTGTTGATGAGACAGAGCTGTCAGTGTATCATTCACCACAGTCAGGGAGAGCCCTGCAATACAAAGCTTTGCAGAATCTCAGAGGGTGACAGTATATTGACCTGGGTTCAAACAGAGATGTATAACAGAGATGCTAAGAGATTTATTGCAAGTCCTGGCTATTTGAATTCAAAATCCATAGTACAAGACTTCAGGAAAAAATAGGTTGTAAATCTGGGGCAATGACTAAATCAACTACCCACTGGTTGAATTTCTTCTACTTCAGGGACTATCAGCTCTACTTTCAAGGACTTTGAGTATGTAGACAAAAGCCCACCCAGATTATATGGAGTATTTTCTTTTACTTAAAATGAACTGATTAGGGACTTTAATCACAATGCAAATGTGATTAAACCATAGTTATACTGAGGTTAATGTTTGAATAACTGGAGATTTAGCTTAGTCAAGTGGACCTGTCAAAAGATCATCATAGAAGGAAAGAAAGTTTGAAATCTGAAAGTTTGATTTAGGAATATCTTTCTAATTGTGTATAATTTATGATACAGTAGCCCAAGATTATGGAATCAGCATTTGAATTTTGAGATGAGGGCTTCAAAGTATGTTTAGAGTGAAAACAATTGATGGTTTCCTTTGAAAAGTTTTATAAACCTTTCAGGAAATCTAGTACTACAGAGTCACACCACTCACCTATGCAGAAGGCTCCTGAAAAAAACAAAACAAAACAAAACAAAACAAAACTGCTATATATAAAAGAATAAAGCTAGACTGCTACTTCATATCATGCACAAAAAACAACTGAAAATGGATAAAAAATTAAACAAAACCCTTGAAAAAGACCTGAAACCATAAAATATACAGAAGACAATATAGGCAAAACAAGACATATCTCAATAACATCTTTAAAGACACATCTTTAAAGAAAATGAAGGAGAAGATAGAGAGTGGGGATTACATCAAACTAAAAAGCTTCTGTGCATCAAGACACACTAACCAAAACAAAGAGACACCCTACTATTTGGGTGGTAACTTTTGCACACAGTAAAATGCATAAGGGACTGATCACAAAGATCTACAAAGAGCTCATATGACTCAACAAAAACAAAGTAAGCAGTCCCGTCAAAAAAATGGGCAGAAGAGCTAAAAAGTCATATCTACAAAGAGTAAATGCAAATGGCCAACAGGTGTCTGAAAAAAATGTTAATGTCACTTATAATCATGAAAATGCAAATCAAAACCACCTTACACCAGTAAGGATGACACGTGACACATATTAAAAAACAAACAAACAAACAGGCATATGTATTTAAAAAAAATCAACAGGCAACAACAAATGGTAAGGATGTCGAGAAAAAGGAACTCTCCTACAGTAATGGTGGGAATGCAGACTGGTCCTACCACTATGGAAAGCCGTGTGGAGGTTTCTCATACTACTAAAAATGGAACTACCATAAGAATCAGCAATTGTACTCCTAAGAACCTATCCAAAGGACACAAGAACTTAAGAACTTTAATTCAAAAGGATACTTGCAGCACTATTTACAACAGGTAAGATATGGAAACAACTCAAATGCCCCAGAATAGATCAAGAAGATGTGATATATATACACAGTGGAATACTATTCAACAAACAGAACCCTCACACCATTCACAGCAACATGGATGGTGCTAGCCAGGATTATGCTCAGTTTAAAAAAAAAAAAGTAAAAAGATATAAATATCAGATGGTTTCACTTATAGTATGAATATAGGGGAAGCAAATAAAGGATCAAGGAAAAAACAATAACAACAAATAAACAAAATTAGCAGGCAACTACAGACATTCTACAAAGGAGGGGGAGGTAGAGGAATCAAAACAGGGGAAAGAAGAGCACAGCAGACTATGGCATTGGTTAAGGAGTAAACTGGTAGTGGGAATTTTATAGGGAATATACCTGAAAAGAGAGAGCATGCAAACATACATTTTATAAAAATGAGTAATTATGAAAATATATATGTAAATTAATTTATTAAAAAGATTAATCAAAAAATTAAAAAAATGAGTGTTCAAAGTCCTATTATTGTAGACATCAAACTGTAGGCTTTCAGGTTCAACTGAGTGTGAGGATAGGGTGGATAAATTCTGTTCTCAGCCACCCCTCCCCCTAAAAAAAGCATACCTTTCTAATGAAGTAGAATATACTACTCTCACTGACAAACCATTCTCCTTTTGGTTTATGGAACAGAAGCAGTAAGCAGAGATATGGCTGTCAAACTTGCCCTTACATGTGATCCATATTAATTAACAGCAAATCAGATCCAGAATGTCATCCCACTTATAGTCATGCTTTTTTTTCTTTTTTCTTTTTTAAATAGCTAAGAGTCAATCTACCTTTTAAGTAAACATGCATCCTAATCTCTAATTCTTCTCTGCTGAGTAATTCTTGCTTATATGTTAGAGGAGCCTCTTGAATACCATCTCCACTGAAAACCTTTTCTTAATACTCTCCTCTTCTCTTGTATTTATTCAATGCTAGACACCTACTCTGTGGGCCCACAGCTGATGATCTGTAACCAAAATAGTTATTACATATTAGCTCCTCGCACTTGATTGAATTCCCAGAAAACAGTGAAGTCCTGTTTACTTTTGTATCTACCCCTGTTTCTTATCTGTGATCATGCTTATGGTAGATTTATCAGTCAACAAATATTTATTGAGTGTTAACCATATGTCAGGTCATAGATATTTCCTTTCCTAGATAGGAATGATAAAGTAGTGATAGACTACCTACTGTTATGAAGATGGCACTGATATTCTGAGGGTGGGAGCAGATAGCTGATAAGAAAGTAAATCACACACCCACTATCAAGGAATACCCCTTTATTTTTTTAAAAAAGATTAATTTATTTATGCATACAAGAACTAGGGTATAGGCTAGAGGTGCAGAAGGTGAGATGAGTCACCAGAGTGGGAAGCGGAAGGGCCAGATCGACTGAAATACACTGCTGAGAGGAGCAGTGGGCGAGACAGGAGAGGTCTGCTGCACCATGTGGTAACCTCCCTACCCAGGGATTGAACTCATGCTGCAGTGGCAATGGATAGCTTTATAGTGCTGCATTTTTAACTCCTTGCACTACCAGAGAGGGTTCTAAGGAATACCCCTTTAAAACAGGCATAGAAGACCAAGTGTGGTAAGTGTGAGTGAAAGCTTGCAGCTGTGAAGCATGCTCTTTGATAGAATTCCTCCTTAGCCATGTTGGTCATCTAATTTGCTAGTATGTGTAATACTGCCATCTATGTGCTGCTGACTTTAGTGTCTTGATTTAGTATAAGATCAATGGCACTATTATTTTTATTGATCACATTATGTATAAAGACTAGCTAAAAACAAAGAATAATATATATCAGTGTACTTTTTGTTTGTTATTTTTGTACTTTAACCATAAACAATTCCTTTATTGGAACATTTACAATGTGCTAGACACTATTCTGAGCACTTTGAATTGATTATTTAATCTTCAGAGTATCTTGGAAATAGAAACGTCCCTGTTTTATACATGAAGCAGCTGGCACAAGGATAGCTAATCTATCCTTTACCCTTTGCCCTCGTTTCCAAAGATAGGAAGTGTAATGGGGGCCATTCCCAGGTAGTCCTATCTGGAGACCAGGTAGGTAGTGAAATGTGGGTCACATGTAGATGGTACTGTATGGAAGTTCTGCTTTTAAGTTGTGCTCTACACTGTCTGTATGGAATTTATAAAATCAGAGCAATTTATAAGCTTTTTCCCTTTGTTAACCAATTTTACATTTTAAGCTTGGCATTTCCTTAGTAAGCCTAAAGAGTCAGCCCTCAAACAAAGAGATGTAAATCCATTCATCTTCCTAATAGAATATAGACTGTGAAGCAGAGATGCCTTTGAGTTTAATCTATTCTTTGGAAGAGGGTACTTAAAGTTTTTAATGTATACATTAGCTTTTTGAATTATTTCCTTTCCAAAATAAAAAAAATATTGATTAATTTATTTCCCAGGGGAAAGGAAGAGAGGGGAAACAAGTGATCTGTCATTTGCAAAATCTCAGGGAGGAGGGGTCAGCACAGCTCTTTGTAACTGCTGTAGTTGCTCTCTGTTTTGAGCCAATTGCAGGCAGGGCACAGTGCATATGTCACCTGTAGCTCGGACTAAACTCTCCTGAGCAATGACTACTTTCTTCCATTCTTGGAAAAAGAAAGCTTAGTCTGGCTAAGTATCTTGTGCTGAGTGCTTGCAGAGTGTGTTATGAAATAACAATTTGATGGCTATCTGGCAGTGCTTTTAATGCTTTCTTCTTTCCTTCTCTTTTTTGGTTGGTTTTACTGGGAAGAAAGTTGAAGCTTTATTAAATTCAGAGATGTTACAACATTTTAACAATGCCTAGGTGAAGGGTTACTTACTAGTATCTTAAACAGACAAAAATGACATCTTACTTACTCTTAAAAAAAAAAAAAGTTTTATTTGTGGTTAAAGGACTGGAGTATAGGCCAGAAGTGCAGGAGCAGTGAGAGGATTTAACAGAGACAGAGTAGGGAGCAGAACAGGCAGATTTACAAAGTACACTGCTGAAGGGAGCAGTGGGGGAGGCAGGTGAGGTCTGCCGTGCCATGTGGGTCACGTCCTGGGTCAGATGGAATTCACACCAGCCTCTGCCAGCTTCACAGATGGTGTGCTTTTACCCATTGTGCCACCAGGGAGAACACTTACAAGTTTTTAAAAATGAAATATTTATCATAGAGACAGAGACTTTCTGCTACTCTGTTTTAAGTAGGTAAATTGTAGACACAGATTTACTTTTTTAATATGAGGGAAAAAATCAGATTTGGAAGGAATCTAGCAAAAAATAAAATAAACAGTTAAACAAACAAACAAAAAACAGACCAATTAAATCTGTTTTCTTGGGTTTGCTTGAAGGCAAATATATTTTTGAAATCATTATGAGAGAAGAAATTCTAAAACCTTCCTCTAACAATTCATCAGTTTGAAGGGATTATTTAATCTTCACAGTACATTGGAAATAGACACTGCCCTTATTTTGTACATAAAGATGGCACAAGGACTGTGCCAGGGATTGAGAATTGTACAGGGTAGTGATGTGTAGATTGTTATAGAAAACACTAATTCATGTTTGTAGCCTTAAATTTGTCTTTTTCTCACATTATTAACAAAACTCCAAACCAAACTGATTTTTTTTTCTTGACATGCATTTATTTATTTAAATTGTGTTATTTCTTATTAAGGCAACATTGGTGAACATCTTATATGATTTATGGGTTTAGTTTCACACCTTATCAAATGTATTTAACCATACCACACCCACCACTGAAGCATCCATCATACTGTAACATAGTCCATTAGACAGCCCCCTCTTTTAGTCCACCTAGTAATCTCAATTCTGCAGTATAGATTTCTAGGGTTTAAGTTTGTCTCTTACATTAGATTCCATATATGAGTGAAATCATCCACTATTTGTCTTTCTCTTTCTGACTTACTTTGCTTAGCATAATCCCTTAGGTTCCATTTATGTTGTTCCAAATGGCAAGATTTCATCATTTTTATAGCTGAGTAATATTCATTGTGTATATATGACACATTTTCTTAACCCGCTCATCTATCATTGGGCAATTAGGCTGTTTCCATACCTTGGCTTTTGCAAATAGTACTGCAGTGGACATAGGGATATATATATATATTCCCTTCTAGTCAGTGTGTGTTCTTCAGCTAGATATCTAATTGTAGAGTTGCTGGAAAATATGGTGGGCTTACTTTTGATACTTTGACAAACCTGCAAACTGTTTTCCACAGGGTCTTGACCAGCCTGGACTCTCACCAACAGTTTACAAAGGTTTCTTTTTCTCCATAACCTCACCACTAATTATTGTTTCTAGTTTTTGTGCTAGGAACTGTTCTCAAAGTTGTGAGGTGGTATTTCATTATGATTTTAACTTGCATGTCTTGATTAAGTAACAATGAGCATTTCATAATGTGCCTGTTGGCCACCTATATGTTTTCTTTAGAGAAGTATCTACTTAGCTATTCTGCCCATTTTTTGATTGAGTTAATTATATTCAATTTGTTGAGTTGTCTTAGTTCTTTGGAGATTTTGGATATTAATCCCTTAAATATCTTTTCCTGTTCAGTAGGGTGTCTGTTCTGTAACGGTAGTTTTTTTTTTTTTTTTTCATATACAGAACCTTTTTGCTTTGATGCAGTCCCATTTGTTTTTGCTTTTCTTTCCCTTACCATTTTAGTAGAGTCCCCAAAGATGTCATTGAAACTAATGTCATGGAATATTTTGTTAAAATTTTTTCTATGCATTTCATGGTGTTAGACTTACATCCAAGTCTTAATTGATTTCAATTAATGAATTTTTGTATTTGGTGTGAGATAGTGCTCTCATTCTTTTCTTGTGACTGTCCAATTTTCCAAACCCCATATTTGAAGAGCCTTCTGTTCTTTATTGTATACTCACAGTTCCTTTATCACAAATTAATGGTCCATATAAGTGTGGCTTTCTTTCTGCACTCTCTCTCATTGGACTCTTTGCCTGTTTTTATTCTAATATAATACTGTTTTGATTACTTTTAGTTTGAAGTTTGAGTGTGTGATATCTCTATACTTTTTGTCAGGATTGCTTTGGCTATTTTGGATCTTCTACAAAAACTTCAGTAATATTTTCTTTATAGAAAGCCATTGAAATTTTGATATGTATTGCTTTGGATCTCTGTGTTGCTTTGAATATTGCTTTTGTTCGAAATAACATGCCCCAAGACCATTTCCTAGAAGACTTATCTTGGATCTCAGGAAGCCAAATGTCAACATTGCAGTAATAAATATGGAGGTCAGGGTATCAAATGTTTATTTTTACCTAAGTCTCCCCTTGCACTTAATTCTAACAGAAAAAATAATTTCCACTGTTGTATTTTTATTTCATTTTATTTTTCAAGATTCATCATCATTGTAACAAGTATCAGTATTTCACTCTGTTTTACAGCTTAATAATAATCCATTGAATGGATATGACACATTTTGTTTTTCCATTCATCAGTTGATGACCATGTATTATTTTCACTTTTTAACTCACTGAAATAATGTTTCTATTAATTTGTGTGTGTGTGTTTGTGTGGACATAGGTTTTATTTGCTCTTGGTTGTATATGAAGGACTAGCGTTGTGAGGGCATATTTTCTTAATAATCTTTTCAAATTGTATATTATGTTCTTGGGCCCCTATTTAAGTTTATAGTCATTTTCTCTGTGCTGAAGGTTGTTTATAATTTGATAAAATATTAAAAACCTAAGTTTCAGATTCAGGTTCTTTTTTTTTTTAAAAAAAGATTTATTTATTTATTCATACAGAATTGGGTGCAGGCCAGAGATGCGGAGGGTGAGAGGATTCACCAGAGACAGAGTGGGGGAGCAGGCAGATCAAGGAAGTACACTGCTGAGGGGAGCAGCGGGTGGGTCAGGAGAGGTCTGCCACGCCATGTGGTCACCTCCGGGGCAGGTGGGAATCAAACTCATTCGGAAGTGGCTTTAACTTCTTAGTGCTGTGCTTTAACCCGCTGTGCCACCAGGGAGGGCCCAGATTCAGGTTCTTTTTAGAAATAATTAAAAATTACTTAAGTGAGTATAAACTGACTATAATGCATATTATATGTATTCTCTACTATGTTATATTTATCTTTGTTCTCTTCTTTAATAAATGTTGCATTAATTTGAAATTTAAATATATTGCATATTTTTTTTTCTTTTCCAGAATCGCAATGAAATAAAAAATGGCAGTATTCTTCGATTAACTACATCTCCAGTAAGTTGATCTTAATTTATAACTTTCCTGTGAAGCTTTTGTTCTCCAGTTCTACTATATATGCTTAAGGGACATTAACTGTTAAGGGTGATTTCAGTACATAGCAGAAGGTCTCTAAATACAGATTTTGGAATTAGCAGGCATTCCTGTCTTTATAATTCCTTTAGAGCATAAAGACTTTGTTCTAGGTGGAGTGTAAATAAATAAACTTTAAGATTTTAATTTGGTGGTCTTCACAATAATTCTCATAGTACAGATGTAATAACTTAGCAATGCTGATTTTTTTGGTTTTACCTACCCACTCACACATCTACATAATACCATTTGACAAGGAAATCCAGCAAAATTAGAGACACATAGCCAGTTAATTCCCTTTAGAGTTAGAGGTTTTATGTGGGATGTGCTACGTGTTTGTGAAAGAGTTTAAGCATATTCTGCTTTTGGTTAATAATTATGACAATATAGCAAATACAGTTTAAAGAATAGTCTACTTTTGCTGTTTCACTGACAGCTGACTCTGGATTAGGCATTTTAAAGTCTTCCATTAAAATCTGCTAAGCTTTATTTAGCATATTTAGACTACTGTAGAAGACTGTGTTGTTTATCTTGACCTCTCTTACTTGCTCATAGATACTTGGAGTGGTAACATTATTTTATTTAAACTTTTTTTTTTCCACAGTGCATTTTATTGGTTTCCTAAAAAAAAATCTACACGAAATATACTAAGTGTTACTATTTTCACTCTGCATATGTGATGAAAACTGTGTCTAACTCTCATTTTCAGTTTCCACTGAAGCCATGTGGTAGGCTAAAAATAAATTTAAAAATTGGAAAAAGCATCTGGCTAAAATTAAATTGTGGGTACTGTAACAACCACAAATTCTTGTTGAAATTACATTAGAAAGGCTTAAGAACTTTTAAACATTTTACCCAATAATATTTTTAACATAAATATAGTGACGAACTCAATAGAAAGCATTGATGGAGTTGGCTGAACTGCCTTTTGATACTTTCTTATTCTACATATTGAAAATTTTATTTCATTCTCATTTTTCAATGGCTACCTGATGAACTGGAACTTTTTTTGTCTGACTTTGTATCGATCTCCTTACCTCAGTCAGCATGAATTAATGTTAATTTGACCTTTAGAGACCAATATTTCATTTGGCTTTTGTAGTTTGTATTTATCCTGCTACAATTACTCATCGTCTTTGTGCAGAAAGAGTACACATTGCATATGTGTATTATCCCCATGTTATGATTTAATGTTGTCAGGGCAATGGAGTTTGTGTTCTTCAGATGTCTCTTACCTTTCCAGCATTGAGAAAGGAAAGATGACAAAGTAATGTAGACAGTGAATATTATGAGCTGGACATCATCTACAAGAGAATGGCTTACATTTCTAGAGAACAATAGTCTCGATACTGGAATCATTGATAGCACTTTTAAAAAGCTGGTGCTTAGGTCCAGGAATCTGAATAGCAGGGTCTAGAATTGGGAATTACTCTAACAGTAAGATATTTTGGACCTGCAAATACACTTGTGACTAGTAGATTATTTTTTAGTATTTGTGTTTCACTAGAAAATATGGGTCAGCATATGCTCTTTCATTTTTTAAAAAGATTTATTTATTTGTGCATACAGAACTGGGGTACAAGCCAGAGGTGCAGGGGCGGTGGGAGGATTCACTAGAGATGGAGTGGGGAGCAGAACAGGCCAACTAATGAAGTACACTGCTAAGGGAGCAGTAGGTGAGACAGGAGAGGTCTGCTGCACCATGTGGGTCAACTCCCTGGCCAGGGAGCCAAAGAAGCTGGTGCTAGCTGGTAGTGCTACAGTTTAACACATTGTGCCACCAGGAAGGGCCCCCTAGTGACCATCTTAAACCTGGTGTCTTTCAGTTGTCATATTTACCCAATGTCTTGTCAATATAGTCATGAACATTGTGTATAAAGTTGTGTGTTTCTGAGCAGTTGAGGGTTTGTGAGTTTCAGATAGTGCATATAAGTGGCATTTCCTACTACCTTCCAGTATTAGCTTATTTTACATAAATTTTGACTACAGTTCTTACCAGAAGAAACTTCCAGGCTATTATTTTAACTCTCCTGAAATTTTTGTTTGAAAGTCTTTTCAATAAATATATTTGATAATAGAAAATCTCTTTAAGTAGGACACAAAACCTAGAAGCCATAAAGAAAAAGATGAATAAATTTCTCTCCCAAACATAAAAACAACCCCCACAGTCTTTATGTTTGGAAGGAACCCAGATTCAATTCAAAAACAGCAAGTTAGGAAAAACATTTGGCAAAGTGCATATTAAATAGAAGGCTAAATTTTCAACTTACAAGATCACTTATGAATAGATAATAAACTGCCTCAAAAACAGATGGCCCAAACTACTAGCAAAATGACACAACTGTCCCTATCTCTATTTAGATTTGGATCTTACAGACCTGTGTATCAATGTCTATATATCAGGTTGCTATTTTTACCCTAGTAGATAAAGCCAGAACAAATAATAGGTATAGATATATAGGTAGATAAATGCTGCAGTATATTGATCTATAGATATATCTATATATATATAGATAGATATATCTATAAATAGATATACCTGTATCGATCTAGGTCTAGATCTAGTTGTAGATGAGAGGAAGGAAAGATAGGAACTTCCTCTGAAAAGAGATAAAAATCTATACTTTGAGATAATCAAGTTGTGAGGCAAGGATTCTGTGGGTGTATTACTTTGGCCTCTTTGAAGGGTACTAAACCTATATCCCCCAAGTTTAAAATCTATATGCTTTTGTCTTGATAATTTTACTGCTGAGAATTTGTCCAATAGATAGAAGCATAAACTCCCTCTTCCCAAACACACACATTACACATGTCCATATGGGCTTTATGAATCATTGTTTTTAGTATTCAGGAACTGAAAACCCATTATATGCTTATCATCTAGAACTAATTAAATGAATTGGATAATAGGTATGTGATAGCCTCTCGGTAGCCATTAAAAATGTAAGTTGGTAACCTGGGTACATTCTGCCTGGGAGACATCTCTAAAGCTTATTATTAAGTGCAGAAGCAAGTTGTCAATCATTGTGTATAGAATGATGCTGTGATGTACATGGAAATGAGGTGTATATTTACAAATAAAGCAATCGCAATAATTCTCAAGAAATAACACTCTGTTGACATTATGTTCACTTTAATTTTTATAATTTCTGGTATAGTTATTTCTTTGTGTGTCATGTGCTAGTATGATTTTTAATTAAATGGCTACATGCACAGATAAATATTATAGTCACTAAAGTGTACAAAGGTGAATCATGATGTTCCACACTAAAAGCCTTTCTATATTGAGTCCTTTTACATTATTCTTGTTCATTATTCCTAGATTATTCTTGTTCATTATTCCTCATTTTGGCCTGTGTGAATGTAATAAATAAAACTGCTTATCAAATATCTACTCTTGCTTTGTCAGCCCCAAGCCTAATCCTCCCTTTCTGTTCTCCCTTGTTGATGTAGCCAATATTAGAAACAAATAGATCAAAAGGACCTTTCACACTTATTTTTAGGTCTAGTTACACGAAAAAAAAAAAAAAGATCACTCTTTGGATTCAGTTGATCAGAGGTTTATTAAAATCACGTCTTTTAAGTTTCTTTAAAACAGTTTTTCTCTATGGATTTGAGCAACAAAACAGATTACAAAATGTCTTAAACTTAATTTTTTTTGCCATTACACTTAGAAGCAATGATTTAGAGATATTCCAGTGAAGGCTTTTAGGCAGATGAGGGACAAGATCACTCTGTCTATTGTCCATGAACGGGGATGGGGAGAGTTGGGGGTACTGGCAGGTACATCCACCAGTGCCCACTCCTGTCCACTCCTTCTGCCTGGGCTGACTCCCTTTGAGCCTGGTCCCATACCTTTCTCAGTTCAGGGTGGTGAGTCAGTCATGTTGTGGAGCTGTCTGAGTGACTTGTAAAACTTATTTTCTATCCTTGAAACAAAACTGGAAAGGAAAACTTACTTCTTCCTTTCAGGGGAGCACAATTACCATTTAGGCTTCCCTCAGCTCTCCTGCTCCTGAACAAGTTGGGCCAGTGAACTCCTCTGCTTCTCTACCGTCACCTCTGTCCACTTTCTTCTTTGCTAATCAGTCACAGACATCCTAGCCCTCCTTCTGCCCCTCCAGATATGCTAGATTTGTTCCTCCTGTCGCCCAGAATATCTGCCAGTGTGGTTTGTCATGTTTCTGCATAAATGCCCTTTCCTTAGGCTCTTGTCCCTAAAAAATGCTCATCTTTAAAGGTCACTTTCACTATCAAATTCTCCCAATTTTAGGCTTTGCTTTGAAATTCATCACTACTTAACTTCTCATTGTGGATTTGTTTTACTGTCTGCACCGTATCTGAAGATGTACATCCTAGGTGGGTGTGAATCTTGCTGTTTTGTTTGTTGCTGACCCCAAGATGCAGAATGGTGCCTGGCTCAGAGAATGCGCTCCAGAAGTTCTTTTTGAATCAATGAGTAATGAGGATTCTGTCTTTCATTTTGAAGGGATGTCGCTTGGAAATGGATCACTGTAAAGACTTGTTTGAATGCATCAAGAAAAATTATTTGCAAAGTAATCGTCTTCAATAACTGTTGTCAACAAGTTTTTCTAACTAAAGTCCAGTATTTATTTATGCATACAGAACTGGGGTACAGGCCAGAGGTGCAGGGGCTGTGAGAGGATTTACCAGAGACAGAATGGGCAGCAGAACAGGCAGATCAGTGAAATACACTGCCGAGGGGAGCAGCGGGAGGTCTGCCATGCCATTTGCGTCACCTCCGGGGCTGGGGATTGAACTCATGCTGAAGTAGCTTTAGCTTCTTAGTGCTGTGCTTTAACCCACTTTGCCACCAGGGAGGGCCCCCTACTTATTTTTTAAATAAACATTTCATCATTTCTACATCATTTAGAACTTAGAGGTGAGAATAATATATAGCCCTACCTGTTCCCTTTCAAACATATTGCATTAATAAGTATACCAAAAGTTTGACATTCTAGACTGAGTCTCATGTCAGGGATTAGTGTCCCTGGAGCCTTTTTAACTGCAGACTGTGTGATGAGAGTTTCTGTCACCTGAGAACCACTCTGTGGCTTTGAATGTTGAAGGAAACTTCAGTGTGATCTCATCACATTTTCTGAGTATAGAATAGGGAAATGAGACCAGGAGAGAGACAGAGTTGTTCACAGCTAACCAGAGACAGAGCTGGAAGTAGCCTCCCACTTCTATTCCTCATTCAGGGAGGTTTTCACCACCTCTAGCCCCAGCTTGCCACACCCTTCCAGCCTTGTAAATGCTGTGTCTCCTCAAATGGTTTGCTTAGAATTAGAGGCCAAGAGGAAAACTTACCCAACAACAAGTACTTCAGGACTCTACATTTTTATGACGAATTGGTTCCTTAGATGATGGCAACCTGGGAAGGAGTAAAGTCAGGTTTTGAAGGCAAGAGCACTGTTTGAAAACTGAGTATATGGTTCTCAGGCACTAGATTGAGTGCAGGAAAGGCATGGATATTACCAGAGTAACCACTCAGGCCACTGCATTGCGGATTGAATATTACACTTTGCTATTATTTGAAAGGGCATTTACTGCTGTCACTGGAGTGCCTTTTTGGCTGAGACCTCACCTTCCACAGCAACAGCCTATGAAGTGTGAGATTTGAGACTTAACTGCTTAAGTGTCTTCAGAGTTCTGTATTAACTCCAGCACTGACAAACTGTGTGACCATAGGCATGTGACTTAACTTCTTTACACATCAGTTTTCTTTGTAAAATGAATATAATAAAATCAGATACCTGATAGAACTATTGTGCAGATTCAATGAATTTCTTCTTGAAGGTAGTTAGAAAAGTGACTCATAAAAACATAGGTGAATATTAGCTATGCTTACTATTAGTATTAATAATGCCAAACACTGATTGTTGTCATTAATAATGAAATTGAAATATTTTTGAGCACTTATTATTATCATGTTCTATATAGTAAGTGCAGATTTCCTGCTTGGAGAAAAATATATTTTTTAAGGAATTTAGAGTCCCTTAAGTTAATATTAGATGTTAGTGTTAATGCTATATATCTATTTATAAATTTTAGATAATAGTGTGCCTTTTAATAATTTTAAAATGTAAAGCCATTGTCTCATTCAACTTTCCATGCTTTCTTCTGTGACTTGCCAAATATCTAAGGGTCAGTGAATAGGGAGGGGTCATCTCTTTTCATCTTCTTATCTTCCAATTTCTGATAAACAGTGTCAATTTAGGTTATAATTAAATGACGGTACACAGTATGTCTTTGACCAAATGATGGAGCCATATATTTAAGCCTTGACTTGGTCCCTGAAGAACTGCTTCCCTTCTCTATTGAATCTCCTTCTCTCCCTGTGGCTTCTTCCAGGTGATCCTGAGGGGAAGCTGAGTAGCAGGGTAATTAGAAGGTTGTGGAATTTGTAGGGGTGGAGTCATTTAGTTCTCAATGAAGTGGATTCCCTTCATTTTGCAGTTTTAACCTGTTATAACTCCCATAGTGCTCCACAGATTTCTAATCAGATTCTGTTCCAGGCAGATGTTTTATTGCCTGGGAGTCAAATACTCCAATTTCTTCTTCCCATGAGATATAATATAGTTTCAGGGATACAACAAGTACCTAGGAAGGTGTGTCTGAGATTAACAGGAGCTTCAGCTATTGCAGTTTTGAGTTAAGCAACACCTACAACATATATCTAGTTATTTTTATTAAGCAAAAGCACAAACTGGTATATTTAATGTTTTATCCTTCTTGCTGTCTTTCCCAACCAAAAAGTAGATATGTAAGCCTTCCTGGGTGAATGACAAACTATTAATTAGGATCCAATATATTTCCATTCCTTTATGTCCTACATGTAGAAGTCAAGTGTATATGCTTTAAAAAAGAAAATCTAATTCTCAGGTGAAGCTGCAAATTTGTTTTCCTAATTATTTTGTTTTAAATTCATGTAGTTAGTAGTCAATACATGTGAAACTGCCTTTGAAAAAGTGAAATTTGTAAGCATCATTGAATTGTACTGAACATTTTCAGTAACCCTGGAAGATTATTTGGGTGGCTAATGAAGCTTTTTAACACTGTGTAGGCAGCTATTACTCAGCATATTTATTGCACAAGGGAGCATACTGTATAAATATATGTAATTGCTTAACTAAGAAATAGCTTTTTGTCACCTACAGAAAATAATTTACTTAACAGATAAACATTCTTACCATGTTTTCCTTCTTGTTGCCACACCCTCTTCAGTTTCTGGGATTTTACTGTACTTGTGCTTTTGTTTTTCCAAGAGATGGGAATGTGATGAGAAATTTGCTTCATCTAATTATGAAATTAAGAGACTTTATCCTGAGATAGAACCCATATTTGCATGTAGTGTGCCTGTAATCTGTTTTTGTCCTTTTTTGCCTTCATTTCTCAAGGGAAATTTAAAATTTTATCTATTGTGGTTTGCTGTGTGAACACTTTTGCCTTTGGCTTTGCCCTGTCAAGGCTCAAAACGCCAAGCAGCTCCATGAGCGGATCCAGTCCTCAAGTATGGATGTCAAGCTGGAGGCCCTGAAGGATTTGGCCAGCCTCTCCCGCGATGTCACCTTTGCCCAGGAGTTTATAAATTTGGATGGCATCTCCCTCCTCACCCAAATGGTGGAAAGTGGCACTGAGTAAGCATCTTTTATCCTGACTTTCTGTCTTATTCTCTTTAGCATTCTGGCAATTTTTTTTTAAGAATTATTTATTTATGCATACAGAATCGAGGTACAGGCCAGGAGTGCAGGGGCGGTGAGAGGATTCACCAGAGACAGAGCGGGGAGCAGAACAGGCTGAATGATGAAGTACACTTATGAGAAGAGCAGTGGGCAGGTCAGGAGAGGTCTGCTGCACCATGCGGATCATCTCTGTGGCTGGGGATCAAACTCATGCTGAAATGGCTTTAGCTTCGTAGTGCTGTGCTCCAACCCATTGTGCCAACGGGAGGGCCCACATTCTGGCAATTTTTTAATGTTCCTTATGCTTTTATTTTTTAGTTTTAAAGAAAAGGAGTTGTGATCCTGTGACTATGAGTCACATACTGTGTTTTAAATTAGTATTACCTCACTAGTAACAGTAATAATAATTAACAATAATAATAATAATATCAGATGTTGGTTAATCAGGAAAAAAATGACTATCAAGATAGTGCTTGACTACTTAAGATAGGTAACTTGTAGAATCAACACAAATGTCCAAACATTGACCACTGGATCAAGAAGAAGTATTATATGTGCTCAATGGAACATTATAATGTAATGTTTTATAATGTTTTACAACTCAGCAATCAAAAAAGATAAACTAATGCCATTTGTAGCAACATGGATGGAACTAGAAGGGCTTATGCTCAATGAACTAAATCAGAAGGAAAAAAGAAAAATAGATTTTTCACTTACAGGAGGATCTAGGGGGAAAAGGAAAAAATAACCAGAAAACAATAAATCAATGATCTTATGTAGGATGGGAAAGGTATCAAAGGGAGAGCGGGAAGAGTGTAAAGGACTGTAGAAAGGGTGCACAGTGAGTTGGTGATGGAAATTCTATGGAGACTATACCTGAGAAAAGAAAGCAAACATTGTTCACAAATGAACAATAATGTAATATATATATTATAATTATATATTAAATTATATATTAAGAAAAAGATATTGTTTGAAGAGGGATTTGGAATTTGAATTCTATAAAATAGTGAAATTTCAGATTTATGAGAAAAAAGATTAGGTCATTATCTGTAAGAGTCTCAGTAACACTAAATTATAATTATATCAAATATAAATGCCTCACATGCCTAGCCTCAACAAAATTTCCCTTCAATTCTATTAAGTCTTGCCTTCTAAAAATTTATGGAGGAAGAATTTAATTCAAGTATTGAGCACTAGGAAATTAGAGGTTGCACCAGTTACTTCTGAAAACCTTACAGAAGACGTAACAGTCAGTAATAATTGAGTCACATTATGAGTGAGGATGGGATGGGCATGCCTACTTGGAGGGATTTCCTTTTCAGGGAGTTTTGATTCTCTGACATGATTCAAGACTGTAAGGAGCAAGATGCATCCCTCTTCCATTTGATAAACTAATGCCATTTGCAGCAACATGGATGGAACTAGAAGGGCTTATGCTCAATGAACTAAATCAGAGACCATCAGAGATCTAAGCCAGGATATGTGAAATTGCAAAGTAAGTCACTTGTAGATTAATATTGTACATTAATAGTATACCCAGCCAGGAGAATACTTCTCAGGAAATAGTTAATATCATTGGGAACTGGGGGCTTAAATCATGGGTGGCTTAAATCTCTGTACCATACCTGGTGATTCAAAGAATGAGCAGATGACTGTACTTGCAGCAACCCATGTCAGCCCACTCCCTTCCTTCTTTCCTTTCTCTCTTCCGGTTGCCTCCTACACTTGGCATTATTTATCCTCTGCAATTGGCATTAGTGAGAGATTCTTTCATTATCCCCCTCATTCAGGGGGATGTTTTATAATAGAAGGAATATCTCCCATACAAAAATGTCCTGTGGAGTTTGGAGTTGGGTATTTTACCTCACAGACAAGTAGAAAAATTGTGTAAGGTTGAAGGGAGAAAAAGTCGAAAAGCACTGAAAAAAAAAAAAAAAGACAATTGTAGACAGGTTTTTATTGTTTGAATGATAAGGTTTTGGCATTCATAGCTTTGAGAACAGCAGGAAAACTCAAATTCTGGGTGTTATCAGAATCCAGAGTTGTTGCTATAAATTTGAGTGGGAGCTTAGAACAGCTAGTGAAAAGTTAAGTTTAGGACTACCAAGAGGCTTACCCAGCGAAAAGGATAGAAAGTTCTGTCCAAAGTGCCAGGCTGAAATCTAGTATGGTGTGTCTCAGATGGAGTATTGGGAACAGGTCTCACTGGTAACTCCATGTTGCACATGTGCGACACGAGAAATGTCACTACTGAGTGAACTTTACATGAGCCACAGTAATTGAGTTCCTTTATAAAAACCAAGAGCCATTACACTTTTTCATATTTTAATTACTTATATATAAGCCTTCTCCATTTGTTGCATATAGCCAACTTTCAGACAGATAAACAGCTTAAATTGAGTGAGCTTAAATTTGAATCTGGCTCTTCCCTTTTCCCTTCACGCTGTCTCACTGGAAAGGACTGATGTCTTTCTGAGTGCCCATCAGTACCTTCACAATGAAGACGGAAGAGGGAAGGACTTCGCTCTTCCTCAGCTAGGTCCTGTAACACACCCTAGGAAGTTATTCTTTTAAGTCACAGCTATTTATCAGATTATTCACTCATATTAAAAAGTAAGAGAATGCTATCTTTCGCATAAGAAAACCTGGCTTCTCAATTAAACTCAGAGTAATACTTTAATTAATTAATAGGAAACCTTTAGAATAGTGACTGCACAAATTATGTAGATGCTACAATTTGAAAGGCATTTAGTCATGACTCCTGGGCAGACTTCCAGATGGGAAAGGCAGAGGTTTCCTAAGTAGGACCTGTGGAAATTTTTAGGAAACACTGAAGTAGTGTAGGTGGAATTTTCTTTTTACTTTTGTGCTATAATGAGATTCAAAGATTACTCGCATGCTTGTCATTACCCAAGGCTGAGCTTTTGAAGGTTTCTCTCCAGCTGCTACCAGGAGGGGCTATGGCTACAATTACCACAAAGGAGCGGAGTGTCACTTGGCAGATCTTAGCATTTAAAACCTGAATTTGAGTCTTACCATCCTTGTGGAATGGAATTTTGAAATTCCATTCTTAATTTCAGCTTGAAACATAAATGTAGAAGTAAATAAATTTATGGAAACAAGTTTTGCTTCAACCTGAGCAAGCCAGCAGTGTTAGGGAAGGAACATTGCAAAAACAGAACAAAACAAAACAAAACAACAGTATTCTAAAGAAAGTTGGATATTAGATTTTTTAGAAATGATTTATTTCATGTTATTTGAAAGAAAAATATACCTACAACTCTAAATCCAGTGTAGTGAGTAATACTGCATTTCTTTGGCTTTTAATAAAACATTGTGTCCTTTGTCTATGCTTCTGTGCACACAGATAACTGCACAGTTCACCCTGTGTCCTTTCACTTTTAGACAGTCAGAAGGACGGGGGAGGGGGGCATTTCCAAGCATGAAAGGGCAGGATCCTTAGTTTCCTTCCCACTTGGCTACATGACAGGAAAATGACGCTGTTGGAAGATGAGTAAGCTGTACCACCAGCCTGCCCAGAAAAGTCAGGATTGAAAACAGTAAAATTTTGTGAATTTAAAGGAACTCTGACAATTTTTTGAAATTAGCTTTCTTTTCTTAATAAAATAATAATATTTATTGTTTAAGGAGGAATATATAAGTAAGCATAAAGAGGAGAATAAGAATTATTTGTGATCCATTTCTTCAGAGACAAAAACTTTTAACAGTATAGTGTGCATTCACTTATTTATTCTCTTAGGTATACTCATATGCACAGGCACTGAACATGTAGAATTGTAATAGCATGCTTATTATAATCTGTTTTTTTTTAACCTAACTATATTTCCATGTAATTATTTTTGCTGTCAGGGGATTATTTCATTTGTAAAGCTTCAGTGAGATGCAACTGACATGCAATTTAATACTTAATTGGGATGTGCACAATCTAGTTAACACTATCATTGGACATTATATCATTTTCAGATTTTTTCTTCATTGTGAACATTGTCTAATTA
Organism: Condylura cristata; assembly: GCF_000260355.1. NCBI lineage: Eukaryota > Metazoa > Chordata > Mammalia > Eulipotyphla > Talpidae > Condylura > Condylura cristata. The sequence continues at coordinate 34,319,546 of NW_004567106.1, read as the reverse complement.
GTTTTCTTTTAGTACAATATTTGTGTATATTCACTATAGTTATCAAATAATTTTGTTGAAATAAAAATCCCAATTCATAAAGTACACATATCTTAAAGTGTTTTAAAATAAGAACATGGCTTGTTGAAATGTCCTGATTTATGCTTTTCCCTTTGTATGGGAGTGTGTCCATTTATATACAATACCCTGATTAATATGGTCTGATCTGGTGTTCCTTAGATTTCTAGTTTTCCTAAGAAAAAGCAGTGAGGTATTTGAGGAGTTCTCCTTATTCTGAGGAATTTACAAGTACTTTTTATAACCTTTGAAGTCATTCCTCTAAAATTTGGCCTTGTAATAAAAGTGAAAAAAGTACCATAGTTATTTTAGTGGTATGTGTAAATCATTAAGTAATTCTTAAAAGCAAACCAAAAGTTTGTGTTAATTATTAATTCTCTTTCCACTCTGTCATACATATGACGAAGGTAAGGATGTTTGTAGTTATGCATATGTAGAAAAATTTGTTGCCATTGTTCATTAATACAAGAACAATTCCTCACTAAACTTTTGCTATTTCAATCCTTTTCTCTTAACCTGATCCAGAGCTTAGGAGAGGGGAACACTAAGAGATCAACTGAGTTAAACTCTTGATTTATAGCAAATCCATCTTTATGGATTCATTTAGCAAAGTGTATGTTGTGCTAAATATTCCTGATGCAAGGGTAGGAGCATGTGTGGGGAAAATGCAGAGCTGGATGGCAGTTTGGGAATACCTGGGATCTTTCATGAAGTTTTATCTTTACGCACACACACACAAAAAGAATTTCTTTTGAAGAAGTAACTATGTATATGTGTGTGTGTTTGTGTATATGTATATACATATATACATACACACATATGTATTTAAAGATCTATTTATTTATGCATACAGAACTGGGATACAGGCAAGAGGTGCAGGGGCTTAAAGAGGATTCACCAGAGACAGCAGAGTGGGGAGCAGAACAGGCAGATTGATGAAGTACACTGCTGAGGGGAGCAGCTGGTGAGACAGGAGAGGTCTGGTGAGCCATGTGGGTGACTTCCAGGACAGGGATCAAACAGTGATGCCGCACTTTAACCTGCTGCGCCACCAGGGAGGGACTGGAAAAGTAACTTTGTCAACTTCCAAAGACATGGATTGTTAGCTCTAACTCATGGTCTTGTTTCTGAGGCAACGATATCTCTTATAAGCACGGCTATTCTGGAAGGTCCAGGCCAGGCCAAACTATTCAATACTCAATGTCAACAGTTAAGCCCAAGTCATGTTGTGAATATCCTGCACTTCACCTCAGACAGAGGCTTCCAGAGCCACAGAGGAACAAGCTGCTTTCTCCAGCTAAGCCAAAAATGCTCTGTGTGGTCTGTTCTGACTCGGGGCAATCCCTGAAGGCTGCTTGACTGATCTTCCCAGCTCCCTAAGCATGCTTTTCTGGAGCCCTGCACTCAGCTGAGTGTAAGGAGTTCCAACTGGAATAGCCCTTATGGGGCCTGCCAGAAATTTGCATCACAAGTATCAAAGGGGCCAAACTTCTGGGGCTTTGTAGGGCTGTATGGCAGAAAATTCCTTAAACTAGGTCTTGGTCCTCCTTATCCCTCTTTGCTTTGTCTAAGAGTCTTTGTCCTTCACTTTGGTAATGGAAATGAGAATGTGTCACAGCCTGTTAAAAGAAAAGACTACCTTCTGCTAAGGAAAAGAATTCCATGATTTGGGAGAGGTGGTAGCTCTCTAGAACATTAGCTTTCCCAGCATCACATGTTGTGGTGGTCAAGTTTTTTTAAAGTAAAGAATATGCACACAAACCTACATACATGCATATAATGGAGAGATATAGGGAAGGAGAGAGAGAGAGGAGGGTGAGAAAAAGGGGAGAGGGAGATGAAAGAGAGAAAAGGAGTTCACCTTAGTTAAGAAAACATATCACAACAATTTTTCCCCTTCTGGTTCTGCTTAATCTGAAGCCAACATGAGCAAGTTGAGAAGTAGAGAACACTGTGATTTAGCCCTGAATAAACTTTGAACTCTTGTCAAGGAGAACCTTCCATGATAGGGTATGCTGTAGTGGGTGTTCAGATGCCAGGCCAGAAAACTATTTTGAAAAGTTGCACTGTCTACTTTACACACCCACCACACCCACCTACCCACCCAATATCACATATCACAATATTTATTTTGTGACATTTCTGCTAAAACTGACATAAAACTCAAAGATAAACTGAGGCATATTAAAATTTGAGTTTGCTTGAGAAAAACTCAGCTTGAATTGCTGAATGCCAAATGCTCTGCAGACAGGAACAGAGGGAAGTAATGTAGAAAAGAGGCAGAAGCAGAGCAAAGAAATTATTTCATCAGATACAGCTGGAAGCTTAGTTGGCTATTTATATAGATTGGATGTACTTAAGTTTTGACTGAATAACTGTGTGATATTTACAGGTTCAGGTTTTGTTTCTTCGATAGGCTACTAAGGCCTTTAAGCCACCTCAGGCTAACAGTCTCCTTGTTTATTGTAACAGCTCCAAACTTAACAGAATCATCGCAAGATCAGGTTTCACCAGTTGTCCCAGTTGTGTCCTTTACTAAAAAAGACTAATTCAAGATAGCACATTGCTCCCAGTTGTCCCATCTTTCTCTAATGTCTTTCACACTGATTCTATGTTATATCTAATTCCTTTTCTTTCATGACTTCTTGTGATGATAGGTCTGCCACTATGTAGAATATCCTCCAATTTAGGTTTGTTTTCATTAAAGGTACTCTTCAAGGAAATAGAAAGGTATGACTCTCATACAGATATAAAAATGAACATACATTAAAAGAATTCATTTTCCTCCTATAATATGAGGAAAGCAGGAGGTATTATAGCCATTTTAATGGAAAAATTAAAGAACACAATTTCATATGGAGCAAAGGAATGAGAGAGGAATTGCAAATAGAGACAAAACTGATTTTCTACCTGCAGGATAATAATATATACACATTCATAATTTACCTAGAACTTAGAGACAAGGACTGGAATCCTATCACCCAGGAGACTATAGTATGTGTGTATACTCTCTCTCTCTCTCTCTCTCTATATATATATATATATATGTATGTATGTATGTATGTATAGTATCCATATAGTTTTCATCTAAAGACAACATTCTTTAAACTCTTATCAAACATTATTTCATTATAGATTGATATTTTGATATTATAGCTTCTTGGCTGCAATGTTACAGATGATCCAAATGAAGTATTTTGTTGTCTTTGCATTTAAGTAAATATAATTGGTTTGTTACTTGTCTTTTGATTATCTCTTGTCATTAGAGATCACCAATAGCCAATTTTTCCCCTTGAATATTTTGAAATGAGTAGTTTCTTTACTTCATGGCAGTAAAATATACCCATATCTGTTTATGAACTTTGAATTATGTTCTTTTCATAAAAAATCATTGTCTTCAGACATGCCCTTCTTAATTTGTTTGTTTTTAAATTTTGCAGACGATACCAGAAGTTGCAGAAGATCATGAAGCCTTGGTAAGACTTTATAATCAGTTGATACAGATGATGTAATACTTCCTTCTTTTTTGCATAATTGAACCGTACTCTCTAATTTTATGACTGTGCTTCTAGATACTCTGAGTGATTTTTAAAACTTTTTATTTGAAGTTCTTATAAACAGCTTCTTAAAACAACGTATTTCTCTTTTATTTTTACTTTGTACTAGAAAGGGCATTTTTTGTTTGTAACCACAAAAGGATCACATCAGGATTGCTACCCTTCTTCTGTAGCAAGGCTAGGCATAATTTTATATATTACTTTAAACAAAGACTTTCTTTTTTGTGGCCTATGTGATGTTCAAAGTTAAAGTCTTTTATTTTCTTCAGTGACTAAGGAAGAAAAGATCTACAATAACAAATATTTAGGGTAGAACTATGAATGACAATTATATAGCTTGAGTCTGAGAGTGCTCAATCACCTGTATATTAAGTGAATGACATAATAATTGTGTTTAGAGATTTCAGATGTCTTTCTAAGAGTTTTCTCTCTTCAGTACTATTCTTACCAAATTAACTGGGTTAGTACAAATAAGGTTTAACAACTTTTCTACAGAAGTTGTTCTGTACAGATTTCCTTTTGCAAAGTTGGTAAGCAGATCATTTTATCTTGAGAAGGAAGACTGAGTAACATCTGATGTGTACCTTACTTTTAAACCCTCAGGAAAAAACCTTCAAGTATGGCACTAGTCTGAAATTTCTCCTCCTCATTGACCTAGTATTTCCACACAGATAAAGCGTGAGTTGCAGAAATTCTACAGTGACTAAATTCTAATGAAGCAGAAAGCAATATTTATTTTTTAGAGTAAAACTTCTTAAATCTTATTTTCATATACATTTTATACATTACCAATTAATAATAGTAGACTCCATCTGTAGTGATCGTTTACTCTGTCCTGGGCCCTGTCTCAGTGTTTATATTAATTATCTCTAATTCACACATATCTACTGCACAAGATCCATAAAATTAGCAAATTTCCTTGATTCAGAAGTTAAAGTCAGATGATGGTTCTGGGATTCAAACTATTTTTTTTTTCTGTCAACCTCATGCAATAAGCTTGTGCAAAAGAAGAATTTGAGCCCCTGAAGGCTAAGCCATTCTAAAATTTGTCCGACAGTAATTTCAATCTCTTGGTATTTTGGGATGTCGAAGCATTTAACTGTTTTGGGGGCACTGTTTGTTCAGGAGCTTCCTGGAGGGTTGGTAGAGACATTGTTATATCTACTTCTGCTTCCCCTTTCCATTTTTCCGTTGAAGAAGCATCAGATTTCCCTCCTGGTCTAGAGGTTTTCTGTGCCCAGTCCTGTTTCCTACATCTTTATCTTTCACAAGCACAACCCTACCCCTCTCTCCTTAATAAAACTTGTAATTACCTAACTCCATGTCTGCATTAGCTCTTAGGGGGCTTCACAGACACACTGAAGCTGACTCATGATGAAATGGAAAATTAATAGATAACCATATCCTTTAAAAAAATCAAATTAATTATCAAAATCCTCCACACATTGAAAACTGGCTATACTAGTCTGTCATTCACATATAGAAGAAACACTAGATTTACACATATACTTTGAGAAAATAGAAAAGGGAGAACAGTTACCAATTACATGAGGTCAATATCACTCTGATACCAAAACATGACAAAGGCAATATAGTTAATGAAAACTGTACATCAATTCCCTTAATGAACAGAGGTGCAAGAATTACAACATATTAACAAATAAATATAATTAATATACAAAAAGAAAAATTTCTATTTAAATTTCTATTTATAAACTAATTAAATCATAGGGATATAAAGTAAATCACAGTGACGGGTTAATAATGCTCTATTGTATGTGTGAAAGTTGCTAAGTGAGTAGACTTAAAATATCTCATTATGAAGGAAAAATATGGTAACTGTATATTGTGATGGGAGTTAATTAATTTAATTGTGGTGATCATTAAGCAATATATATATAGATACCAAATCATTATGTTGTACACTTAACACTAATATGTCAACTATCTGAAGGATATTTATCAGTAAATGTTTATATAGAAATGGTTAATGTTTGAAAAGAAGTTACTGTATTCAACATTTACAAAACATAGGAGAAAACATAAGACAAAAAGTTTTCTTAATTAATACAAAAAAAGCATTTCACAAAATTCAACATCCACTCATAAAAATTTTTCAGCAGTGTAAGAATAGAAACAATATACTACCTCCAAAGACCTATCATACTTTATCTTGAAAGACTGAACTCCCCCCAACCCCAATTTTGGGAAAAAGACAAATAAGTTTACTTTTCACACTTTTGTTCAACATTGTACTGGAATATTTAGAGATAGTAATAAGCCAGGAAAGAAATAAAAGATAATGATCAGAAAAGAGGAGGGTAAATCAACTGTAGTCATAGAAAATGTCTGATTACTTATGCAGAAAATTCTCAGGAATCAACAAAGAAACTGCTAGATAATTTAATTTAGCAAGGTTTCAAGGTACAATTTTTCTGTATGAAAAGAAGTATATTTTCTTTTTTTTTCTTTCTTATTAATAACAGCAAGCAAGTTAGTTATTAAGGCTATGTAATATTGATGTAAGGGAATATACAGATCAATTGAAACAGAGTAAAAAGTCCAGAAAGACCCACACGTTTTCAGCCATGGAGCCCAAAACTGTTTGCTGACACAGACATGTTATGATTCAGACAGCTAAGGGAATATCTTAAGGACAATTTAGAGCCAAAGATTTTTAATATAAGTTTTACCATACAGAAAAGAGAATGCATGGAAAACCTCAGAGGACTGAGCAGAACAATATTCATTAACTTTGTAGATGAAAATATATACAGTATATTTTATTGACATCCTTAAAACTGGACTTTATTTGTATTTTTTTCTCCTCTTCTGTATTGGGGGTGGTACTCTAAAGACAATTTCAGAAGTGGTGTTCCTTTATGAAGTTAGCAGCATAGATTTAAATGCTTTAAGATGGGTTCAATGTTTTTGGAAAGAAGATGGTCTCTACTGAGCTTATGAGAAACATTTATTTGAATCATTCCAGCACACATGGTGTGTTGGCTGTGACAGTGTCTCGCGACCAGCATGTAAAGTTTGCAGTTGGTTTAATTTGTGGCAGTTGATACTGTAAAATCTTTAGTTTAGCACTTTATAAAAAACAAAAAAGCCCAACAAATAAAAATGTTTCTGTATGTGCCATGTGGTGCTTTGTATTTGTAGATCTTTTTGCTTTGATCTTCTACACTCATCAATGACTTCTTAGCGCTAACTCATGCTTTGGGGAGTAGAAGTAAATATTTTTGACTTTGATAAAACCTTTTATGGTCACCTCATTTAAAATAAGGTAATTGATCTGAAATACACTAAGATAATATAATAAATGTTATAAATTTTATATTAAAGAATAAATAGTTTTGAGATGAATTATATATATATATTGAAAAAATAATAAAGGCAATAAAGGCAATAACTATCATACATAAATATAATGAAATATAATAAAATTTTAGCATAGCTATCCTTTTTTTCAAGGAGTATGCCATCCAGGAACCAGCCATAATAATTGTGTATGTTATACACACATTATATATAAATACACACATATGTATGTATTATACAATCATACTGCATATGTATGTGTAACATATTTTATCTAAAACAATATGTAGGCATAGTGTAGTTAATGACATATATTATAATATAATATACATGATTTATATAATATGTACATAATATTTTATGTCAATATCTTTCTGTTGAATTGATTGAGGGACCAATATATACATAAAATGTTATTAGATGAGCTAAGAGAGAAGCTTTTCCTATCAGACACCATGATATCAACCATTTATACTGATGAATAATTGCAAAGCACAGAAAGACCCATCTGCAGTCTCAGAATTGGTGCATTAGCTCCATAACAAAGGGGGAGATTCCTGATCCCAAAAGCAACTTGGAGATTGGAAACCAAGTGATATATTCTCTTATTCTCCACCTTTCTTCCTAGGTCTTGAAGCTGCTTTTAGGAGTGTGTAAGCAGAGTTTTGGAAAAACTCCCCAGATATTTACTAAGGCCATTTGACTCTGCCCACTGAGCTGAGAGCATAGTTATTTTACCTTTAGATAATTCCCATAATATAATTTATCTACTGCTTTTAAAACAACTAGTAAAGATGAAGATCATATCTGTCCTTAGCCTCAAGTAACTTCAGGGACTATGAAGAAGTGTTTAATTCTACTACTGTGTGCTTTCCTTTGTCACTGCCTGTTCCTGCTTTTTCATTAGTGATGACATTGAGGCCATTTTATTCACTGTATGGAAGCATGAATGTCATCTTCCAGTGTTACATATATGGGGCTCTCAGCCACTGAGTTTTCTTAGCAGTCAAACTACTAAAAATGTAAATAGCAGCAAATGGTATTGCCTTTCCATTTTTTAATTAAAAAAATTGCTAATACTGTTTACTGCTAAAATGATACATTATTATGTGATAGCATTTTCACACTAATACTAATGCTTACCCAGTCTATTAATAAATCTTACTAATTGCTTTTACTCTTTTACTACCTTGCATGCCCCCCCACTCCTTTTATTTTTCAACTTGACATTGGATTTTTGGATTTTCTTGTGATTCATTGCTTGTAGATAGAGTCCTGGAAATCTCATTTAACTTTTCTTGATACTCATTTTAAATCAATTTCATCTGTCTTTCTACCTGCTGTATTCTTTCCAAATAAGTTTGAGTTTTCTGGTTTGGAATTTTTTTGAGGCATGATCCACTGATGCCACCTAGGGGGCACCTGTAAGAATGGGGTTACTGGTTTGACTGAAACACCCTTAAAAAAACACCAAAGCAGCGACAACAAAAAACCTTTTCAATTTGACCTAAATGGTTTGGCTTTCCTTGCATTTCCCTCTCCCACCCCATGACTCCAAGGACAAAGAATCCTTGATATAATGAAGGCAAATGTTTGAAAATTATGGGCTTTATTTACTTTTTAAAAATATATGTTTGCACAATGATACCAGCCAGCACTCTCTTGCTGCTTTCTACAGCACGCTGCTCCATGGGCTTTTAGTATGGCAGCTGTTTCAGTGCCTCCACCATCCTTGGGGCTAGGTGGCATCACTCCCACCATCATCACGGTTGACCCTATTTTTAATAGGTGAACAAACAGGTATACAATGTTTAGCTCACCCATTTGCTGCTGGAGAGGTACTCCAGAAATTACCCTGGTAGTAAACAGTGCTATCTATTGCTCTTCATCCTGTCCGTTTTCCTGAAGTTTGAATCAATGGTCGTTTCTTGACAGTCACTTTTTCTTTCATAGGTTTTTCCAGTATCATGGCTTCTGAGGTCATGTAGAAGGGTAAAGGTTGTTAATGAAGCAGGGCCAAGGGAACTAGGACTAGCAAGAAGGGAAATAACACCGCTGTTTAAGAAGAAATATGAACCTATTCATTGAAAATGGATGAGAATTACTTTTAACATTTCATGAGCCTTTGTAGAGTAGCAATTGTGGTGTGTGTCAACTCATAGATTAAAAATCTGAACGATCATCTTGATCTTTTGGTTAAAATCAAGTGTAAAAATCTGAACAACCATCTTTATTTTTTCATTAAAAATTAAGCTTAGGTGCAGTTGCATATAGTATTGGAATCCTAATGATCATAATTCAGTGGGCTTGTGGAAAGAATGCTTATCTTGAGAGTATTAAGTTTATTTTGATGATAATTTATAGTAGAGGTAAGTTTCTGTATGATATCAAGAGTCTGTTAAAGTGTTGTCTTGAAAACTCTGAGAACTAAAATAGTGCCTGTTAAAGGTTTTGGAGGAGGCTGTTTTAGAAGTACTTTTACCTGAGCCTGCTTGCTCTGTCTGGACTTCTTATTCACACATAAGACCCTTCCTGCAGTCTTCTGAATTACAGCAAATTTTACAGTCAGTAGTAGTCAGTATCTCTGCAGATAATCCATAAAGTCTGTTACTGAAAGATAAAATGTTGACCTGTGTAACATAGACATAAATATGCTTATTTATGTATGTATTTATATTCATGTGTTTATGTATGTGCACTCATCCAAACACACACACACACACACACAGAGTGAGAGAGAGAGATCACTTGACTCTTTTACATCTTAATTGATGTATTTGTGATTGTCCTTATTGGATATCCACGGATAATAAAAGAAATAGTCCTGTGGCTAAATAGATATTACTGTCTTGTTTTCAGCAGAGAGTTGCAGAGAGAGATTAATGAATTGCCTATTAGGACATGGATTCCCAGAGGAGAGTCTATGTGTGCTTAGCTTTGTCCACCTGAAGACCCAGGTCTCTCCCACTAAATCTTCCTGACTCCTTCCCATTGACTCACATTTGTGAGGAGTGATCTCTGGCTTGGCTGCTTATCTCAATGAACTTTGACAATTCTTGTATTAATTTTTCTAAAGCTTTCTTACATTTTATTTTCTTGTGTTCAAATTTGTTTTTTATCCATCGCTATCACCCCTTCCTGTGTTTTCCAGCTTTGGAGAAATGTTGTCCTTCACCCTGACGGCCTTTGTTGAGCTGATGGACCATGGCATTGTGTCCTGGGATACATTTTCAGTGGCATTCATTAAGAAGGTATTGAAGATTGTTCTTCCCTGTTCTTAAATTATTCGCTTCTTTCAGAGATCCTTATCTCTGCTTTAAAATATGCTATTGTTATATCCTTCAGCAATTTGTGTTAAAAGGTAGGCATAGTTTTGATACTATTATCTTTGTGGGGACCAGAGAGCCTAAATTCTATATAAAAATGATTCTTTCTCCCCAGGATCACCAGGGGTTGTATGTGAGAACACATTGTCAAAGGAGATGGAGGTGATATATTGCTAAGGCAATAGAGGAGTTGTCTGTCTGGACTCCTGTGCACAGATACCTATTCCTGAAAGATAATGCTGACCTGTGTAACATAGAAATGAATATGCTTATTTATGCATATATTTGTATTTATTTATATTTACGTATTGGTCTCAAGACCTATCTGAAGTTCCTAATGGCCTTTCAGAACCTTCTGTCCTCAACCTGGAGTTCAGAAAAAGGAGTAGAAGCCAGCATATACTAAGTCCCCAAATGCCTGGGGTTGAAGCAGGGATAAAAGAAAGGAGGCATGTGTAGGTCTATGCCTCTTAGGCAGAATAAGTCTGCTTACTTGATGTCATGGTGTAGTATCTCTGAGATCAGTGAGTTCCATTCACCCTTCTTTCTCTAGGAAGAAGATAATTAAGCGATGAACAAAAGTGACTCTGGTGTGGGGAGAAAAGGCAAAAGAGTTCACAATTCCCTAATAAAATGTATCTGTAAACTTAACACTTCTCTTTCTTCTTTTCTAACAAAAAATAAGTAGCCCTGAATTTATCACTGTTGAATACAGTATCAAATCATGGACTATTGTTATTTACAGATTTATTAACTTGTTTTTCCTCTCTTTGTATTTGTGAAATGTTTTAACTTTATTGGCATTTTTCTTTCCACCAGTGTATTGGGCAATTCAAACATTTATTTTATAACTATAGATTCCTGGGAAGGGTTACATAGAACAGAATGTCAGAGAACCCGTCCAAAATTTGGAAGATCAAAGCAAAATTCAATAGAAGTTACTTGAATTTTTAAACCTTTGATTTTGTGTTAATGATTAGATTAAATAAAAAGGTGCAAAAGTTAGTACAGAATGTTCCCTTCATGCAAATTCCCATATTGCTAACGTTAGGCATAACAGTGATATATTGTCAAAACTAAGAAATTAACAGTGGTGCAATAATTACTTCACCAGTTTTCCAATCATGTTCTTTCTTTGGATCCCAAATCCCACAGTGCATTTAGTTGTCATGTCACTTAGTGTCCTCCACTCTGATAGTTCTCAATTCTTCCATGGTATTCATGACTTTGATAATTTTAAATTGTACTGGCTAGTTACTTCACAGAGTGTCCCTTAATTTGGATTTGTATGATGTTTCCTTTATGATTAAATGAAGATTATACATTTTTTATAATGCTGGAGAAGTAATGCTGTGGTCTTCCCAGCATATCATATATGATGTTAATATGTCTTCTTTATGGTGAAACTGTCTTTAATTATACAGTTGAGATGTTGGCTGCTGGTTATTCTTACTGTGAAGTGACTAATAAACCTTTCAAAGTTAATTAGAATCTTGGGGGAGATACTAGCTTCATTTGAAGAAAATGGGAAGCCCGTTAATCTAGAATTGAAGCAACGAGCATACTTCTGTGATAGTTTTGTTCATTTGACTGGCTTTGCCAATAGATCATGAACTCCAGCCATGACACTTTGGTTTTCTTCATGAATATCCTCAAGGTCAGGTACAAAGTGAGACCACAGTACATTTTTGTGAAATGAAAGATTATTTGCTTGAGAAGCATTTAAAAAAAATTTAGAGCATGAAGAAGAGAAAGGATATAGTAGCAGTGTATCTAATTATATTTCAAAGAAAATTTCATTTATGAGTGGGAAAGGATTACAGTTTTCTTTAAGTGATGTGAGAAGTGATGATAGAGAATAACAATAAATTAATCTTCCAACTACTTAAGAAAATGATTTTTATTCATTGAAATTAAATTTAAAAACCACGGTAAATTTAAGGAAGCAGAAATTAACAGTCTTGGCAGTACAAATTTAAACATTGAAGTATTTTACAAAAGGCAATATGTTCTATATAATTTCTTATATTCATTCTTAATCATTCTATGTGATTACAAAGCCATTTTCAAATAATCATATTTTAATCCATAGTTTTTATCAGGTTAACCTTTTTTATTCCTTAGCTGGACCAGCTTTAGTACTTTGACAATCCAGGAGTTATAGGCAGGCAAGTGTCTTTTAAATGGAGCTTTATCTCCACAAAAATCAAATTGAAAATGATCAGACAAAAGATGTTTATGTCTGTGGTTCAAACTTGGCTCTCTATTAATGCGAAATTCCTACCACTTTGGGGCAATAATTTTCCCCATCACCCCTGTCTTCTCTATTATTTTATCTGTTTTCTTGTCTAGATAATTGACAAATATATCTGCAATAAATCACATCATTTCATAAACACCCTGAGACTGGGAATCTCTTGATGCCAGTATATAGAATAGTGCTGTTGCTTTTTAAGGACTAGGCTATTTAGGAAAAAGGTAGGAAGACTCAGAGAAGAAAGCATGGGGGTAAACCAGGAACTTCCCAGGTTAGGAATTGTTTTTCTCCAAGACAAGAATAATGACAGTACCTTTTTAGAAGAACGTTTCATACAAATACTCTTGAAACCTTCTTCATGAGAACATTGCTTTGCAGTGTTTTAAGTACCTGGACAAATATCACACTATTTCAGTATAGAGATCCAGTAATGTTTGCCTATTAAGAACTTGAGAGATTTATGAGCCTTTTCTGGCCAGGATAATTTAAAATATGGGAGTGGAAATCCATGCTCTCCATGGTTTTTTTGGTTCTGATTAATGTCGGGCAAGTTTAAGATTTCATTAAGAAATGTTTATTATTTTAATAATTTGTATCATTAATTCATGTACTGGAATGTTATTTAACTGCCTAAAATGTAACAAATATTCATCTGTTTTGTTTAAGTACATTTTTAAATGATGGCAGTATATGGAGGTAACATATAATTATTACTAGTATGTATTAGTTATGCAATTATTACTAACTTCTCTCAAGTTTTCTTCCTTATGACAGGATTGAGGACAGGTTTAGGAAAGAAGGTTCTGAAAAGCCAGTAGGAACTCTACTTAGGTCTTGAGACCAATGTATAAACATAAATATATACATAAATAAGCATATTCATTTCTGTGTTACACAGGTCAGCATTTTATCTTCCATGAATAGGCCTTTTATGCACAGGAATCCATACAGACAATTCCTCTATTGTTTCAGCAATGTTTTACCTCCATTTCTTTTGGCAATGTGTTCTCACATAGATTCCCCAGTAATCCTGATCCTGATAGGGAGAAAAAGTCAATTTCATAGAATTTAGGCTTTCTGGTCCTCACATACATAAAACTATCATGGGCTTGCTTTCCAGAAGCTAGTATTTGGCTGGTTTAGTCTAGGTCATTTGTGTGGGCTGAAGTGCAGTAGTGGCATGAGGATAAATTTAAAGGCAAAGGAAGTCATTATTAATCTTTTGGGAAATGAAAGAAATGAAAATTTAACCAATTTTTAACATCCCATTGTTGTACTAACATCTGTACTTTTTAAAGTAGACGTAGAAAATAACATTTGTACATCCATGAATAAGGGGCACAGTCATTACATTTACTGAATCAACCTTGATGCCATGGTTATTAGTTCATTAGGTGAAAATATTGGGCCATTTAAATGTCTGTTGAAAACCAGACAAATAAAGGCAAAAGACAGAAGTTAGTTTAAAAAAAAAAAAAAAAAACTTGTTCCTCCTCCAAAATTATACTGAGGATTATAAAGGGTGGTGTGCCTGCCCTCTGCCAACTAGGTACTTAGCTAAGTGTTATACAAAAAAATACTACATAGGCCACCTACATTAGGCTTGCTGAAATTATGGGTTTCATGTGTCAAGGAAGACGTGAATTAATTTACAAAAGATGAATATTAAAGAATACTTGATGAAGGTAAAGGATCAGTTTCACCAAGTGAAACTATATAGATTAAGCAAATGGAAATGAAATATGTGAGTAGAACACAGATATGTCTGAATTAGCGCAAAGATCTCTGACTATTTTTCCACACCTGAGCAAGCCCTTTGGAAGCAGGTAAGAGTTAATAATTTGTGTATAACTTTAAAAGTTGTAAAAAAACAAAAAGAGTATATTTATTTCATATCAGAAAACAATTCAGAGTGCTTATTGAATATTTTGAGAAAGGAAATTGCTAAAAGGGTATTTATATAAATAGAGCATAAATACAAGGTAAATTCTATCTTGAACATAGAGGACATTGTTTTAATAATCCAGGAATGAGTTGAACCAGTAGGTCAGTGTTTCACATATACAGCTAAATTTGTATCACAATGTTAGAAAATAAGGAACTGGGGGTAATATTCACTAGTGACCATGGCAAGCTTGACAAAAGTGATAATCAAAAAGGAAGATTAAGGAAGATTAAGAAAACAATGATTGGTTTTCATCTTCATTTAATGTTTGGCTTTGTTGGGATATCTAAATGGAACTATACATTTGAGTCCCAAGAATAAACATTTAACATACTCCATAGTAAATACCTCTTATTTATCTGTCTCTACTACACTACAAGGTCCATGAAGTAAAAAAAAAATATGTGGGTTTTGCTTATCTTCTATTTCCATATTCTAGGATAGTGTGAACGTGTTTTTTTTTTTTTTTTGCCCTTAATCATTAAATCAATATCAATCAAAATTACTAGAATGAATAAAAAGGGGAATAAAAACTTTGGATTGTGGAGGGATTTTGATAGCAGGCTCTTGTGTGGAAGATTTTCTATGGAATCTTATATTTACATTCAAATTTATTAAATGGACACAAGAAAGGGAACATGGAAGAAGGAGAGAACTCATGAAGAGAAAATTAGAAGTATTGTCAGTGACTTAGAGGTTTAAATTAAGTGTTAAGCTATGAGCACAGTATGAGCATAATTGCATTTTTGTCAGAGAAAGATGGCCTGAGAAAAAGAAAGGTGATCTTAGCATAGTAGATTTGACAGAGTAAAACAGACTGTGAAGATTAAGGCAATAGCTTGCCAAGGACAGTAAACATGTTGTAGGAAGTATATTAACCATCAAAGGAACTAAAGTAGCCTTTGGAGAATCTTAAAATTCTCGTACTTTCTTATAGTTTGTATTTTAAAGTAATAGCTTTCTGGAGTATAAAATCATAATGTTACTATACTAGCTCATGCCATTTATTATTGGCCCTCTGAGATCTAGATGTATATGAGGGCAGGAAGGGTTTTGTATCTGTAGCCCTTCCCCAGGGAATCAATGCTTAGAAATAGTTAAGATGATAACTGACAGTTGCCTTCCCCAGGGACTCAATGCTTAGAAATAGTTAAGATGATAACTGACAGTTGCCATGAATGCCTTTATGCTTTATTTTGTGCAAGATGGAATGGAAACAAGGGGTCCATGGGGCAGCAGTAAAGGAGAAATTAGTGTTGACAGAAGAAGCAAGTGTTCATTTGTCATGAAACCAAATTATTTAGTTTTTAAGAAAGCAGGTACTTATGTTGATAAAATAACAAGCTTTTAGCATGAGTTGTCAACAGGCAGTAATAACTTTCATGAAACCTCTAAAATAAATCCTTTATGGTACCCATGTGCTTGGATTAATGATCCATTATTCTAAC
>NW_004567106.1:34299296-34302197 GCF_000260355.1 Condylura cristata | reverse complement strand
ACCACCAGGGAGATCCCATCTGGTGCATCCTAAATTATGACTCTATTTACTTGATTTGCTTTCTTGTCCATTTTTCTGCTCTGTTTGCCACTAAGTGGTCACTTGTGTCTCACTTGGGTTTTCAGATAGCAAGTTTTGTGATCAAGTCAGCCATTGATATCTCAATCCTGCAACGATCCTTGGCCATTTTGGAGTCGATGGTGCTCAATAGCCATGACCTCTACCAGAAGGTGGCGCAGGAGATCACCATCGGCCAGCTCATTCCACATCTTCAAGGGTAAGCAAGCTGTTACCTCTGGGACAAGGGGAAAAGCTTCAGGACAGCCACCATGACACCTCGGGAAAGATTTGTATTAGATTGATTAAATAACAAGAAAGTGAATCATGAGGTGGGGTATATGACACCATGTACCATGCTTATCCCCCATCACACTGGCATATCAGGGTTACTTGCCCTGGGTGAGTTCCACGTCTGTTGTTCACACTGTTCTGTTCCAATGCCTGATGCTTAATAGGCTCTAAGTTTTAACTATATTGGTAAATAGCAGAAAGATTTTCTTTTAATGAGATGTGATAGGGCAATTTGTTCTTTAATTTTTTGACAAAGTCTTTCCTCAATCATATAAAACAGTATTTTCTATAATTAAGCAAGTACTTTCATAGTTGATTAGGAATTTTTAAAGTAAGTTTCTTTTTTAGGTTCAAGGTGACTGTGAAGACCTTTTTTCTATGTTATAATGTGCAGTGTGTCTTTTCAGGAGGCTTAAACTGTAAGACAAGGCCTAGCAGCCTTGCAGTTCTTAGGGGCTTCTCCCTTTCTCCACCATGGGCACTTTGTAAAGTATCTCTGCCACCAGACTAAGAAGAAATGTTTTTTACAACCCTACTTAAATATATGAAAGTATTGGGGGTTGAAGGAGGGAACAAACACCTGAGCTAGCTTATACAGGACGAGGAGGATGCCTGATTGGGTAGGTTGGATTGGTAGTGCAGGGTCATTTTTTTTTTTAAAGATTTATTTATTCATACAGAACTGGGGTACAGGCCAGAGATGCGGAGGGTGAGAGAGTTCACCAGAGACAGAGTGGGGAGCAGAACAGGCAGATCGACGAAGTACACTGCTGAGGGGAGCAGCGGGCGGGTCAGGAGAGGTCTGCCACGCCATGTGGTCACCTCCGGGGCAGGCGGTAATCGAACTCATGTGGAAGCGGCTTTAGATTCTCAGTGCTGTGCTTTAACCCGCTGCTCCACTAGGGAGGGCCAGTGCAGGGTCATTTTGTGAGGCTATTTGGTAGTTCTAAAAAATAGAAAGTGTTAACAGTTGTGTGAAAATAATTTGAGCTTCGAAAGTGCCTTAGGTGTTTCCTTCATTTGGAGGGGGCCCTGTGACCAGAAAGTAAAATCATAAAGTCCCACCAGAAAGTATGGATTGTGACCGACCTCATGGAAAAATAGTAAATGCTCTGGAGTGATGGCTTGTATGAAACCACTTAGAAATAGTATAAGTTTCCCAAAGTGTGAAACATACTAACGTTAGATAATCTGTATTTTTTTTTTCCTCTGAATCTCAAGGGCACATGTGCATTCACATGTTTGCAGGAGTGGAAAGCTTATCATTTGTCAAATGCTGTGCAGGGATTTTATATACCTCACTTAATTTTATTGTAAAAGCATTCCTTAAAATAAGTGTGTTCTTACTTGGTACTACAGAGGAGAGAACTATCTTAGGGTCAGCCCATGAACTTGGCCTAGGCCACACAGCCCGCTAGGGATTCTCATCCTGCCAAAGGCCATATTTTGAGATCTGCTGCTACCGAAATTAGCTTTCACTGTACCATATGGGTGTCTCTTTGCTTATATCTTGGGTCCTTATTTACTGTTTACATGCCACTTACATGAGATCTTGGCTTCATATGGAATTGCTGATTTCACTCTAGTAAGTCAAATTTGTATAAATACCTGCTCTTCTTATTAAACATTTTTATTTGAAGGAAGATTTTTAGAATATGTAATATCACTGCCCTAGAAACAAAGCAGTTTGTATTATAATTCACATAGGAATTCAGGGACACGTAAGACTGCCTCCAGATATACTTTATGTATTGCGCAGGAAATAACATATCGTATACTCATGTACACATAGCTATAATGTGATCTGACTCTTCTGACTTTTTCTGTATTGTTCTTTGTCTTTACAGGACAGATCAAGAAATCCAGACATATACTATTGCAGTGATCAATGCCCTTTTCCTGAAGGCCCCTGATGAGAGGAGGCAGGTCAGTTGCATTTCTTTTGTCTCAACCTTATGGTCAGTGCTAGCAACTTTTGGTACACAGTGAGCCCTCTCCTTCCCATCTGGGGGAATGCAGGACTTCCCTGCTCTTCTGCTCTTGACTGGCCAGCCTGGGACTGAATCCAGTGGCAACTACGTAGACCTGGGCAAACCATTGAGGAAGAGGAATGCTGGGAATATTCCAGCACCAAAATCCTTTCACCAAATGAAACCCATGGTAGAAACCCAAAATATAATTGCTGCTGTGGCAGAGGCAAAATTAGAAGCTCTGTAGTCCTACATTGTTTCACTGGATGCCTACTAGGATGAGGGCTATTGTTCCCATCTGCTTAATGAGGAAACCGAGACCTTGTGAGATGTCATGCTTTGCCTACAGAAGTGTAAGATGGGAAGTAAGAGGAGGAGGGAGAATGTGCAGATTCCTGTCTATGATTGTGTTCATGTGTCAGGGACTCTGCTTCATGCTCTCTCTTTTGACCCTGCATGGATGAGGTCTGGAGAACTGAGCAGTCCATTTCCCCTTCTGTGTGTCAGCAGGAGCCTGGAGGCCCTTATATGCACCTGTGTGATACCTACCCATTGACTTCCCTTTGTCCTTTTTTTTTTT
>NW_004567106.1:34279877-34299196 GCF_000260355.1 Condylura cristata | reverse complement strand
GTAAGAGAAATGAAATCTTGAATTTTTCAGAAGCAGATGTGGGGTGTTTGAAAGTAGTAGAATCTTGAAATCTTGAATTTTTCAGAAGTCAGCTGACACTTCAAAATTCATTCCTTTTTTTTTCTGTATCTACATGACACATACTATGTCACCTTGGCTCCAACTCATTTCATTTAAAAGCTGTGTAGAAATATATTTTTCTGCTATTAGAACATGTGTTGGGGAACTCAGTGACAAGTTACTGATAAATTTATTTAGAAGAATTTAGAAAGGCAGCATGCTACCGAATACTGTGTCAATTTTTTTTGTTTGTTTGTTTCCTTTTCACTGCCTAGTATCATAACCACACACACCAATGTGATGTTTTGGATTGTTTTCCATTTGGAATTGTTTGCCCATTCCTAGAAACTATATTTGCACACACACACACACACACACACAAAGGCCTTGGGTTTGGTATAGGCAGGTGCCAAGAGGCGACTGCCCTTCTGAAGCTGTGGCTCGGGTTGGATTTTTTATGGGTACCTTTGCAGATCTTAGGTGGAGTTGTGAGTGGGGCCACTCCCTTTATATCTCAATACTGAACTAATTAGTCTGGAGAAGCTCTACAAGTTGCTTAGCAGCTCTTTCCTGTGCATATTTACAAGGGTGGCATAGATCATGGAGAATTTGACCCTTCTAATAACTAGCCCAGGGATATCACCAAAGCACATGGTAGCTGACTATAAAGTGGCTGCATTATGGTTCAACATCTTAAAACTTTCCTTTGCCCTATGGAAGAAGTTGGATTAGAGGAAGTAAAGGCTCATGTCCATCCCATTGCTATTATTTCACCTGGATCTCTGGACCTGGACTCAAATAAGATGCACACATTTTGCATCTTACTGTTATGACAAGAATTACAGGTAATCTGCTAAATTAAAACCAAATGGCCAGGGAGAGAGAGGGGATAGGTTTCTGTATGTATTGACTTCAGGACAATGATAATAATTAAAATGTAATGAAATGACAATATAACATTAGTTTTGAATTCTATGAATCAAACCTTAGTTTTTTTAACTTAAAATGTTATTTTAATTAGCTAATATAATACTTATGAGAGTTCACCCATATATAAATATAATAATAATAAAGGGTAGTTTACTAATATCAAGTCCATGTAAGAATATGATCAAATCCATGTAAGAAAACAGCTAGAAGAACAAACAATCAATGATATTGCCTGGCTTGATACATATTATACATTATTTTTGACTTATGTTTTGAATAATTCAGAGTTCAAAATACTTTTTGCAAATCTACCTATAGTTTTTAAGAGTCAGCCATGCGCCTTGTGCCAGGCTCAGTATCATGGAGACAAAGTGTTTTTAAATTTTTCATTTAATTCTCATATAAGGGAAAGCCTTATTATTTCTATTTCATAATAAAATTGAAGGTCAAAGGGAGTAAAGAACTCTACCAGACTGCAACTAGAATCCCAATCTTACCTTGCTTTTACTGCAAAGCATCAGTTTGGATACCAACCTTAGGAGGCATCACTCAGGATTTCTCTTGTATTTATCTAATAAACAATTCCCTGAAAAGAGATACCTCGCCCATTTTCTCACTTTAATAAGAACATAATCTGATTGAAGAATCCATTTAATCAGTTGCAAAGAAATGGACACACTTGCTCAACTAATCCATTCCCAGCCCTCACAAAACAAGTTCCCTTTCTGACTGAGAGAGAACTAGGCTCCAGCTAAGGTCTGGCATTCACCTTCCTTCTTTTTGGAGGTCACCCAGTCACTTCTAAAGGACTGGAGATGATGTCTTTCCATGCCTCCAAGGTTGGCCATCTCACTTTTCTGCACACATGAAGAGAAAGGGTGCTTGATTTGTGAGGGGCGAATTGGTGTTAGTTAAGCAAATGGGTCCCTTTCTTTGCAAATACTCAGACTTTTTCATTTTATTGTTTTCATGGCAGATATGTTGGCTAGATCCTTTCCAAATGTTTCTACAGACATTTATGAATTTTATGAACCTTGTTAGAAAACACTTTTTAGTTAAAGTACTTGTGGAGAAATATGAATTCCAAAGGAAGAAGTTTAAAAACACCCATAATTTTATTCTTAAAGAGAGAACATTAGAACAATTCACAAGATTGTGACTTTTCATGGCCCTACTTCCTGTTTTGTTCAAATGCTCCCTCTACAAACATTATTTTTTAACCAGATGTGATCATACTTCATATACTGTTGTTTTGTTGTTTTTTACTTCTCTTTAAGCTAAACAAAATTTGTGGACATTAGTCCACGTCAGTATATCTATACCCATATTAATATTATGCTAATGGAATCACATATTCTCAATGAATTCTTGAGTTTGCCAAAACAGTTCCATTAAAAAAAAAAAAAAGACCAAAAAAAAAAAATGCAGGAAGTAGGAAGGGATTTTCTGGTTTTTTTTCCCTCTTAACTGAGCTTCTGTTCCTTAGGAGGATAGTGGAAGACTTTCATTCATTCTTTCATCAAACATATATTGTCTGTTTTGTCTCAGATACTGTGCTCTGTATTTGGAATATAAAGATAAAGTGGGTGGTCTCTATGCTCTGGAGATGCCCATAATCCTATACAGCAGTTAAATATTACAAACAGATAGTTATAATATTTTTTATAATAGATGTTGGGAATATAGTGACTCTTCTAACTGAATTTTTTTATAAGTCAGTAAGCTAAAGTAGGGACTATGTCTTATTTTTATCGTTGTTATATGTCACTTGGACAATTTTGTTTTATAGAAGCATCTTTTAATTTCATAATTTAAAAGAACCATAGCAATCTTTGGCCTTTTGTTTTATATCTGGTCCATTAAAAAAAAATGTGGACCTTTCTATTTTGATTAGGAAGAAAATTCTCCTTTACAGGCACAGTGGAAGGGCAAACTATCTGGATGACTATTAAAAAAGCCAGGATGTGTCATTGTTCTTGTTTCGAAGAGATTGGAAGAGGACCTAATATTGGATTTTTATTTTACTCTAACTTTTTAAAATAACCTTACATTTCTCTTCAATATAGTGAGTCAGCATGGGTCTTAACATAATGCTGTAACCTCTAACAGAGTCCTCTGCATTTCCATCCCTCTTCTCTCCTACTTGCTTTCCTTTCTGTGGTGGCGATGACCCCGCTAGGTTGATGTAGAGAGCAGTGTTGACATCCTCGATTGTCCTCTGACTGTAAGTCCCACATTCCCACTCTGCTTCTGTCCAGCCTGTGTGTCCTCCTCATACTTCCTCCCTGTGTTCTTGGTTCTCCTTACTTTCTGCAACTTTATTTTAACCTTGATCAGATTTATGGTTGTGTTTTTGAAGCATAGCTTACTTTCTTCTCTATCAGTACAAATAGCTAAAATACCCCCTACCAAACAAACAACATTTAGGTGTATTCCTGAATATGAGCAGTATTTATGCTTTTGAATGTTTGCACCAAGATTGTTCTCAATGATTTCATTTTCCCTTAGCATGTGCCAGTATTTATGAAGGGCATCTGTATATCATTGAACTTAATAAAATCACTTGCAAGTGCCAGTCAGGCAGGCCAGAGCACACAGTATATCTTGTAGAAATAAGATGTAGCAATGCTCTTGTGTAATCCAGAGCCTAGCGTCTGCCCAGGTATTTGTCCTCCACTGAGATCTACTCCACATGAGCTTGCTAGACTTTTGTCAGTCCCAGGTTGCTCCGATTAACATAAAATTTAAAAGATAATCTTTAAAGTGATGATTCTCTAAAGCTGGACTCTTTTTGTGTGTGGGCATTTTTGCCTGCTGCTATCTCTGCACATGTATAACCTAATAGAAACTATTGAGTCTTGCAGTGAAGAACCATTGTTTTCAGTTGGAGTGTTTGCTTTTTACTCAGCTCCTACCTTTTCCTGCAAGGGGGACATTCCAAAAAAGAAGTTTGCAAGTGCCAGATTTCCATTCTTTGCTTTTGCACATTCAAAAAATAATTTGAATACTACTGCCTATGTGAGTCCATTATTTCATACAGAATACTGCTGATATCCAGTAATGAAGTACACCCCAGGATTTGTCCTTTTGGAGCCTGTTGAAATATTTTTTTCTAACTGAAGCCTTTGTGTGGGTGTGTTTTTCTTCAATAGGAGATGGCGAATATTTTAGCTCAGAAGCAACTGCGTTACATCATTTTAACAGTAAGTACTTAAGTGCCGTGACCACTTTGTTGGGGGGTGAATGGCCTGTTGCATTTATGTATGTTCTGTTTTGGCTTCAGTTTGTGATTTGTTCTGTGACTTGCTTCCGGGGAGAAGCAGTGGGAACTCAAAAGAAGGATAAAACATGCTTTTGGAATAGCAGTAAACAAGGCTTTCCTACAGGGATGGCTTCATATGATTGGAGTGAGGATTCTTGGGAACCCTATAGAGAGAAAAGGCAGGGAAACACATTCTGGCAGGAAGGGTTGGAGATACCTCTCAGCAGGGAGCTTTATAGTATACACCATTGATTTAGCATTGTATTTAGAGAGATCAGGGTCTACATGACTTAAAAAAAAAATCCAGTGGTCTGAACTTATACTGATTTAAATGAAGAGGCTATCTAGGTATAAAGGAGACCTTGAGAGAAGTCCTGACAATTTGGCCATCATTTTCCTGGGCTCCTGTGCAATAAAAACATGGGAATGCCATCTGTGGGACCAACTCACTGAGTTGATTTTTGCAATGCCAAAAAATCACCTTAAGCATTATGGAAAGAAGCCTGCATGTTTTGATGTGAATGTTCAGATATAAATCAAGTAGCAAGATTACCTGAGGCCTTATCTACTACTTGACTTTAAACCAAGTAAGAATCACATATGGTTTATTCTCCTTCGAACCTCAAAAAAAAAAAAAAAAAGAAAAAAAAGAAAAAGAAAAAGAAAAGAAAATTTTGCTTCCTCTCTTTCAATAAGGTCATTAAAATTTTAAAGACCTTATGTGGGTGAAAGAAATAAATATTCTGGAACCAAAAGCCAATATTAATGACTACAATTTGTCATCAAGTATGATTTAAACTGTTGAAGATAACAAGAAACATATGAATGTAACTGTTTGATTAAAAAAAAAGGTACCCTGAATTCTTCAGGAATGACATGATTTCCCCCTAGAACTGCAATCTGAAGTAGGTATTGGTAAAGAGACTGATATTTTATAGATCCAAGAATGGTTTTGTAGAAATTACACAAGGATTATAATATGTTTATTTTTTGTATCAACTCTCAAAAAAGTAGGAGCTGCAATGTTAAAAAGCAGTTCAGTGGAGTTCGTTTGTGTAAGGGGTGGTGAGTAGTGAGATGAAGATTAGAAGCATTGAATTAAAAAGGTCTAGGATTACTGTTGCTGTGACTTAGATGTGACAAATGGAGTTATTAGGCTCAGAGATGGGAGCTGGAATGACTGACTGTAAGATCATTTCAGTGAGTGTTTTATGAGACTTTGATAATTGGAATTTTAAGGTTGGTCTTCTCCGTCAACAGCCTGCAGGGAAGAAATTTTTGTGTTGCTAATGAAACTGATATTCATATACTTTAGCATCCTTATACTTTGGACATTAAACACACATTATGAATCAGCATTTTGTCTTGAAGATGAAAGGTTATGGGGTTTGACTCTTCCATACATCCTACTATTTAGCTTTCCTTCTGTTTCTCATTTATCTCCTCATCCCACCTTCTCTAATTAACCACTTCATATGGTGCTCACAGTCAGGATATGGAGTACTGGGAAGCCAGGTTGGGAGAAATCTGGAGAAGATTCTTTCCAACTTTAAGATGTGAGTGGCTCTAACACATTAAAAATTACCAATTTCAATGGTTGTTTTACCACACTGACCAGTTTTTTTGGCACTTAAAAAAAAAAGAATTTTTATGTATGCATACAAGAACTGAAATTTAGGCCAGAAGTGTAGGGGGTGAAAGGCTTCACCAGAAACAGAATGGGGAGCAGAACAACTGGATTAACTGAAATACACTGCTGAGGGAAGAAGATAGTAAGACAAAGAGAGACCTGGTGTACCAAGTAGGTCAGCTGCCTGGTGGGGAGAGAGAGGGTTGGGATGGAATTCATGCTGCAGTAGCTGGTGATAGCTTGACAGTGTTGACTTTAACTCTTGCACTATCAGGGAGCCCCCTTGTTTTACTAAATTTTTAAGGGACAACAGCATTCTCTGCCAAAAAGGATATATGTTAGGCTCAAGTTTCAAGTTCATGTTAGACCCAGTTCTGGTTGGGGCACAGGCCCCTCCTCCAGTCTCCTACCACTTCTTTTATATTTGTTCCATTAGGTCCTCTTTTTCTGCATCACTTTTCCTTTAAGTGATAATAGGTGAGTAAAAAACCACAGGTGAATTTGCTCTTTGCTTTGTTGTAGTGGGAGTCCCTATGTGGTTTCTACAGTGAATGAAAGAAAAACCTGACAAGTACTTTATTTGTGTGCTGCTTCTAAAAATTGTCCCCATTTATAAATGGTGGCTCCTGTCAGTGACAGTTCTGCAGTAAGATGATAACAAATTGCATAGCATACTTCTGCACTATTTCTTTCTCTACTGCACTAAGGGATGTTTTTGTTTTAGAAATCCAGTTACCTTCAAGATCCTCCATTGCAGGCACAGCTTTTGATCCATATGGCCACATTTCCCAGGAATTTCCAGTGTTTTCTCTTCTTCTACCTATCTTTATATATAGTAGGCCTTTTCATAGTTTCTGATCTAAAAAGCTTATGAAACTTATTGGCTCTTGGACTGTAAAGGAAAACTCCAAGATCACCCAGGTCCTCACTTCTAAAGGGCACTTCTGTTTCTGCCAACCTACCTCACCTGAGATGTGTGTGGTCTGCTTGGCCTAATGACAGGGGTTAACCTCTGTAGATTATTTACTTTTTCTTTCTTCCTTTAAAAAACAAAAGAACTATTTGCAGGCACTCCCTGGTAGCAATCAGGTTAAAGTGCAGCACTATACTATGATGTTTACCACTGCTCCTTCAGCATGAGTTCGATCCCCAGCCAGGGAGGTGACTCACATGGTGTAGCAGATTTTTTCTTTCTCCCCCACTACTCCCTTCAGCAGTGTTCTTCATCAACCTGCTATTCTGCCCCTTACTCTGTGTCTGGTGAATTCTCTCACCACCTTTGCAGTTCTGGCCTGTACCCCAGTTCTGTATGCATAAATAAATACATCTTAAAAAAATAAAACTATTTACTTGTGAATTATCTTTCTAGCATGTCATCCGAGCTCAGCGGGCCATCAACAATGAAATGGCACACCAGCTGTACGTGCTGCAGGTATTAACCTTCAATCTCCTTGAAGACAGGATGATGACCAAGATGGACCCCCAGGACCAGGTGAGTGTTCATGGAACAACAGCAAGAGCATAGGAGGCAGAGTGTGGTGAGAAGCCTTTCCGTAGGCTCCTTAGAAACCTGACTTTTAGATGATGATATATATATATATTTTTTATTATCATCTTTGGAATGTGAGTGCTTAAAATTAAGGTAGACCTAGGATCAGAAAATAAAGTACCTGTTTTTTTTTTCATTATATGCTTAACATGCATGCCTTTCTCTACAGAATAAGAAAGCTTGGTGCCATATGGGTAAAGATGTTGGCCCCGAACCCCACTACTAATAGCTAGTAATAGCTCTGGAGTCAAGTTCCCAGACAAGTGGGGTGTCTTGGTAGCTGTGTGATAGTGAATGTGCAGGTTAAGGAATTAATTTTTGTAGTGATCAGTGCCAAAGGGTCCCAGGTTTAACCTAACTTCTGGACTTAACATTTTTATAGGTTAGCTGTTTGCTACACTTCTCCCTAGGTCTCTATTTATTGTACAGGAAGGTTATGTTTCCATTCAAAAAGCTTTCGGGGAACTTTACAGTGTGAGGATAGAGTGAGAGGGAGCAGCTGGGAGCCTCGCTGTAGCACATTTTCAACTTAAACAGTGCTACAGCTTTGGAAATGAAAACACTCATTATTGGCACGTGAGGGCCTGATCTGTTGCAGATGTGAACTGTGCATGTGAAGTGTGTAAATGCCATAGCACTTCATTCATGGAGTGAGGCCATGCAATTAAGAATGATAAAGAGGCTTTGAGAAGCCACCTGCTATATGCCCTATAATTTTGTCAGAGCCCAATGCCATCATCCCAGACAGATGAAACCATCACCTTATCACTTCGAGAGGAGGACAGTTCATCTTAGTGTGGAATGGCCCTCCCTGTTTTGTTTGGAAATCTTTTATTTATTAATCTCCCCCTTTTTTATATATTGTGAGTAACATTGCTTATTGTAAGATTGACCATTTTGATCGTTTTTAAGGCTTTTGATGATGTCACTTCGTAGTGGAGCTAGTGGCCCCTTTTCACTTGCACTTTTTTTTTAAAGATTTATTTATTTATTCGTACAGAATTGGGGTACAGGCCAGAGAAGCAGAGGGTGAGAGGATTCACCAGAGACAGAGTGGGGAGCAGAACAGGCAGATCGACGAAGTACACTGCTGAGGGGAGCAGCGGGCGGGTCAGGAGAGGTCTGCCAAGCCATGTGGTCACCTCCAGGGCAGGCAGGAGTCGAACTCATGCGGAAGTGGCTTTAGCTTCTTAGTGCTGTGCTTTAACCCACTGTGCCACCAGGGAGTGCCCTCACTTGCATATTTTTTATGAACCTCATGTGCCTTCACTTGTGTCTAACCATACTGCCTCCAAGCTCTCCCTCTCAGCCTCTCCAGTCACAAGCCACCATCATGTTGGGGCTGTCTTGGAACTCGTACAGTGATATCAGCACTCCAAGTGACTTGGCTGTGAGGATTATCGTGGAATAAAGCCAGGGCTGACCAGTAGGGAGAGTGGCAGGAGGAGAAACATTCAGAGCCCTAACTTAGAACATTGGTTGTCTTTTATCTGTTTTGCTTTTGCCTGAATACAGTGATTCATTTAGACACTGGGGACAGAGGGAGTACATGTAATGTCACATAGTGAAAGCAGTTCAACCCCCTCCCTTTTTCTTTCCTGCCCTAACCCCTTCAGGCTCAGAGGGACATTATATTTGAACTTCGAAGAATTGCTTTTGATGCAGAGTCTGAACCTAATAACAGCAGTGGAAGCATGGAGAAGCGCAAGTCTATGTACACCCGGGATTATAAAAAGCTCGGCTTCATTGTAAGTAAGCCATCTCCCTCATCATCCCAGGGTCTGACCTCGGTCACAGCTCTGATGTCTGCTCTGAGCGTGTGGTCCTCTAGCGCCTTACAGAATAGTTTCCACATTTTCCAGATGTTTAGCTGGTTTAAACAGGATCACATGAAAATCTCTTCTGGCTGCAGTGAAATGGAATAACTTGCACAAGTGTGACTAATATTGAGTTTGTTTATTCAGTTCTGATTAAGTGTAACGGAGAGTAGTTAGCCCAGAATGCATCTAGACTTCATTAAATCTACTTCACAAGGTACTTAAGGTTGTATTTGAATTAAATGGATGCTGACAACTGTGGGATGAATTTTATTATTTGGTTACTGATTGGATTATTCACATTCATCAATTTTATATTAAGATTGATTTGAGAGTCTCCTGAAATTTAATCATGAGTTTTATGAAATTTGTATTTTCCTAAAAGTTTTGTCTTGCTATGAATGCTAACAATATTATCTTTTAGATTATTTTCACACATATAAAAACAGCTTCTTTTCAATATAATCTGTTGGTTTTGTTTCTGAGTTCCATCTTTGCCTTGTCACTGTCCTTCTTCCATGTGACCTTGTGCCAATTATATGGGGTAAATTGGTTTTCCATTTTACCCTCCATCTTAAATGACTTGAGCTTTTTTGCTGCAATGACTGTAAATTACCAGGCATAGTTTAATAATTTCGAGTAACTTTCATTGGGAAATAATATACATACATTACTGCTCATATTTACAAACATTGTTATGCTTTATGTGTTAATATGGGAAACAATTCATGGAAATTACCTTCAAAAGGTTTCTACAATACATATCAGCAATACATATATTGTTTTTCATTAGTGAGGAGTTTTTCTTTATTTGAATATTCTGTAGTTTATTTAATCAAGCTCCTTTACTAAATATTTCAGTGTTTTAAAATTACCACTAAGTCTATAATTAATATCTTTTCTACCAGTATTTATCCACACTGAAGGTCACATCACTAGGTCACTAGGATAAGTTTGTGGAACTGTCTTTCTTGTGCATACAGAATGGGGGTACAGGCCAGAGGTGCAGGTGCGGCAGTGAGAGGATTCACCAGAGACACAGTGGGGAGCAGAACAGGCAGATCAACGAAGTACACTGCTGAGAGGAGCAGCGGGCTGGTCCCGATAGGTCTGTTATGCCGTCACCTCAGGGGCCGGCAGGGTTCGAACTCATGCTGAAGTGGCTTTAGCTTCTTAGTGCTAAACCTGCTGCACCACCAGGGAGGGCCTGATATATCTTTTTTTAAGGCTTCTTATATAGCACACTGCTCTCTATAAAAAATAAGGGGGGGGGTCACTTAACTAACAGTGAATCAAGGGACTGGTTTTTGAATCTTGGAAAGATTTAAATGTTTCTTAAATCTGAAATAAATCAGTAATTATTTTACAATGTTAGTTTTCTAATGAGTATATATGTCAAGCATCGTATTCAGCTTTGCAACTAATTTTACAGCGGTATAATGGCATTATTGTGGTATCATTGTGTCCCATATATATCCTTGCTATTCCATGTGATCTGTTAATTGACTCTATTATGTTAAGTTTTATCAAAATCTTTATGCCTGATGGACAGATGGGAGTTCCCTGCACTTGGTTTGTGTCAACAGTAACAGCTCTTAGGTGGCCCTGGCCCTGGTTGTCACTTACCTGCATATCAGCAGAGTTGGTTTACCAGTTTAGTCCAGACAGCATGGATGGACTATCCTCATTCCCATATCCTTCTAAGAGGTGCTTTTGATGAACCTCCTGGGCAGCTTTCCACAATTATCCAATATTTCTTACTCTGAAGTTACATGGAAATGATTAAAGAAGAGATCAGGAAATGTGTATTTCTCAGTGTTCTGTCACTTATCCTGGTGAACACCTGAACATTCATGCACTTGATCATTGCCCTTTCATCTTCTTGTTCTACCATGGATTTGCAACACATTTGAACTATGTTAAAAATGCAAAATTTGAGCTCTTTGCACATTTTCCCTCCAGGGCTTACTACATCTCTGTCAGGTTCTGTGTTTTTGTCCAGTACAGGTGGAATCCAGGATGTACTGTCAGTTCTCTTTCCTGCCATTTATGTGATGGGCAGATGAGATTGGAAAATCGGGACATTACTCTGGGTCTCTAGAAAATGTATATATAATGGAATAGGAATGTGGGAAATGAAGCAGCTCAGGCCTAATGTGAAATCACCAGGGAATCTATGAAGCCAAATTGGAGTGACTTTTCACAGTGTAGCTCCCTTTATGTTAATGTGGTTGTTCATTCCTTCCTCAGTTTAGTATTAGGGGTATATCTCTGTCTTAGTTTTCATAGTCTTCTGAGTGACCTGTTCATGAACACTTTATGAAGGGCAGTGCATCTTTTTAAATTGAAAGCTAATATGAGGTGATTAATATGATATTAATAATAATATCACTCATGTTACTCCTTTCATAAGACTTCAAAGATAATTTTTTGAACAATGTTGGTTTCTTTTATGTAATTTTAATTTTTTCTTTTTGGTGTTCAATTCTAGCCCTCTAAAACTTCTCTCAGGTCATCATGTAGTATTAGAAAGTTGAGAAATTGGAAAGGCCAGTTAGTAACAACTGCTTGTGCTAGAAATGATCTAACAGCTTTGATTAGCAATTTTGATACAGGTCAGGGTCAAGCCCAGTAAATGCAATCTATATGCTCGTTGTGCCATCTAGAGGCCACTGTGCAGAAAATGTTGAAAACAGCCAAGCACAATTATGTGGCCTCAAAGTTGTAGATGTTGTAAGCAATCTGGTTGCAGAATACTCTCTGGATTTTTTGAAGGAGAAATAATTTTGCCTGTTAGCCTTCTACTTTTAGGTTTTCGAAAGTAGAAGGCGCCGTTGTTCCACAAGGCAAAAAAACAGTTTGTTAAGGATAATGAAGCCCAGCACCTTGGAGAAGGCAAATGGGCCCAAGTTCCTTCTTAGCTCAGTGTCTCTACAAAGCAGACTTGTCTGATGAAATAATTCTAAAGTTTCAATATAAAGCAGTTAAATGGTTGTGTGGTGAGTCATAACACAGCAACACTGGCGTTTAAAACAAAGCTGGTTAATGTTCTAGGTTCTCTTAGTAATTCTTTAGTTTCCAAATGATGTGCCTTTGCAGGTCCCGTGTAGAAGAGGGGGCAGGGTGTCTGGGGTAATATTCCTATTGGAACTTCTCAGGAAAGTTCATGTATCCTTCAAGATGATAAAAGGCAGATGCCCATTTTTTAGAATGATTTTATTTTGAAATACCTGGCACAAACTCAACCCTTTTGATTATCATGACTAACAATTGTGTTAAGTGGTTTTCATACTCTGAAATGTTGTGTTCCTGGCCAGAGACCCTTCAGAATTTTGCCATCTTAATTTCTAATTGATGCCTTCTTTATTTGTGAATGTTAGCCCTGTCTAGCCTGTTGGACAAGCATTCACAGGAAGCCTGTTAGTATATACATTTGGATTGATTGGCTTACATATGAAAGGCACACTTCCTATTTGGGAATAGCTCACCTAGGGAAGTGTTTGTCCCTCCAGTGCTAGCTAGAACCTATGTTGTCAAAACATCAGAAAATACCAGAAGTAAAACAATGAAAATTTATTTATACAAATTCCAGTTCAAATTTTTAGAGGACTTTGTACTTTATTGAGTGTTAGTAAAAAATTTTGTGGCTCTCCCTGGTTGTGCAATGGGGTAAAGCACAGCACTAAGAAGCTAAAGCCACTTCCACATGAGTTAGACCTCTGCCTACCCTGGAGGCGACCACATGGCGGCAGACCTCTCCTGGCCACCCTGCTTCTCCCCTCAGCAGTGTACTTTGTGAATCTGCCTGTTCTGCTCCCCACTCTGTCTCTGGCGAATCCTCCACCCTCCGCATCTCTGGCCTGTACCCCAGTTGTGTATGAATAAATAAATAAATCTTTAAAAAATATGCATAGTTACACAAGTATAGTTATACATAATTACATATGCAGTGCTTGGTTCATTTTGCTATATATTTTCTCAAATACAGATGGTAGGGAATGGAGTGAAATGTATCTCTTTATATATCTCTTTCTCCATCTCCATCCCCAGACTTCAGAAGGAAGCATCTTAGTCTTAAATGCTGTAGTTACTATGAGAATGTGACACAGGGATTAAGCTGGGGCTCTGGCTTGAGGTTACCCAAAGACTATTCCTGACTCCCACTCATAGGCTGAGGGTCATGAGAAAGTTACTCGATACATATTTTTTTAAAATTTATTTATTTATTCATACAGAACGGGGGTACAGGCCAGAGATGCGGAGGGTGAGAGGATTCACCAGGGACAGAGTGGGGAGCAGAACAGGCAGATCCATGAAATCCTCCCGCTGAGGGGAGCAGTGGGCGGGTCAGGAGAGGTCTGCCGCATCATGTGGTCACCTCCTGGGCAGGTGGGGATCAAACTCATGCTGCAGTGGCTTATGCTTCTTAGTGCTGTGCTTTAACCCGCTGCGCCATCAGGGAGGGCCTACTTGATATTTTTAAATCTCAGTTTTCTTATCTTTAAAATGGGGCCACCATAGTTCTCTCTTTTTTTTTTTTTATCAGTCAGCTTGTTTTGTGAGTTGAATGAGCAGATAAATAAATAAATAATTGTGCCTGGCACACTCTGGTATTAGGTACAATTATGTTAATCTTACAATTACTCTTAAGATCATCTTGGAATGATTCCCAAGGCGCCAAGTCACTATAAAAGATGGTGAAGGAAGAATGTGAAAGTTACACCTTGTAAATAGCAGGAACATATGTGGCACACAGTATTGATGTAGTTTTGAAGTTGATGGATTTAAAGAGGGGGTATTTGGGTTTACTTCAGGAAAGGTTTCACCAGAGCCCCCCTTTTAGAGGCACACAACGAGTTTCCCAGGTGAGTTTCTTCATAAGACAGAGATGGCAGTTATATTTAAAGAACAGGTTTATTAGGGAAAGGAGACAGATGAATAAAGGCCATGTGCATAGACACAAGTGGGTTGAAAGAGCTGTCCCTTTTGGGGGCAACATTAGGTTTTATCTTCTTCTTTTGGTAGGAGGGGCTCTGATTTTGGATAATTATGCAGAATAAGAGAACTGGAGTTTCCACAAGGTGCCCAATCTCCATATTTTACCTTCAGGTCTATGCTCTACTTTACAACCATCTGATACCTGCTTGGATCTTGTGCCTTGTGGTAAGGCACTGGTGCCTAAGGATCTTGATTTCTATGGCTGCATTAATGGTCATGTTATTTCCCTCTACCTCCACCTCCTTGTGTGAGTCAGGTTCTGGCCTTGTGGTGCCTCCTTTTGGTTTTCTATTCTTACTTCCATCATTATTGGTTAAAGATGACAGAACAGTGTGTGCTTGGGAAGTAATTTGTATTGCATGAGAGACAGAGAAATAGTTGGTTTTGCAAGTGAGGGACAGAGTATGGAGAATTTAAAATTTAAGGTGTTTGGAATATGAAGTCAGTACTCATGATATACATTGGAAGCTTTCCCTATTTACTAAATTTTGTAACCACAAATGACTCATTATGGTGCTTTCACCGGCATTTACAGACACCTATGTGGTAGCAAAAAATGGGGTTGCCAAGGGGAGATGATTTGCCTAATAATTTATTAGCTTTCTGACAGTAAAAAGGAATTTTTTGTAGTCTTGTGAGAACTTTGCTTTTTCCTAATTTTGTGCTGTGCTTTGATGACTTCACTGTAAAAAATCCTCCAATAATAGTGCTGGTGTGCCCTCTAGTTTTCCTGAGCGATGTGCCTTCAAGAGAAAACCTACTGGTTAGTGGCTTTGGTTAAGAATGAGTTATAGTGCTGCTGACTGAATTCACTATTTATGAATCAACTATATATTAACATAATTAAAACAAGGTGATGTGTTGATCAGCTTTCAAAAATGTTATGACCTGTCACTGGAAGTTGCCTCATCTTGTATTTCTCACATTAACTATGACTTAGTATTTAATGCAATATTTACACTGACTGTGGAACATGACCTTGGCAACTTAGGAGAGCTGACTTCTTGAAGTCCCTGCATAGTTCTTGGGTAGGGAAACCATGAATTGGAGAATCTGGGGTGGTTCTGGGCTCACTTCCCATTCAGCCAGTTGTCCTATGTGTGGTCAGTGGGAAGAGAAAGTCACTCCTTCCCAGCTCACATGCTTGTGAGATGTTAAAGAATACCTGTAAGTCACTGTGCATTCCTTAGGACAGTCTGGGAATCACCTACTGTGATTTCACTCATTGATTTTAATGCTAGAGGCTGGGCCACCCTGGTGGCCCACTAGGTTAAGTTTCAGCACTATGAAGCTATAGGCTGTGAGCTGACCTACATGGGCTTAGCAGACCTCTCGTGTTTCACCCACTGCTCCCCTCATCAGTATATTTCCATCAGTCTGCCTGTTCTGTTCCCCACTCTCTCTGGTAAATCCTGTCACCCCTCCTCCACCTCCCCAGTACCTCTAGTCTATTCCCCAGCTCTTGTATGCATAATTAAATTTAAAAAAATCTTAAAAAAAAAATAAAGCCAGAGGCTGCTTTAAAACTGCTGATATACCAAAATGCCATGTCCCTGTTCCTGAAACAGGTGAGTTTTTACAAAATTTGTTTTATCTAGAAAACTCAGCTAAAGTGAGCATGGCTCATGTTTTAAAGCCATTTTTCTCTCTTGAAGTTTGTTGCTGAGAATGTGATTCAGTCCCTTAGAGCATAAGGGTAGCATTAGTAAGAATCTAGAACATGTGTGGGAACTACAGAAAGTAAATTTTAACATTTACCTAATGTCTACGGCATTTGCTCCTTTTTTGCAGCAAGATCTTAAAAAGCAGATTTTCTGTAAAATATATCATTTTTCTTATATAAACATTTTAATAATTAGGAAAATATTCCTAGCTGAACACTTTGCATACAGATAGTTACTAAATGTTAACAACAGAATTCAG
Source organism: Condylura cristata (assembly GCF_000260355.1). NCBI lineage: Eukaryota > Metazoa > Chordata > Mammalia > Eulipotyphla > Talpidae > Condylura > Condylura cristata. The sequence goes on along the minus strand of NW_004567106.1, from coordinate 34,283,027 downwards.
ATCTCAATATGCATTGCATGTGCTACCAGAAACCAGATCTGTTTTCTGTTTCCTTCTCTCTGTGCTCTGGTCCATTCTGATCAGACATCCACTTTCCACATCAAAATGCAGGGGAATTGCCACCTTAGTCACTTCTAGGTATAGTTTTGTTCCAATGGGACTTAAATCAGCCCGGAGATTCCAGCCCTGAAGTCACACCAAAGAAGAATCTGCCAGCAGGTGGTGCAAAATCACATCCATTGGCTCCCAGACTCAGAATTCTAACAACACGCAAACAGGACACCCAGTTACACTGAACCTCTGCTTCTCAACATTGTGGAGTGTGAACCTGTGAGACAAAAACAAGGGTGCTCTAAGTGCCCTCAGGGGGCCTGGATAGACTTCTTCAGGAACAGTTTAAGGCACCCAGCTGGCATCCCTGCTAAGGCAGATTTGCCTATTGTTCCCAGCAGATGAGCTTTTAAGTATTACCTTCTATTTTCTCTCCTTGCCTGACACTCATTCCCCATTATTTTCTTTATGCTGTAATGAAAGTCATTTATGTGGGGTATGGCCATCTATATATCTAGTATTTGTCTTCTGTCTTAACTAGGAATTGCAAGAAACATGGAAAATCTAAATGAATACTGACTGCAGAAAAGTGTTTGGTGGCCATATTACTGAAATGTGCCATAGTAATAACATGGAGGGGGCCCAGTGCTAAATGGGGGCAAAGTGAGGCAGCTTTCTGGGGGACAGGACATTGCCCTCTGCAAAGGATGTATTTCTCAATAAGTAAAATCTTTTATAATTATTTTTCAACTTCTTCATTTAAGTAGCCTCTTCTGGGGTTATATGTTCAGATTTGTTTTGATGGCTAGGGGTGCTTGAGCCTCTGGAATATTTTTCTTGCTTTAATCACTGCCTTTCCCTTTCTTGCTCCAGCAAATAGTAAAGGGGATTCTCGGAGGGAAAGAAGGTAAAGGGGAGCATTCAGTGAGTCTACCCATAGTGTAAGCAGGTCTTAGTATTGTTAGTATCGTCTACTTCCTTGATGGACAGGAGGGGGTAGGTGTGCCTTTCACATGACTCCTATAATTGTCTAGTGGAGAGACGACCAATAATATCCCGGCCTTATGTGGTGGTTTTTGAAAAGTCTTTGTTGGATGTTTTGGTTAAATGATCTAGACTTAACCTGCACTGTTCAGCAAAGAAGCCACAGATGCCTCAAAGTTGTACGGATAGAAAAGGAAAAGTTAGCTGTGGGGAGCTCGGACAGAACCCTCTAAGATCAGCTATAGGATTTACTTCCCAGCATTTCAGTGAGCAGAGCAGATCTCCTGGCAGAATCCCTGTGTGGTGGCCCTTCATGTTAGTATTAGTGTCTTCATCTTCAGTCCCCTGGGGCCCCCTCTCCTCAGATAGCTTATGCATCTTTCTCCCTAGTAATGCAGAGAGGCATCAAGTTCCAGGGAGAGAACTTGTAGATCCTTTCTCCCCACATTCTGCTTGCTGTCTGGCTGGGTCAGAAACAGACTATTGAAACTGGTGGCGGAAGCCTGGAGGGAAGCTCCAGAATTCTTTCTCTGTCACTGCCAGAGAGAGGATTCACCCAATTTCCATTGCCTGATGCCTGTCTACAGCAGGACATGTGTTGTCTCTGCCACTTCCATGTCTTTCAGGGTGTTGTGACTCTCTTATTACCCCAGCAGCAGAGGGAGGACAGAGTAGTGAGAGCTCGTTTCAGAATCAGCCCACAGCCCAGGATTTACCCTCTGCAGATGCCTCTGGAAACTTGTGACAAGGGACATGTGATTGAATTTTTATGATACTTATATTTTGGTCAATTAATTAATTAATTAATATATCCATTATACCATTTCTAATTTTTGTACAGTATTTGCTTTCTTCTCTCAGTGTAGTCCCTATAAAATTCCCACCACCAATTCACCATAGTGAACCCTCACCATATTCCCTTGTGTTGTGCCATCTTGTTTTACTCCCTCTCTCTTCCTTGCAGAATGTCTCTTATTTATAGTTGCCTGTTAATGTTGTTTTTTTATTTATTATTGTTGTTGTTATTTTCTGATCCCTTATTTGGTTCCCTAATATTCCTCTTAAAAGTGAAATCATCTAATATTTTTCTTTTTCTTTCTGACTTATTTCAGTTCCATCCATGTTGCTGCAAATAGCATGAATTTATATGTTTGACTGCTGAATAGTATTGTGTGTAGATACCATATTTTCTTGATCTAGTCATCTATTTTTGGGCATTTGGGCTGTTTCCATACCTTACCTTATTATAAATAGTGCTGTGATAAACAATATAACTATATAATCATCCAAAGCTAGACAAAGAAAAAATAGAACATCTAACTAACCAACTGAAATTGAGTCTTTAATAAAAACTTTGCCAAAACAAAAACCTAGGACCAGACGACTTCACAAATGAATTCTACCACACGTTCAGAAAAGAACTCGTGCCTATTCTACACAAATCCTTTAAAAAAAAATAGAGATAGAAGGAATATTGCCAAATGTTTTATGAAGCCAACATTACTTTAATACCAAAACCAAAGACAATACACAAAAGAAAGCTATTTTTGATACTTTTAAACAGAAATTTTAAACGCAAATGGAGTATGATTCTTCATCATGACAACAGTTGAGCTGTGTTCTCCTTTAATTGTTGTAATTAATTTTAATTTTCAGACAATTTCTCAGGATTACTGTAAAAACTAAGCGAGGACAGAGCTTTCTCCTGATCCATGTTTTCCCAGCTCCTATCCTCTTCTCATCCATTGCTGCACCCAAAGGGATACTTATTTCCTATTAGTGTTGAATCTGCTTTATGGTCACTAGAGGGCGTTCCTAACAAAGACATGTGAATTAGTGCCACTCCAGCTGATGAGGGGAATAGGCTCAAAACTGGGGTGGGGAGAGCACCTGGGACTGTGGTGATGACCCAGACACATGGGTGAGCATGGGTGAGTTGGTGCTGGTGGGAAGTCCGTGGGGATTACAACTGAGATGAAAAATATACAAAGTGAAGAATGATGTGTTTTATATATATATAATAAAATTATATAATACATTAATACAAATATTAGAAGTTATTGAGCTGCCGAATCAACAGAACCTGAAAACATCTATTTCCAGATCATATGTGAG
>NW_004567106.1:34272070-34279777 GCF_000260355.1 Condylura cristata | reverse complement strand
ATATATATGTGTGTGTGTGTGAGAGAGAGAAACATAAAATATTACATATATAAAGTAAAATATAAAAAAATAAACCAAGAAAATAAAATGTTTCTAAAAGTACAAAAAAAAAAGAGTTACTCTTAGCCTGCTATGTGAGGTGATTTTAAAGGTTCAGGACTGTTTAAAAACCTTGTGTCTTCCATTTTTAACTTAAAACCCACATTTTTTCCCTCTTTAAAACATGACTGTCACAGGCTACTGATAAAATAATGGTAATCTTTATTTTCATTGAGTTGCATGCACATTTTGTTGCATCCTATTTTGGCACATGCAGCTTTGGACCAAAAAGGCACCCACCAGCAGATAGATGCAAAAGTGCTTGATAGAAGATACTGACTTAGTGGCCTACAAACAAGTCCATTTTATGAAAGACTAGTCGGGCACAGCTTTATGAGGACCACCTCTGGACCAGCTTGTTTTTCAGCCCACCTGGTTGTGTGACCTTGGACAATTTCCCTAACATTCCTGTACCTCAAAGTCTTTGTTAGTCAAATACATATAGTAATAGTCCCTACCTAAACTTATTCTAGAGCTTGATGAATTAATAAATACCAAGTTCTTAAAAATCTACCTGACACTGAAGATGTTTCTGATACTAGAGTTTGGATCTGATGGTACAAATGAGTGTGGTGTCTGTATTTTTCCCTACAGATGAGTGGAACATTTTTCCATTTGGCCAAAACTAGATGGAGCAGAGGGTAGATATATGTAACTTTGGAAGAACAGCTGGTCCTGAGGGGTGGCATGTCCCAAAATTGATGAATTTGAGAGAACTTTATGAGTCTTGAGCAAGGCAGAACTTGTACACTCATAGAGCCTCTTTACTGAAGAGCTAGTTCATTTTCCTCTGACTTTTTGTTCCTCAGGGGCTAGATGCAGTCCCCTTACTTGTGTGTCCTTATGGAGCCCACCTGTCATAGGTGTCTGCTCATATGAGCATTTTTTTTTTCATATGAGTATTTTTAAAAGGAGGGAAAGATCAAACTACACTACAAATCAAGCAAAGTTTTCTGACCATAGCAGGAATTGTCTGACCACAACCTTTAGAATGTCTTCAACCTAGGCTGGGCAGAACCAGAACATTCTATCATAGTCTAGAATCAGGTAAGAGAGTATGAGCTTCTGGGCCCTAGAGTGGATTACTGTGCACCTCTTTCCACTGTTTTGGATTAGTGATTTTATCCTTTTTCTATGAGAAAAATCAGAACTGCACTAGCTCTTCTGGGGTGAAGAAATGGCCAGCTCAAGATGCTGTTGACCATTCTGACAGACGACTAGCTCCACATGAAGTGAGCTCACTTTCTATTTTTATCTTTGTCCTGATGCTTTCTACTTTTCTTCTTCTTCTTTTTAACCAAATGATGCCATTTATGAACATAATCTCATCATTTAGAATTCAGTGTGATGTGACCTCAGCAGAGGAGGTGTGAGAGGACATGCAGACCTGGTCTCAACTGCTTTGTGTCTGGAAGGAAGTGATTTATACCCAGGGAGTTGACTTCATGGCGTGGGATTCTAATTCTGGGGATGGCATTTTGTATGTGTAGGAAGACTGTCAAACCTTTCCAATGGGAAGGGACAAGAACCAATTTAAACATGACATGGTTACATAAGAACTACCCCAGTGCAAGCACTCAACATGTTTCTTGCACTTGTTCATTACAAAGATCAAAGAAAGGGGAGCAGGAGAACTTCTCACCGAACTTCTGCAAGCCTATAGACTTTCAAGTGAAAAACAATACACCCTTTGAGACAACAGAATTAAAAGGGTAATAGCTGTTTATTGACCCCTTGCTTTCTAATCATTCTCATCACACCTCTTTAACTACTTACCACACTGACTATGTGATTGGGGGGGGGGCATTGGAATTTCCACTGTTTTAAAAAAATTATAAATAAACTGCAGCCACCCCCATCAGAAGCATTGCTTTGGCTGCTCCTTCGGCCCTGCCATGTGGTTCCTATGAAATGTTTCATTTTATCTCTATAAGGCACAAAGCACAACTACTATTAATCTTATTTTAGAGATGATGAACATGAGGTGATTTTGCTTTGAGATGTTAAAAACCCATCCGTAGAGACAATAGCATTCAAGTAGGAAAAGAACCCACTTGTCTTCTTGGTGTCCCCTCTTAAGTTCTTTAACCAGATGCAGATGGAAGTGGAAGCAAGTGATACGGAAGAACCTAGCATGTCTTGGCATCCATTCTGGGTGGCTTTCCTCTGATCTCCAGTTGTCCTCCAGGTGTAAGTAAAATGCACTCTCCCTTGCATTAGAGTCTTGCCAGGGGCCAGAAACCCTTTGAAAGCACTTCTCATTAGGGCCTTCTCAGGAGGACATCAGCATTAATGAAGACTACACACCAGCCATCTTCCTGATTCTCCTTTTGGAACAGGTATAAACCCTTGACTTTGCTGGTTTTCAAATTGAATACCCCATGAGCAGGTTTATCTCCTTGTCTGGGAAAAGAGCACAGAGCAGTGCTAGTTTGATCTTGAAAAATGAAAACATTCTGGCTTCCAGTTTTCCAGAATCCTGAAAAGTCTTCCTCAATGCTCAGTGCCAGCAAGGTAGCACCAGACTGTGACACCCTTCTTCCCTAATTCCAGTCTCCACCTCAACCTCTAGACTGGGCTATCTTACTAGTTCATGAAAGTGAAAAAGATTGATGAAAAGTCTCATTTATAGATTTAATTCAGCTCAAACAGGGAGCTGTTGTTTCTACTCTGCCTGCTCTTTCAGTGTTGTTGATTCATTTGAATTTCAGTACATTGTTTCTGAGTGTTCATTGCCTCCTTTCTCTTTATTCTTCTTGAAGGAGTCTTTTCCCCTCAGATACTTTCTATATAACACATTGTTGCTCAGTAGTCAAAACTCACCAATGAAAGTGACAAAATTCTTTGACACCTGAGGTCCAATTTGCCCATTTCCCTAGCTCTATGGAAATCCAGAATTTAGCCTTAATTTCTACCTTCTGTTATTCATGCTGTCTGATGTTAAATTTTTTTTTATTTTGGTCCTCTTAACACTGGCCTCCCTACCCCAACCCCTTTATATATTTATTTGAGCTGTAATCTGCTAAATTTTCCTTCTTGCCTCCCTGAAAGAACTGTCCCTCATTTCCACCACTTTGTCTTTATCACCCATGAGTATTGGGGAAGAGGTGATACACTGAAGAATGGGGCACTGAAGAGGGAGGCACCTCTAGTTTGTCTGGAAGTCTGGGGAAACCACCACAGAATGTGTTTTGGGGACCAGGTCTGCTAGGAGGAAAATCACACCTGCCTTGCAGATAGGAAATCTGTGTGGGGAGGGACATCTCTCTTACCTGGGGAGAGCACCACAATCAGGTCGCTGGCGTAGATGGAAGAGAGTCCCATCTCCAGCTGGCAGAGCATCCACAATAGGTATCTGAGGCAGCTGTCTGGTCTGAGTAGATCAGTGAAAAATGGACTACCACTGAACACTTGTAGAGGATCTTGATAATGATGAGTAATGTGGCAGAATAGGCCAAGTTGGATTTTAATAGAGGATAAAAAATTTTAAAAAAGAATATATTGATTCATTTGTTTTTCTCTTTTTTTTTTTAAGAATTATTTATTCATTCATACAGAACTGGGGTACAGGCCAGAGATGCGGAGGGTGAGAGGGTTCATCAGAGACAGAGCAGGGAGCAGAACAGGCAGATCCATGAAGTACACTGCTGAGGGGAGCAGTAGGCGGGTCAGGAGAGGTCTGCCACCCTATGTGGTCACCTCCGGGGCAGACGGGGATCGAACTCATGTGGAAGTGGCTTTAGCTTCTTAGTGCTGTGCTTTAACCTGCTGCGCCACCAGGGAGGGCCCAGATTCATTTGTTTTTCATGAAACCAATAAGAACTTTCAAAAGTTGGCATTACACAACTTGGCTTTTATGAAAGACTCACAGTAGTACTTGTTTTTGCTAGATAAAAGAAATTTGAAGAGGATTTTTTTCTCTCTACAATAAGAATTGAAAATAGTGTTGATTAGTGCCTGTTTTGTAGCAGCTGTTCTAGTGGCATTTCATGCCCAAGCAGCAATAGTTAGCACCGACACATACTTTCCTGGGAAAAACTATTCACGCTGTGTATTTATCATATCATTTCTGTTTTTACCATATGCTAGCTCAGGTTCCATTTATTAATTGATATGATTTGATAGGTTAACTTTTGTGTTGTAGAATACTTAAAAAATTTTCCATATAAACTAATGGTAATTGCTCCTTCCATTTCTCACCATTTCAATGTATAAAATGTTTCATAAGAGTGCTCTACTTTTAGATAAGGGGGTTAGTGTCTATATCTTAGGTACTGTGTGGCTAAACCACTGACAGTCACAAAGATAAACCAAAGGGAAAACAAACTGTCATAGAATGTGTTATTTAATGAGTTCTCTGCCCCTCTGGACCTCGGTTCATGCTGTGCCTCTGCTTGAGTGATCTCTGCAGTTCTCAGTCTAATCAATTGCTGCTTCTGGTGGAATCAGTTACACTGTTATACTAGAAAGGGTGAGTCTGCTGAAAGCTCTCCTAGCATAGCTCTAGGACCTCCTGTTTTCATCACATATGACTCTCATTGTTACTACTGGTAGACTATCCTGATATCCAGCAAGAGGGAAAGTCCATTGTTTATTAGGCATCATAATTGCACCCTTCCTACCTAAGACTAGTCCTAGCAATGGCTAGACATGTTTGTTGTATGAATGAGTTTATGTATTGAATAATCATTCTGTCACTCGAGAAGGGAAATATTTATATATGTGGGTGTGTGTCTATAATACCAAGTAGAGCATGATGTACTTTGAGAAATATATAAACAGAGGATAAAATGTCCTTTAAATGCCACCAAGGCACAAAGGAAATTTGTTTGAGTAATTCATGAAATGATGTTCATGCGACACTGCAAATAAGTATTAAAAGCACTGGTAGTACTTGAACATGCAGGAATTAATACAGGACTGATGCGAATGATCTATGAAGGAGGAAAGGGGCATGGATTATAAGCAGGGAGTAGAAAGGTCCTGTGCTGGGGTGTTTGGATGATACTGAAATTAGGAGATTATGCAGTTAATATTGAAGACTTCACTTTGGTGGTAATGTAAAGAGGGTAATCTTTTAAAATACAGTTGCACCTTAAGCAACCTGAGTTTGAACTGTTTGAGCTGTGTGGGCCCGCTTAGATGCAAATGCATTCAGGGAATTCATTTAACTGAGAATATCTGTTGGTTGAATCTCTGGAATCTCTGTATGCAGAACTGGTCTGTATGGAGCACCAATTGTAAGTTATTTAAGGGTTTCAGTAACCTCTGAGTTAGTGAAGGGTCAAAAGTTTATCCTTTTGGTCTTTTCAGTGCTTAGGCAGGGGGTATTGTAGAGCTTCTAGTAGTTATAGGACAAAGTTGAATGGCCAAGGTGGGTTCTGCTGTACCCATATTAGTATAATGTGTGCATGTGTACTTATATATGTGTGCCTCCATGTATGGTCCATTTGCTACAGAAGAGAAAGTGATGCTAAGAGAAAATTGGAGGGCTTGTAATATAGGGAGTCTCCAATTTTTAAGAACTGAAAAAATTAATACTCCATATAAAAAGGCTTTCTGATCATCCTATTTTTGGTTTCCTAATGACTCAGATTTTATATATATATATATATATATATATAGTTTTGTCCTTTTTTAGTTCTGGATATGAATATACTACATAAGCCTTCTGATTACCAAAGGGTAGCTACCTCCAGTCTTCTGGTCCTGCAGGAGCCACCTGAAGGGGTGGTACATGGGCCACATCATCCTCCGATTCCCTTGAGCTTGCAGAGAGCATCCTCTCTCCAAGGGTCCATGACCCTCATCCCCCACCTCCACTTTAGTTTATATGACAACTTTTTCTTTTCATTGCATTCAAGTGTCAGAAAAAAAATTACTTCCATCTTGAAAGATACTCGATGAATCTATCAGCATTGCAGAAGTATGTAGGCTGCCACTGGGATAAGTGGGATAGGCGTCATTTTGTGGGTTGTGTATTGTAATCTCTGTCTAGACCAGAGGCTTGAGTTTACTTAGCCTCCCAAGTCTCATACACATTTTTTTTAATTAAAACAATTTTTTTTTTAAAAAATAGAGGTAACACTGTTTTTACAGCACTGTGTAAGTTTCAGGAGTACAGCTTCACTCCATGCATATAGAATACAATGTCCACCACCAAATTTCTAGATTCCATCCTCCATCACTATCAAATCCCTTTACACATTTCCCCTGCTTTTATCCCTTTCCTCTGTAGTAACCACCATTTTGCTCTCAAAATTTAAGGGGTTGTTTTTGTTTTTGTTTGTTTCTTTATCTTCCACATATGAATGAAATCATACACTGTTTACCTTTCTCTTTCTGACTAGTTTCACTGAGCATGATTCTCTTACAGTCCATCTATATTGTCACAAATGACAAGATCTCATCAGTTCTAATAGTTGAGTGTATCCCATTGCATGGATACACCACTCTGGAGGGGCTCACATCTCTGGAGATGTAGCACCTTCCCCCATAGCATGTGTCACATTTATGTAGGGGTCAGATTTAGGGAAGGTGGGCAAGTGTGTGGAGGAATGTATGGAAGAAAATGTGTGGTGGGGATGCAGATTGGGGATGCATGATAGCCTGGCACAAGCTAGGGGAGCATGAATAGAAGCTGTTGCTTGGGAGGTTCCATTGCTGATGCTGATCAAAATATTCTATCTCTAGTCCCTGTTTACACTCAATTTCCTATCAAGGTTGTCTAGCTGGTTGTGCTAATCTGGCCATCAGGCTGCCCATTTTCAGCAGATATCCTCATACCAAGACTTTTGTCCAATTGAGATGCTCCCTGCCTGACTCTACATTTTAGCTTGACCAGCAGCAACTTTGGCTGCGAAGCAAGATCTTGAGAACAAATTGGGCTGGAGGACCCACAGTTTCTATAGCTTGGCTATTATGAATAGGGCTGCAATGAATATTTAGGTGCATGTTCCTTTTCAATTATTGTTTGCATATTTTTTGATAGCTATCTAGAAATTTAACTGCTGGATCATATAGTACTTATAATATTTTTTGTGGAACCTACCTACTATCTATAATGACTTAGATAAAATTCAACCACAGTCTCCCAAATATAAATAAAATATTGTTAACAATTTTGATGTATATCTCTATGCATCTGTGCTAATAAATATGTACAGATAAATATGCTTTCTCTAAAATAACTAGATTTTTTTTCAGATTTTCAAATTCAAATTTTTTGGGTAAGATTTCTAGTGAAAAACATTTTTCTTGTTAAGATTCCTAGCTTGTTATGTTATCTTAGTGTACACTTTGCTTGATCTGTGAGAGTGACATTTTCTTTATTTCATGTCTCAGGTGTAAAACTGAAAAAATGTCATCCCTGTAGAAAGCATAAGATTTCGCTCCTTGTCAGGTTTGATTACTAAGATATTCCCACTGTTACTTAATACCTATTCTGAGACTAACATACATACAACCATTATAACTTCTTTTAATGTGTCCCATATGTTTTGGAGACTTGTGTCGTCATTGTCATTCTTCTCCAAGTATTTTCTAATTTCATCTTTGATCTCCTCATTGATCCAATGGTCTTCCAGTAGTGTGGGTTTTAGTCTCCAC
>NW_004567106.1:34228098-34267908 GCF_000260355.1 Condylura cristata | reverse complement strand
TCTTTACTCTGCTGCCATCTTCCGGAAGTCGCAAATAAGATTTTATTGTGAAAAAATTTTAAATTGTTGGACATGGCTCTCTGTCGTCTCTAGCATGTGACTTTGTCTTCATTATCCAAGGCAGTAAGTGCCTTGTCAGGATATCTTCTTGTCAGACTCAAGCTAAGGTGAAATCTCTGTTCCTTTCTTTCGTAACACTGATGCTCACAGCCAGTGTCTTCTTTCCTCCAAAAATGTTCAACATTCATCTTTGAAGATCGCTCTACAGGTATCTCACCCACATCTGCCTTATCCAGTCCAGGGTCAGGGAACAAGCATAGTTTCTTCATCACATGCTTGCTGCTCCATGTGGCTTCCTTAGGTCTCCTCCTTCTCCATCCTGCTTTATTTCCTTCTCTTCTCAGAGCAAAGTTTTTTATAGTCCACAGACTCATTAGCATAATGTTTATTTTATGAATTTACAGACAGAACTTACAGATAAATTTACAGAATTTATCATCTGACCTGTGGTTATAAATATTAACCCACTGGCCTTTGCTGTTCTTCTTCCACCATTAGAGTTTCTGATAAATATCATATCTTCTTTTTGTAGGTGAAATTAATAAAGTAAATCTCTGAATGTTTTTTGATTGGACATCTGCTATAGAAAGAGTCAGAGTTGAAGATTCAACGCATAAATTCTTCAAGTATTCCTCAGGGCTTACATTTCACTTTATCAATAAAATCCAAACTGATAGGTTTTCTTTTTTTAATAAGATTTATTTATTTATTTATGCATACAAAACTGGTATAGAGGCCAGAGGTGCAGGGGCGGGTGAGAGGATTCACCAGAGACAGAGTGGGGGCAGAATAGGCCAACTGAGAAGTACACTGTTGAGGAGAACAGTAAGTGGGTCAGGAGAGGTCTGCTGCACCATATGGATCACCTCCGGAGTGGAGATTAAACTCATGCTGTAGTGGCTTTAGCTTCTTAGTGCTGTGCTTTAACCTGCTGCACCACCAGGGAGAACCCTGATATGTTCTTTTTTATGAAAATATAAAGTGAGTACAGTAACTTAACATACTTACTTTACCCAGCATGTGATTATGACTCATATAGGATTCATAAATTATCAAAGAGCATGCTGAAGATACATTTGACTTGCTTTATAAATACTCCCTGCCATTTATTTTATTTTTCAAATTTCAGTAGCAATTTATTAAGCATGTTCCCATGAATTCTTTCCTGGAGATGTGCGTTTTTATCCCTTTGGGAACTCATTACTTCTGAATTAATTTAGGTGATAAAGATCAACTTTTGGGTCATCAATATAATAAGAGACCCTTATAACCCTGAAGAATTGTTTTTCCTTATAGCTTAAGTCTGCAGTCTTCAAAGAGCTAAATGTTTATTATCTCTTTTCTTGGGTTTTCATCCCTTTCCACTGTCTTCTTTGAGTGACAACAGATGTTAGATAGGCTCATTTTTCTTGAAGGTTCAGAGGACAACTAAATGTCTCTTTTGCATAAATCACTGGAATTTCTGTAGAAATGTCTTGCTGAAACCAAAGTGAATTGTTTCTTCACTTTCTTGATATCTTTTAGAGCATAAAGGTTATATTTTTTTTTTAAGATTTGTTTATTTGTTCATACAGAACTGGGGTACAGGCCCGAGGCTCAGGGGCAGTGAGAGGTATCACCAGAGACAGAGTGGGGAGCAGAACAGGCAGATTTATGAAGTACACTGCTGAGGGGAGCAGCGGGCGGGTCAGGAGAGGTCTGCCACACCATGTGGTCACCTCCCGGGCAAGCGGGAATCAAACTCATGCGGAAGTGGCTTTAGCTTCTCAGTGCTGTGCTTTAACCTGCTGCGCCACCAGGGAGGGCCTAAAGGTTATAATTTTACTGATGTCCAGTTTGTCTATTTTTCTTTTATTGCTACTGCATTTTGTGTCATATCAAAGAAATCATTGCCTAACCAGGTCATGAAGATTCTCACTACATTTTATCTAAGCTTATAGATTTAGCCCTTATATTTAGGTCTATAATTTACTTTGGAGTTATAGACTTTTTATTTAGGCCTATAATTTTTGCCCATAGTTATATGAAAGGGATCCAACTTCAATCTTTGCATCTAATATCCAATCGTCCAACACCATTCTTGAAAAAACTATTCCTCTTTCATTAAATTCTACTGGTACCCTTGTCAAAAATCAACTGAATATCAATGTGAGAGTTTATTTTTGGATTATCAATTACATTTCATTGGTGTATGCTTATTTATATGCTAACGCTATTTTGTGTCTTCATTATAGCAATTTTGTAATAAGCTTTGAAATCAAGAGGTGTGATAACAATCACTCTTTATTTTTCAAGAATGTTTCACTGTGCTGAGTCTGTTTTCATATGCATTTTAGGATCATCCTGTCATTTTCTGCAATGAAATGAATTAAGATATTTATGTAGAAAGAGTATGTTGAATGTAAATTGATTGGGAAGGTACTAGAGTATTTCCATCTTAGCATATTAAAATTTCCAGTCCATGAACGTGGGATTCCTGTCAATTTATCCAGGTATTTTTCACTCCTACTTTGTAGAAATAAATTTTTGTAGTACTTTTCACAATAAGTTTTATAATTTTCATTAAATTTATTTTAATCACTCCTATTTATGCTATTATAATTGGAATTATTCTTTTAAGTTCACTTATAGTTTTCTCATTGCTACTCTCTAAATATGTATTGGATTTTTTTTATTTTTGGCATATTGAATTTTTAGCCCACAGCATTGTTGAACTCATTTAGCGCTAATATTTTTTAGAGGACCCTTTCGGATTATGTCAACTGATAATAGTGATATTTTACTCTTTCCTTTTAATATGGATATTTTATTTAATTATCTTAAACAATTCCTTTCTTTTGCTCTTGGAAAAAAATTTTGTATCTCTGCACAGCTGCATTGCTGGCCACTTCTGCAGACCTCTCTTTTCTGCCTGGAACATGAAGATGTCAGAATTGGCTGCTCCATGTATATCTTTACTAAACAAACCAAATCCCATGCCCAACTATGACTTAATGGTTTCTATGCAAAGCACTTTATATTTTCTAGGTGGAAGATCTTGTCCAGTCAGGCCTAAACAATACCATATGGTCCTTCCCAGCTGTATTCAGGACAGTTTTACTAACACAAGTCAGTTCATAGGTTGTAGATGATTAGCATGTCCACCACAACTCCAAACCCAATGAATGGAGCTTTATTTAGGACTTGGACATCATATAAGTATCTATAATTATTTTTTTAGTAATATTTGTTTACTTTGTAATTTTTAAAGCACAGTGTTTTAACGAGTAGCAAATAAAAAGAATAATCATTATCAAGTTTTCATTTGTATACGGAATACTAGTTGGGCCTCATTATTAAATATGATGGACCTAGTATCAAATTCCATTATAATCTCTTCAAAAAGTATGGAAATGTTTTCTGTTTTAAAATTCTGTTTGGTTGCTAAAAATAGAAATTTTGGTTTTGTCTTTATATTCAGTAAGAACTCAGTTATCTCAAATTCTTAGAAAAAATTTTAATGATAGTGGGAAAAGACTTTGGATTTGCTTTACAATAGCCATCATTATATCTATATGCCTCCAATAAAGACATAATATGACCCTCACTATTTACACTTTTTATACTAAAAATAAGAAAACTGGGAAAACAGCATACATTGGAGAAAAACAGCAGAATCCAGGATCTCCACAATTTAACATTTATAATGCCCACACTATAATAAAAAATGTCCTGGTATATGAAGCAAAATCTATAAAATGAGATGTTGAAACTAACAGATAAGGACTATGAAAACTATCCACAAGGGAGAAACAACATGTTTACAATGAATAAAAATCATCACAGAAAAAAATTAGATGTTTCATTAAAGAAATAGAAGTCTTTCTATTGGCAAACATTTCTATAGGCAAATGGAAATCCTAGAAATGAAACAATTTCTGAAATTACTAGTAAATAATAAATTTGGAATTGTAAAATATTATTGCTATTATTAGTAGTAATAAGAACAAAGATATGGTATTTGTCCCTTTTAAATGACAATCAAATTTGTAGTAGCTAGGACAATTTTTATTCATCGTTTCATCATTTAAACCTGCTCCTTAGCCTTGAGGATCCAGAGGTGGTTCTCTCTTCTGTATTACCTTATTCTTTGTGCACATCTATACTGTGACTTTGAAAGAACAAGTTCCAAATTATCTCTCATTTATTATTCTCCCCTGCTGGTCTTTAAATAATAGGAGGTCAGCTTCTAGCTCTTTCTTGTCATTTCCCCTGATATGATCTAAATGTATAGCTCTTGGTCCCTATAGTTATAGCCCTGCCTTTTGCCTATAACTTTATTGTGAAGACTGTGATTTATAAGAAATTACATTATTACTGAAACAATATTATTTATTGAGCATATTGGTAGAGTGTTTGCCTTGTTTCTTTATGATTGGGTTTTATTTTTGTACAGTGTGTTTTAATGCTGAAAAAAATGAAAGTGCCCATCACTATAGATCTGGCTCTTTTCTTCTCTTCAATTATGCTAGTTTTAAAGTGTGTCTACATAGTGATCACTTTTACTGCAAACATCTTGGCCCGTGCATTTTAAATTTGGCTTCTATGTATTAGTTCTTTTGGACATTATTTGCAGGGTTTTTATTAAAAAAGGAAAGAGTAGCAGAGCTTTGTGGCTATTTATAGATCACCAACTCCACATGGAACTGGAATTTTTTTTTCTATTTACTGTCCTGTGTCAGGGCCTTTTGTGAGTGTTTGACATACTGTTCTCATTTAATCATTACATATAGCTCTTGAATAGATGTTTTGTTCTTTCTTACTGTAGATCTGAAAATACTGATTCTCCCAGATAGTAAGAAGTGACACCAAGTTTCACTAATAATTTTTGTCTCATACTCAAACCCTGCTGCTTTGCTTTAAACCATATTCTGTCTCTGAAATTAAAGGCTAAATGAAGTGAAAAATGTGACTTAGAAAGTGTATTTTAGAACAGAGATGTTTGATTTAAATTCCCGTGTGATATTTTGTAAACTTTTCCCACTGTAAGAGCTCATAATGGATAGGCATACCTATCCTTCTGGCCTGAAAGTTGATATACTGCCTTTTCTTTCTCTCATTCTCAAGGGCACATTGAAGTGAAAGTTAAACAGGTAGGGGATTATTGTAATGAACCTAACCAATGTTTTATGCTAGGGTATACAACACACCAGTGTGGACCCTCCCTGGTGGTGCGGTTAAAGCGCAGCACTGCAAGTGAGCCACAGCCACATCAGTGTGAGTTCAATCCCTGCCTGGGAGGTGACCTCCATGGCGTGGCAGACATCTCCTGACCTACCTGCTGCTCCCCTCAGCAGTGTCCTTCATCCGTCTGCCTGTTCTGCCCCCCACTCAGTCTCTAGTGAATCCTCTCACCGGCCCTGCACCTCTGGCCTGTACCCCAGTTCTGAATGCATAAATACATAAAATATTTAAAAACAAACAAACATCGAAAACAAAGCAAACAAACAGAAAAAACCAAACAAACAAAAAAAAAAACACCAGTGCTTTGGGATAAGTGGCTAAGATCATAATACTGGAGAGGATGAAACTCCTGACTTGACTGTGTAGGACTAATTGCCTCAGACTGACACAGGAGGGCAGCATCTCCACATAGTTCCTTTCCTTAGTGAGCTTGTAGAGTTTGGACAGTACTATCATCAAAACTCACCCCAAAGCCCCATTGCTTATTTTCCAAGCTTCTCTTATTTGGCAAAGTAAATGTAAAATACTTTTCAGTGGAACTTTTTGAGGAGGACAGTGAGAGTGGGATAAGTATCTTTATATGACACGTTTTCTATGTACATGTACCAAGAGGATGTAGTCTCAATAACAAGTTAAACCTTATATTCCCAAAGAAATATTAATTATTGGAAGGCATGGCCCATGGGATAGCACTTTAAGTAAAACCCACTTCCCAAAATGCTTATTTTATAAAATTGGCTGGCCTGCATTCAGCTGCCAACTTAGTCATTCATTCATTAGCTATGTGATCTTCGACAAATAATTTAACCCTTCTGAACATCAAATACTGTAACATGAAATATAAAACATTCTTGATCTCTTTTGTCAAAAAAAATAGTTGTCAAGAGTTTATGTGTAGAACACAGTTTCATGTCCTGGAGATAATGGTCTTTAGCTATACCTTCCAAATTTAATTTCATATAAATTGGCCTTTGATTTTTAAAAGTAGGTTTGTATTTCTGTCAGAAGTTCTAGCTGATGTGGGACAATAAAAGATTAAACAGTCTGGGAATGCAGGATGGGAGTTACTTCAAGTAGTACCAGATTCTTTAGGCTGTGAAGCATGAATTTGGAGCAACACAAGAGGCAGCAGCTTGTGGCACACCCACAGAGAGCCCTGGGGAGGAGCCTCTTTCTCAGCAGCCTTGCCTGGGTGTGGGTAGAAGAGTGGAAGAGCAGATTCCAAGATGAGTTCTGAGGAGGTCAAGAAAATGACCTTATTTTTAGTGGGCTCTTGATGGCTACCAGGCCATCTAACTGTTTCCCACTAGCTTTCATTTTGAGCTGGGACAACTGTGGCTCCTGGAATGTTGAATCTTGGAGTCTCCCCTGGAATGTTCATTATTGTTTTAATTGAGACCAAATTCACACAACATAAAATTAACCATTTTGAAATAAATAATTCATTTAGTACATTCATAGCATTCATTAGACAACCACCCCCATCTCTCTGGTTCCAAAAAAGTCAATTTATTTTTAACCTTATATTTTTATATAATATGGAACATAGAGGGAAGTTATAAAAATAGTAGAAGGAACTCCTACATAACCATCAGCCAGATTCAGTATGCAGTAACTGTTTGTATTTTGCCCCATTTTTCCTCACTGATGCGAGCTCTCTAGCTCTGTCTCCCCCTTTTATCTTATACACACACACACACACACACACACATATATATATATTATAAAAAAAAATTGTAAGCACATAGACATGTGCATATACTAAATGTGCACATCCACATTTCCCCCTGAACCACCAGAGAACATATTGGAAACACTGTGCTCTTCCTGCATTAGACATTTTAGTATGTACTTATTTAGCATATATTTCCTAATAAGGGAGTATCATACGATTAGCAAAATCTGAAAACATGACATTGATAAATACCATTCTGTAATTCAAAGTTTTTACTCATATTTCCTCAGTGGATGTTATCTCCTTTTTCCAGTCTGACTCTAACCCATGTTATATGCAGCACAGGGCTGCCATCCTCTGTTCTCCCTTACATTGAGGAAATTCTGCTTTAATTTCTGTTCCTTGATCTTGATAATTTTTGAAGAGAACAGGCCAATAGTTGGTACATTGTCTCCCAGTTTGAATTTGGCTAATGATTTATTTTCATGATTGGATTGAAAGTTTATAGATCCCCTAAGGAAGAATGAATCCTGATTTCCAAGTGCTGGGCTTACGACTATGGCTTAGGAAGCACTCCTTCAAAAGCTCCCATGTTAGGTGATATTTGCTAGCTGACTCTGCAGAGAGGTTCTTGCCTTGTGAGCTACAGTAATGCTAGATTAGTTTCCTTGACGCCATGGAGCATCTACAGCTTCATGGATTCAGTATCCTTTCACAGGAAGTTTATGACTTCCAGACCAGGAGAGAATAGCTGAGAATCCTATGGAACAGCCTTTTGGGTTGAAATAATTTTCTTTGATATCATGGAGCCAAGTGGAGTTGGTTGTATGTTCATTCACTAGTCAAATACTGATTGAGAAGATGATAATTTGTGGTGTAAATTGTTAGGATAATTAAGTCAGTTTCTAGGACACAGTGAATCTGTCCTAGACTCCCTGTTGACTCCCTCCTGCAGGCAAGGAGGGACCCCAGAAAGGGTAAAACATTCCATCTCCTGCAGTGAGATTTACCTCTGCCAAGCAAAATTTGCTAAACCTAAAATAAAAGAGCAAATTGACATGCAAATTTTGATATTTAGCAATTTTTTTATTATTTTTACAACTACTTTGGAGACATATCTGGAAAGTGCCTAAATTTTTACTTTTATCTCCTCCTTTGATCCAGTCTCTCCCAAATATTTGCTTTTGTGGATTTGCCATATATGGCTTTTATCATGTTGAGATATGTTCCTTCTATTCCAAGGATTTCCGGGACCTTAAACAAAAATGGATGTAGAATTTTGTCAAATGTCTTCTCTGCATCTATAGATATGATTATGTGGTTTATATTTTTCTGATGTTGATGTGATGGATTATGTTAATTGATTTTCAGATGTTGAACCATCCTTGTGCTCCTGGGATAAAGCCCACTTGGTCGTGGTGTACTATTCTTTTAAATCATTGTTGGATTCTGTTTGCTAAGATTTTATTGAGAGTTTTTGCTTCAGTGTTCGTTAGGGAGATTGGTCTAAAGATTTTTCTTTTTCTTTTTTTTTTTTTTTATGTTGTCTTTGTTAGGTTTTAGTATTAGTGTGAAGCTGGCTCCATAGAAAATATTTGGTAGTTTTCCTTCTTTCTCAGTGTTTTGAATGAGTTTGTGCAGAATAAGCACTAGTTCATTTCTGAATATTTGGTAAAATTCATTTGTAAATCCATCTGGTCCTGGGCTTTTATTCTTGGGGAGGGCTTTAATTACTGCTTCAGTTTCACTGCTTGTAACTGGCCTGTTTAGTTATTCTATTTCTTCTTTATCTGGCTTTGGATGATTGTAGAGTTGCAGGAATTTGTCCATATCGTCTAGATTGCTGAACTTGTTTGCATATAGCTGCTAATAGTATTCTCTGATTATTCTTTTGATTTCTGCTGTATTTTTTGTAATTTCTCCTCTTTCATCTATGATCCTGTTTATATCTGCTTCCTCTTGTTTTATTCTTTGTGAGTCTGGCTAGGTTTTTGTCTCTTGTTTGCTTTTTGAAAGAACCAACTTTTGGTTTCATTGATTTTTTGCATTGTTTTCCAAGCTTCTATTTCATTTATTTATGCTTTGAATTTTATTATCTCCTGTCTTCTACTGGCTTTAGAGTTGTTCTGTTGTTCTTTTTCCAGTTCCTTAAGGTAGGAGATTAGGTTGTTTACTTGAGTTGTTTCTCATTTCATTATGTGAGATGTATCACTATATATTTTCCTCTTGTAACTGCTTTTAATGTGTCCCATAAGTTTAGAAGAGTGGTGTCCTCATTGTCATTCTTCTCAAGGTGTTTTTTAAATTTCTTCCTGTATCCCCCTTTTGATCCAATGGTCCTCCGGTAGTGTGAGTTTCAATCTCCATGTGGTAGGTGGGTTTCTTGCCTTCATTACATGGCTTATTTCTAGTTTGATTCCTTCATGGTCAGATAATTGGTATGATTTTGATCTTAGTGTATCTATTGATATTTGACTTGTGTTCCAGTATGTGGTCAATTCTTGATAATGACCCAAGTGGATTTGAGAAAAATATGTACTCAGGTAATTTGGGGTGTTCAATAAATGTCCATTAGACCCATGAGGTTTAGGCCCTTGTTTAAAGTATCCTTGCTTATTTTTTGTCTTGTTGATCTGTCCACTGTTGAGAGTGGCATATTGAAGTCTCCTACTGTGTATGTATTTTTTCTAATATATGTTTTCATAGATGACAATAGTTTCCTGATGTATTTTGGTGCTCCTTCATTTGGTGCGTGTATGTTGATGATTGTTATTTCTTCTTGCTATTGTCTCCTTAATCATAATGTAGTGCTCATCTATCTGTCTCACTCTCTTTTTTTTGATTAAAAAAATATTTTATTTATGTATGCATATACAGATGGGGTACAGGCCAGAGGTGCATGGGTGGTGAGAGGATTCACCAGAGGCAGAGTGGAGAGCAGAACAGGCAGATTTACAAAGAACACTGCTGAGACAGATGAGACAGGAGAGGTCTGCCACACCACGTGGACCTCCTCTGGGGCCAGGAATCGAACTCACACCGAAATGGCCACAGCTTGGCTTAGCTTCACAGTGCAGTGCTCCAAACAGGGAGGGCCTATCTGTGTCTCTTTTAGCCTTTTTTAGTTTGAAGTCTGTTTTATCTGATATAAGAATAGCTGTTCCTGCCTTCTCTTTTTTTGGTCCATTTGCTTGTTTTCCATCCTTTTACTTTCAATCTGTTTTTTACCCTTTGTAGTTAGATGTATTTCCTGGAGACAGCAGAAGGCCAGGTTCTGTTTTGTAATCCAGCCGGCAACTCTGTGCCTTTTTATTGGTGAGTTTAAGCCATTTACATTTAGAGTTAATATTGGCACCTACATTTGCCATTTTGCTTGTCTTTTTGTGCTTTTATTCCTTGTTTTGATCTGTTCTTGTTTATTCCCTCTTTGTCTTTGACTTAAGGACTACTTGTAGTATTGTTTGGAGTGGGGATTTCAGCATGACAAAATTGTGACGTTTCTGTTTGCCTAAGAATACCCTTATTCCTTTTCCATAGAGGAAGTGTTACAGGGCAGGGAGAGAGGGGCACCCCTGAACCCCCAAATTTGCTGCTCTAAATAGGTTCTGCTATCTGCTGCATCAAGACAACACATATAATACTTTGCTGAAAAGGAACTTTAATACAGTGAGCATGCAGTACACAAAAGACTAAGAATATAGTTTCTAAATCAAACATCCAAAGTTACCCATCCCCTCCTGGGCACAAGTCCATCCAAAAGTGATTGGTCCAAAGCAAGGCATGAAAGTCCTCCACAAGACTAAAGCACCTTCTGGCCAGGACCCTAGAAAAGGGTCACAAATGGCCAGACAAATCTTTTTTTCTCTGCTCAGCTCCACCCTCCTTCTGTGTGGTGCAGGGAACCTGGAACTTCCCCTTTTCCTGGGGATCACCCTGTTACAGAAGGAGATTTTCCAGGATAAAATATTCTTGGCTGGTATTTGATGTCTTGGAGTTTGTTCAATATATTCTTCCACTCTTCTTGCCCGTAGGTTATTTGTTTCTTCCCTCTTGTCAATCTCATTACTTTTTCTTTGCCTTAGATTTTTGAGAGCTTTATTATTATGTGTCTTGCTATATTTTTCTTT
The DNA here is from genome assembly GCF_000260355.1 of Condylura cristata. Taxonomy (NCBI): domain Eukaryota; kingdom Metazoa; phylum Chordata; class Mammalia; order Eulipotyphla; family Talpidae; genus Condylura; species Condylura cristata. Next base: position 34,256,823 of record NW_004567106.1, on the reverse strand, counting down.
TCATCATGATAGTTTGGTGTCCTCCTCACTTCTTATATGTCTATTTTCATCTCCTTCTTCATACTTGGGAAGTTCTCTTCAATTATCCCTGTGAATATTGTCTTGATTCCTTGGCCTTTCTCCTCACCTTCTGGGATACCTATAATTCTGATATTTCCTTTTCTCATGGTATCAGATAGCTCTTGGAGTGTTTCTATATTTCTTTCCCTTTCTACTTCTCTTTCCTTTTCTATTTTGATTCTCTTTATTTCTATGCCTTCAAGAGTGCTGGTTCATTCTTCCATTTCATCTATTCTGTTTTCACTGCTTTTCCCAGAATTCTTTATCTTCTCCACTAGTCTTTTAATCTCTTGCATTTCTTTTATTTCCTCTTATAAGTTCTTATTTTCTTTCTTTTGTTCTTTGATTATTTGTCTCAGTTTTTTTTTTCCTTTTAATCTTCTTTATGTTTGTTAATCATGATGATTCTAAAATCTGTCAGGCTGAGCAGTTCTTCTATATCTTTGTTGATTTCTAGAGACTGATCTTTTTGTGGTGAAATTTTCCCCTGTGGGCTTGCTTGGGTATAACAGGTACAGGTTTCTGGACTCCACCCCTACTCCAGATGCTGGAACTCCAAATCCCATCAGTACGAAGAAGAAGCACGCAGGAACGTGAGGGTGGAGCTTAGCAGCCAGGTTAGGATAAAACCGGACATGTGGGCTCTGGGGGGCTCTTGGCCTGGTGGTTCGCAGCTGATCGTTTTGGCGCTCAATCGGTTTTCAGCGTGCCGGTGGAGTCCAAGTCAGCAGAACTGGTAGGACATCCTAGTTAGTCTGTGTTTCTCTCCCTCTTTCCCTGAGTTATTCCTTTATCTTTCTCCTTATAAATAAATCCAGTATTTAACCTTTTGAGTGTGTCAATAATACGATTGAATCTTAAGCACATGGGTGAAGACCCACAGACAGGCAACCCAATTCACATTGGGGTGCCTTGTAACATGGGTACTTGTGTTTTTTCTTCTCCCTGTCATTTGTTTCCTAATACTTTCTATGTGTTGAACCATTGTGTTATTCCCACAGGTCTCACCCCCCTGGATCTGTAGTAGTACCACGCCCCTCCTGTTGACCTTTGTTTCTCCCTCTGGGGGTTTCAGATGTTTCAGTTTTTCACAGTTACTTTCAGATTTTTTCTACTCCTTTTCTTACCTTGGTCAAGCTATTCTGGGTTTGTAGGTGGGGAAGAGGGGACTGGGCTCTGGTCGATATCTCCCACTCATTTCTTCTGTTGCTTTCGCTTTCCTTCTGCTTCCCCTGGGTTGCCTATACTGTTCAAAAACTGAGTCTTGTCTGGAGTTTGCAGCAGTTTCTCCCTTATTTACTTATCCAAGAGAGAACTTCATCCCATTGACTCTTGAAGGCTATGTTGGTAATGTCATTGGGAAAATTTGGATTTTTTTTTTTAAACCACATGGACAAAACTCCCCTTGTCTGTCTGGTCCCACTAAAAAACTTATCTTTTTTTACCTTTATTACTTTTTTATTCTTGAATAAATTTAGGTTACCAGGAGGGTTGCACACTGTAGTCCAGGAGCTGTTCTTCCCTTCAACTAATTTCTGCTAATGTTCATAACTGACATAATCACAGTAAGTTTAAATTTCATTTCATAGAAATTTCATTTTTCAAAATGAAAAAAATAACTGGTGTGATTCTATTAATTCAAGTCTTAAGTTAATAAGCATTTTACCAGTTTTTTCATTAATTGTCCTAGGCTTCATGTAGCTGTCATGTCTTCTTAATCCCCTCTAGCCTGTGATAACTTCTCAATCTTTCATATTTTACAGATTTGTAACGTTCACATTTTTTAGCAGATATAGTTAGCCTGAAATTCCTCAGTTTTGGTTTATCTGATAATTTCTTGTGCTAAGACTGGGGTTGTGGTATAACAGGGTGTTCCCCAGGAAAAGGGGAAGTTTCAGGTTCCCTGCCCCACCCAGAAGGAGCGTGGAGCAGAGCAGAGAAGAGGAGGAATCTGAAGAAGAAGGATGCAGGGTGGAGAGCCAGAAGGAGAACTGAGGAAGCCACATGAATCAGAGAGCATGTGATGAAGAAATTGTGCTTATTTCTTGGCCCTGTGTTGGTTGAAACAAATGTGGGTGAGAGACCTGTAGGGAGGTTGACTATGCAGCTTTTATCTTAATTTTGATTGTGCTCTTTTCCTCCCAGACTTGTCTGGCCATTTTTGACCCTTTTCTATGGGTCCTGGCCAGAAGATTCTTTAGTCTTATGGAGGACTTTCATGCCTTGCTTTGGACCAATCCCTTTTGTGTGGACTTTTATCCATGAGGAGGTGGTTAACTTCAGGTGTTTAATTTAGAAATTACATCCTTTGTCTTCTGTATTGTATACTCACTGTACTAAAGTTCCTTTTCATTAAAGTATTATATGTTTTGTCTTGATGTGGTGGATGGCAGAACCTATTTAGAACAGGCAGGTTTGGGGATTCAGGAGTGCCTCTCCCTGCCCTGTAACAGTGCGTTTGGAAAAGAATACACCTTGGAAAGTGAAATGCCATTCACATCACAAGGGGGAGAAGATCTGTGCTGACTTTAAATTTTCTTCCTTTGTTTTAAATAACTCTTTATGGCACTAAAACTATTTTAAAAATAGAATGTTATAGATCAGTTACTTGTTTATTTGTTCAAAATCCTTAAGTTTTCTGTGTAATGTAAGATAACTCTGTGAAAAATATCAAATCAGAGCTCTGCTTCCTCATTCTCAAATACTCAGCTGCATCTGAGAAGCATATAAGTATATAAGCATATAGGTAAAATGCTTATTAACTGAAACTTGAATTAATAGAATCACACCAGTTATTTTTTTCATTTTGAAAAATGAAATTTCTATGAAATGAAATTTAAATTTACTGTGATTATGTCAGTTATGAACATTAGCAGAAATTAGTTGAAGGGAAGAACAACTCCTGGACTACAGTGTGCAACCCTCCTGGTAACCTAAACTTATTTAAGAATAAAAAAGTCATAAAGGTAAGAAAAGATAAGTTTTTTAGTGGGACCAGACAGACAGACAAGGAAGAATATCTGAGAAGTGTTCAGATATTCTTGGATATGGTATATCTTGAGAGGGGGTGAAATTAGGGATTGAGTTCTACAGTACCCAAAGTTCCCAGCAACCTACTGAAGCCAGACATTAACTCTTAGTACCAGAAAGAGTATCTTTGGTTCCAAGTATCTCCAGATAGTTCAGAAATCTGAACTTAATCCATAATATGGAAATTTCATCCAAATATAAATAATAACATAGATGTGGCTCTAGTATCACTTCCTTTGACTCATATACTTTCTGGTCTTGGTATTAAATGAATATCACTTCAAAACAAGAAATGAGCTGGATACTGTATACCCATCGTCAATGTGTAAGTGCTGCTCATTAACATTGTCATTCTGGAGTTTTTGCTAATTAGTGGCACACTTAAGAAATTGTTAAAGTAATGCCCTTTTGTGACAAAAGAGTCACAAAATAAAGCACATAACAAAATAAAGCAAATGCATAATTTTTAATAGTTAATCTTGAAAAGGAAGGTCACCTCTGTTTACTTCATAAGATTTAATTCTAATTATGATTCCCAGAACACATGCTAAATTATTGTATGGAAGCTTGAATATCACTAATTACCTGTGCTTCCAATTGGGGGGGGAAAGGAAATTTAATTAGCTCTGAATTTTGAGAATTATTGAACAAGCACTATTTTCATGCGACTCCCCTGTGCTTTCTTTGCAGATGATGTATTTAATTGCTAGTATATTTTGCTTGGTCTGTGAATATGTTTGACAACCATTGTTACAGAGTTGAGGATCATGAACATTTGTAAACTTTGTATGTTCAGAAGATTTTCTGAGAGGACAGAGAAAAGCATATTTCAGATTTGTAACAGCCCACAGATTTTCTGCTAGAGTTTTCTATGTTTAGAATACTTATTATTAAATTTTCTAATTGGAAAGATGATCTTTTGTAATCCTGTGAAGTTTTTAATTTCAATTCCACTGAGAACTCTTCCCCTTCTTATATGGTTTTTAGTATGCAATGTCTAATTCTGAGTGGGTCCCTTTCCCTATGGAAATGTGGAATAATTACCACATTTTTTCCTTAGGGTTTTTAATTACTATATGCTTTATTTTGGCCTCTGTCAGTATTGCCTGACAGATTGTATATTCTTCTAAAAACTATAAAATGAGTTTTTCTTTTTTCTTCTTGAATTTTCTTTCAATTTTTGACTTTTGCATGAATATCAACTTAACAGTCTTAAGAAAACAAAGAAAATAAGCTCTATTTCTCATTATTGTACTTTTGTTCTGTTTCTTTCTAGTTTTTGATCATATGTAAATATTACATCATTATACAAAAAGACAGATTATTGCATATTTTACTGGAAGCATAAACATTTTCCTATTATTATATTTCTACCTTTCTAATGGCTCTTTACTTCAGTGGTTTGATGCTCTTAACTGGTTGAAACTTTTCATAGTTTGGTTGTATTTTGTTTGGGTTTGTTTTTTAGCAGTGTCATTTACAAGAAAATACTTTGCTGACATTTTAGTATGAGGAGCTGATAAGGAAGCCTGTCTTGAAGCAGTCTTCTGTTGTGAAATTGCTATTGGTATTCTGAAAGTGGTCTTTGAGGAAACAATAGTTAATGTAAAGCAGTCAGTGAGTCCTGGGGAGCGTGCCAAATCATTGGCTTGTAAAAGGCCATTTTGGAATTCATTTGTCTAGCAGACTGTAATCTACACTGAAATTATTTCTAGTAATTAATAATATATTCTCCAAGTATGCAAGGACTCCTAAATCTGTAGTGGCTGCCTGCATATCATTTCAAATATGACTTGAAAATTTTCTTTTTATGGCTAATCTGAATCCCAAACTTCATGGAAATCATGTTTAAGTATTACATTTTAGCTTGCCATTAAATGCAACTATGTTCTTGACAGAGAAAAGACATTTCTCATCCTGCTGTGATCCTGACTATTTGTTGTGCTTGAATTGGGCTTGGAAAGAGTGTAAGCAAAGTGTCCCTGTAGATTAAGAAGTCTTGACGGTGACCCTGGATAGAACTTCAGGGTAGAGTCCTCTTTGTCTACTTGCTTGGTTGATTTTTCCTAAAGGGAGGATTTCCTTGCTGCCCAGTGAAGGGTTGCTACCCCAATTCCAATTACTTTGGTGACTTACTGAATAACTATAAAATGCTTTGATTACCAATTTGTATGGGATGAAGTGATGAAAATAGATGACAACTTATTCTGAAGTCCATATGCAGTATTTGAAAGTGATAAGACTTTATTAATTTGTTTATCTCAATAACTGTAGCACATTTATGTCTCTTGTGCTTTCTTAGTCCTTTCCATTATTTTTTGTCTAACTCTGTCTCTGTTGTGATATTTTTTTTCTTTGTCTTGTTTAATTCCTTCCCACTCCTCTTTTGATATCACTTTTCTCATCTTCTCTTCTTCTTTGCCCCATTTGCCCCCTTCACTTCTAAGTCTTCCCTTCCTTCCTGGCTTCTGCCATTCTTAATCCTTTGCTTTTTCCTTTGGGAAAATAAGCTTCATATTTGGAGTGTGCTAAAGAAATGTCATTTGCTGGTGGAAAACTGCAGGATTCAGCAAGTTCATTTGTGGCTTATTGATAAAGAGAGATAGCAAGAACTGGTACTTATGGAGTGACTTAAAGGCAATGATTCAGTGTCTCAGGAGAGCCTGATCATGTTGTGAGACAGCCAGATTCCATTTTAGCCTGATTTTGACCTCTACTTGCCATGTAATTAACAGTGTGTCAGCCACAGATCATAAAAGCAGTGCAGTTCAATGAACAATATCACATATGGGTGCCTGGAGTTTGTCTTACCCATGGGACCTGGTGGGTGTGGTGTGTGCAGGGATGTCTAGCCAGGAGTGACATTTAAACTCAATTAATTGCTTGATGCTGGGTTATGAAAGTTCTGATACATATCCCCAGACAGCTGCTCAATACAGATGGCTGATGAGGCTGGAGAGTCCAACTGACATGTCCAGGAGCCTACGGCACAGAGACTTTTTCTCTTTAGACCTAGTGTCTTTGTTAGCTATTTAGGAATAATCAGAAAACATTTTAATTTATTTTCCAGTTGAAGCTTGGGGGCCCAATTTTTGGTGATTAGTCTTCTAATTAAATTTTCCCAAATATCTTAAACAGAGATTCATACAATGAAGTAGGCTTTCATCCTTTGAGTAGTGTTGCAGTGAATTCAGGCCCTTTCATGGCTTTTGTGTTTATTTTTTAACAGAAAGTGAGTTGAGGGCCATGGATATTCATGGTGGGGTGAGGGGGGAGCAATACAAATGTATTAAGTATAGAATGGATAGCCCTCATTTGCTTAAGATGCATAATATAAATTTGGTAGAATGGTGAGGTGCTGAAAGAGATTTAAACTCCCACTCCTGGTTTTATTTAGTAAGGGAAGATTTTGGCAAGATGGTCGAGAGAGATTCAGTGTAGCAGAGAGCAGGGCAGAGTGTAAACTATTTTCAAATAATGACTAAGGATACAAATTCAGGACGTAAACCACATGACTAGTTTCATTGGAAGATAGGCAGATAGGTCTTGAAGCCAGTCAGCAATCCTTGATATTTCTGGGGCTTGGAGGAGCCACCACATTCTAGTTTATCTTCCTCCAGCTCCACAAAACCAACAGAGTAGATGCTGTCTGCATTGTACTTTCAGCAATTCTAAGATGAACTTGAAAGAGAGAAAAACCATCTTAAAGGAAAACATCACTTTTCCCTTCTGAAGTGCCAGCAAGGCATGAGACAGATTCACTATAGATCTGAGCAGATGGGTAAAGGAGAGTCCTGGAGCCCTCAGTGGCTTTTCCACACCATTTGTAGTGAGGCAACCAGGTGCAGGGCAAGCAGGGGCCCAGGAAGCTGGGACACCCTTAGTAAAACTTCACTCTTTTTGGGCTCTCTGGTTTCTCCTGTGGTTTCTTCACTGGCCTCTATTGTGTTCCACTGCACAGTCTTCTGCCACCCTTATTTGCTGTCTCTAAGCTCAGGTACGCCCACTCATGCACTCCCACACCATACTCCAGGTGCTGCCATCCGGCCTGGGAACATACCTACAGGTGTTGATCAGTGATGCTATTATGGGAGGGCAGGAAAAAAACCTGATAACTTCCATTCACCCTACAAGTCTTGTGTTTAACAAGCTAGATTTAGTAGATGTAGTGTCTACACTAATAGTACCCCCTGTCTCAAACATAAATCTTGGGTTTATGCTTTGTGTTCACTTTTGGAAAGATACCCCATAGAGGGAGGAGAGCAGAAGGTCAGAGATCACTGGCCACCTGGGCTGTCCTGAGTTCATTCCAATGACCTCATTTTATTCCCTGGAAACAGCATGGGTTAGGAGCTATTGGGGCTTTTGCAATTTAACTTCACTATTTATTTTCAAGTGAAATCTCTGGTAACTGGCCCTGTGGAAAAATCAAAGGCGAACTTGAAATAATGCACCCAATGACAAATCATGGGGTATTTCCCACCACTCATTTCAGTGCTTCTTTCTGCCCAAAGGGACTGTGTGACTTGGCCTCTTCTTCCTTAGTGGTCTGTCTCTTTGCATCCACAGATAGTGACATGTGGTATACAAAATAGGTAGATGTGACTCCATGCACCCATACTCAGAAGGTTCGAGAACAGGGAGTATTATTACACCAGATCTAATTTCAAAGAGTGTATCTCTAGAGTTAAATGAATTTGCCTTAAATTCTGAACAGTTGCAGATGATGTAATCCTTTGAGACATTTTATTAGGCAGATTAAATTAAGATACAGGAAATGCTATTTCACATTTCATCAGAGAAGAAAGTCAAGTCTAGTGAATGCTGTTTACTAGAACAAAAGGTTGTTGCACATCTGTTTCAACTCCATTTTCTCATTGTTCCAGAATCTGTATTCTGTGTTGTAGTAAAAAGTTGGGTTTGGTGGGGGGCTGCTGAAAGGAGGAAGAGTACTCTATCAATGGACTCAAAGAAAATAGTCACTGAAAACCTGTTTGCTGTATCAAGTGTATGACACTTACATGCATACATGGAACTATTTTTTGTCAGCTCCCTGTCACTGAGAGGACAGTTCTCTGCATAGCATATATGTGGCCTAACTGTATGGTAATTAAGCAGTTGACTTGAGTTCTGTCTCTAGCATTGCTCATGTGCCCACCACAGTTATTTGGCCCTCATATCCTAAACAGAGCCATTAATGCCTCCTGATAACCTAATATAAGTCATACCAAATGCTACTGAATTTAGTTGATAAATTCCATGACAGAATAGGGAGAATAATTTAATGAATTGGCTTTGTTTGGATTGGGTTACAAGGAAGGAACAAAATGATGGGTGCATTAAAATGTCTCACAGTAGGAGAAATACTGAGAAAACACTTTCTAGATATTAAGAGTAATTTTCCTTTTTGAAATATTCTAAGTGGCTCAGAAGATATCAGTCTGAAATGACTTTTTCTTTATTGAAAGCACAGACAATTCTCTCCCACCATCAACCTCTTACAGAATTTCAAAGGAAAAGAGAACTAGAAATGAAGTTGACAAGAGACACCATCTAAAATTAAAACTGTCCATATGGAATTGCTTTTTCTCTTTTTCAAGATATTTTACTTACTCTAAGTCATAGATACTCAGATCTGTGTTAGAGAATTTTCTTCTAAGGTGTTCATTGGAGGCTTTTTAAATTCCTAGCTCCTATCATGGTTCTGTGATTTATATTTCCCATATTGTGAAAACATGTCCTTCTAAATGATGTTTTTAATTTTAAAGTAGTTCTCCTAAGTTTACAAACATACTAAAATTAATAATAGAAAATTCAAAAGATGAAAAAATGGCTAAAATGCCTTTTTTCCAATTTCCTTCTTCAGAAAGATATACTATTCTCAATTTCTCTGTTGATTTTTAGTCTTTGGTTTGGATCTGATTGTAGTTAGGAGCTGATGGGATATAAGTAACTCCGTAGGTTGGACATTGTTTATTGATTAATAAATCTAAAATATAATAGAAGAGAAAGTCCTAGTGATGGTATTATATTTAACTAACACCATATGTTTACTTAGGAATCATCTAAGTAAATCTTGCTACTAGATATACAGTTACATGCCCGTAATTCATTGCCCAAGAGCACATTGACTGATAGACACATACTTTATATACTATTAAGAAGAAGAAGAGGAAGAAGAAGAAACAGAAAAACTAGTCAGGTAACTATTGTTCAGACTTTCTATTATTTAAGTATTTAAAAAATTACATTTACTAAAAATGTTCTGGTGCAGCAGTCAAAGCACAGCACTAAGAAGCTAAAGCTTCTTCAGCATGACTTTGATCCCATCCTGGGAGGTGACCCACATGCTGTGGCAGACCCCTCTGACCCGTCTGCTGCTCCCCACTCTGTCTCTGGTGAATCCTCTCACCACCCCTGTACCTCTGGCCTATATGCATAAGTAAAGTTCTATATGCATAAGTAAATAAATCTTAAAAAAAAGTTGTGCTAGGTTTAATGATACATAAATGTTTATTACTTCACATTCTTGTAATCTCTTTGAAAGAAATTTCCAGGGAAATAAAGTAGGGAAATTTCACTCTTGAGACTATGGAGCCCAACTCTCTAAATCATTTCACCTCTACTCTTGTCTGTATTTTCCACAGTTTTACTGTTATGCTGTCAAGAACACTGGTCACACCATTTTAAAAGAATCTTTAGCTACTCTACTTCTGCAATGTGATAGAGCTAGCACATTTTTGACTATGACTGGGTTAGAAATACAAATAAGCAGGCCTTGTTTGCCCCCAATTCCCATTATTCTCTGTAAATATTAGTAGCCTGGGATCCAAAACGTTGCTCCAGTATTGCTCCAGGGTTTCTATTTCACATCCTAGTTCCTATTTTTTTAGTTTGATGCTGGTGCTTTTAATTTTTACACATGTCCATGCAAAGAAAACTATACATTCATGACTATTTTCCAGCTGGCAGTGATTAGAAAAATGTCACTGATTTTGAAATTCTTCCAACATTTGGAAATATTATAGTACCTCTTAGAATGGAAAAAAATAGTAACATTAATTCTGTCATATTTGGTTAAAGTTTCTAGAATTTTTAATGTTTCAAATGAGATTGATCTCTAAATTATTCACTTCTTCAGTGCTCATATATCTAAACCATAAATCAAAAGCATAGTTATGATATTTTGAAATGTCTTATATTTTTTAGTGAGACCTCTTCTTTAGTATTCTATTGACAACACATTTCTTTTTCAAAACATTTGAGTCAGTTTTAATAGCTAAGTAACAGGTTAAGAAAACCTTTTCCTAATGAGTCAATTATATGTTTTACTTCAAGAAACCCAGAAATTGGATTAAGGATGATCTAATTGAAAAAAAAGGATAAACAGAAAAAAAATCTACATTTGAATCCATTTGAATCCAACTTGCTTCAAATCAGAGTTATGTTTTCTTTTTTTTTTTTGAATTGAGTAATTAATAGGTTGCAAGGAAATAAAGCCATTTGAAACCCCTCCTTTCCCCCTTCTTCATTTTTCTCCTCCTCCTTTTCCTCATTTTTTTTTTTTTAATAAATCTGACCAAGGATGAGTTACTCCTTCAGAAAGATATTTTTGTGTTAGGCTATAGTTATATTGTTGGTTTACTACCATATCCTTGAGCCTAGAACAGGGACCAGATATGTTAATGTGTAGATTTTTAGCATGTGGTAGGAAATGTAACCCAAGTTACTGTAATTTTCTATGGAATATTAAGTATCATTAAGGACAAGCTAGTAAATTTGGACTAAAATTATTTTTGGAAACTGCTATCCACACCTTCCCTCTCAAGTACTCTTTGAACTTGTTCTATCATCCTATTGATTTCTTCATTAGTGAGTTGAGTAAATCATGATTCATGTTTATTCTACATATTTTTATTATATATATATATATTTTTTTCATTATATCATCCTTAATTTGCCCCATAGTCCCTTGTGCTCTTCGCCATAGTCCCTTGTACTCTTCCCTCTCCTGTTCTGGTCCTTCTCCCAACTCTTCTACAGAATGTCTCTGATCTATTTTATGAGTCCTGTTTTAAATTTTTGAAAAAAATTTTCTTTATCAAGATTTAAATCTCTCTAGTGAAACTCCTATTGTCTGATTTTGTGGTGGGGAGGGTCACAAAGGAGGGCCCTTAGCACATGCTTGCAGGATCAACTGGTGTGGGAATCAGAAACTTAGGGCTAAATCTCAAATTAGTAACATAGAGAGAATATAAGAATTCCAGGCCAGGTGATGTCCTGAGAAGAACTAGGCTTAGAACAGGGACCAGAATTGTAAATTATTGAGCCTTGCACATTATAGTGGAAGACATGAAAGTACTTTGGATGAAAAGTAACAGCTACTATCCTACAGGTTTATGTGGTGTCCTGCACAGTTCAATGCTTTTTTTGTACATCATCTGGTTTGACCTTCACACAATGCCAATGAGAGAGGCAATATCTGTACAACATTAGTGATGAAAAGTGGGTTTCCAAGGGTGAATATTCTTTCAACGAACAGTAAAGATTGCTTTGGATCCCAGTTAAAACCTCTTGAAATCTGGGCTGCTTAGCACCACTGTGGGTTATCTCCTATATGTACTTACAGATTATGGGTATAGAACCAGTTGGGGAGAAGCTCTGGAACCTATGTGTAAGCAGGCCTCATGATGGTCGTGGGCTTAAGACCCACATAAGCATTCCCTTGGTACACTGCTTCCTCGAGTGGGAGTCCCTGGAGTCTTTTGGGAGCCAATTGTGCTCCCTATGAGCTGTTCCTTGATTTTCCCTTCCCATACCCTACACACAGAGCCACTGAGAGTGCTACTACCCACATTAGCTTCCCAAATGAAGAATGAACACTTTGTAAATGAGCAGACTTAGTCCACCTTGTTGTGTGATGCTTGCTTGAGAAGCCAGAAAAGCTCCTGCACACAAGGAACCAAAGAAAATAGGCGCTTAACTAGAAAATGGGGAATAGGAGCAGAAACTATGCTCTTTTGTAGATGACGGATTTTATATGTATAACTATGTTCAGGAAAGATTTTATATAAATATGCTCAGAATGGTTTTGTAAAGACTGCCCAGCTACATACCATGTCAGCTCTGCAAAGATTCATTTGTGGAGGATTGAAATGTTCCTATTACTATTCCTTATCTAAGGGAAACAGGCATCTACTGACTTTGACGAAATGTAATATGAACACTGATCGCCAAAGGTCTTCTTTAATATTTTTCTTCCTCCTTCAATTGTTGAAAATATATTTCAGTTCTCCTTTGTATGCCAGAATACGAGAGAAAAGATAGCATAATCAGTATGAAAGTAATATCAAATGTAAGTACCCACTTGCATTTCTGGCAACAGACTCTTTTTACCTTATAGTATTCCTTGTTATTTAAAGTTCAAAGTGTTACAGTTATTAAGCCAATCTTATTTTCAATAATCAGATAAAATTAGTAAAATGTAGCCTTCCTAACTAGAAATTTTAATTGTTTTATATATTTATCAGAGAAAAATAGTTTAATATGAAAGGTATTCATACATATATATGTGTGGGTTATATATACTTATCATTCATATTTAATAGTTATAAAGTTTTGCTGTTTTTGTCAATCACCTTTACTTAAAGAGGAAGGACTATGAGAAAAAAACAGCACTTTAGATTCCATTGAGGTCCACCCCCTCCCTGTCCATCCCCCTTTCCTTCCTCCTTTCTTCTATCATGATACAAATGTGTATTATTTTCCTGAATGTTTTAAAACACTGAACAAACGGTTGTAGAAATTTTCTACACAGATATATTTTCTAGGTACATTGTCAGTTTTAAGCCATACCTATGATTTTAAAGTTATTTTTCTTGAAGTATAGTTATCAAAGTATCCAGTTGCTAGAAAAGTCAAAGCCAGGGAAATAACAGAATATTAAGTTAGACTTAGAGAAGTTAATACCAGTTTTCTATAAGGCTGTGTCGTCACCTTCTGAGAAGCTTTCCAAATCCTTCTATGTGTTTGTGGTATCTTTGGGACAATATTCCTAAAGCACATAAGGTTTGCAAGGTAACCAACAGCTTTCCTTTAAACAACAACAAAAAGGAGTAGTTATTAATTCTGTTTAATCTGTTTGCTAAGATTAGGGACATTATTTACCTATCATTTCCAGTAGTTCTCTTCCTCTTTATGTTTATTGCTTGCTCTGCTTGGTAGTGGTGTGAAATCTTACTTTCAGATTCTTATTCTCAGCTCTGAGAAAGGTAGTCATTCAGTCGCAGATGGGTAAATATATAGGAGCAAGACCAAACGCGCCCCCCCCCCCAATCAAAGCAGAGGTTACCAGCATTCCTGCTGACTCTACAGGAGAGGGAAATACCTCCTCAGCACTAATTTCATAGGGGAGAGATGCATGTCACATATGAATTTTAAAAATTCATATAAGAAGTTAATTTCAATACTGATATTCACACCCACTCCGGCACTCCCTCTTTGCATAGGATACTCAGCTACAGATCTCTTCTTTGGGATTGTTTCCATTATGTTCTCTGGAAAGTCATTTTCTATCAGGAACTTTCAAGATCACCAAGAGTGATTGCATCTATTTAGTTTCCGCACAGTCCTGCAGAAAACTAGAATTTCAGCACATGAAATTCAGTCTTTGTAGATCAAAAATAATTGAGCATAAGCAGTTTCAGTGGTTCACATGAGTATGCTTGGGGAATCCCTGAACATTCACAGATCAGATGGTTTGGGAACTGGCTAATATATCCTCTAACTGCCATCATTTACAGGAGATAACTGTGGGACTAGCCCAGGATTGCCCAGTCAATTGTGAGGTGACTCACCTAGGCTGATGTTGTGATCAGACCATCCCCTGTAAACTATGAAATGTGGTATGAACTCTCATGCTCCCAGAGGTGCTGGCTTAAAGGGTCAAGATAAGTGGGCACATAACCCTGCTTGGTTAAGATTAATAGAGTAAACAACAGGAATGACCCTAGTTCAGGCAGCTCCAGAATCCATGACTGTCCCTGAATCCAAGATAGGATATCTTTCCTGGCCTCTTGTATCTCAGTGAAACCTGTCTTGTGCCACAGTCTCATTGCTGATTGCAGGATTCAAGCTGTCTACCTCCTGCACAGGGTGGGTAGAGAATTAGACTTTTTGTGTCTGGAGTAGTCTCCCTGGCACAGAGATGCCGACCTACAGGAAAGGATTCAGCAAAGCTCAAACAGAGTACAGGGTGAGAGCCCAGATTGTTTATCATGCTCTTCTATCTCATTCTGTATTTCCTTATTAGAGAACAGTGGACACATCACTAATCAAATATAATTAAAAATCAATGTATCATCATTAGAGAAAATTAGAAAAATATGGACAGGTAGGGAAAAAATTACCTTCCTATTACCACAAATAATTGCATTAACATTTTGGTGAATTTCCTTCTGATTTTCAAAAGAATGTCAAAGAATCATTATCATGTTACATACTTATCTTGAATTACTAATGCCTATATACTTTAGTAAGAATAATCAATATAAATTACATATTGACCAGGAACTTATGCTACTATCAAATTCTATCCAGAATACATAACATATATTTAATTTTTTTTAAATTATTTATTTATACACTCAAGAGCTAGTGTTAGGCCAGAAATGCAAGGAGAGAGACAATTCACCAGAGACAGAATAGGGAACAGAACAGGCAGATCGGCTGAAATACACTACTCAGTAGAGCAGTGGGCGAGACAGGAGAGGTCTTGTCACACGATGTAGGTCTCCCTGGCTAAGAATTGAACTCGTGCTGCAGTGACCGCAGATAGCTTCATAGTGCTGCAACTTACCCATTGCACCACAAAAGAGGGCCCCACAACATATATTTTATATCCCCATCCTTGTCACTTATGAGATCTAGTTAATACAAGAACATAATTTTTAAGGCTGTGTAGTATTCTATCACATGATTTCACCCCTCCCCCACCCCCACTGTTTAGTTATCCAGTTCTCTTTTGACAATAGTAAATAATGCAACTCTGGACTGCTGGCTTCAAATTCCATGTGATGGTTGTGTGAATGTGCTCAAGATTCTCAACCTCTTTGTGCCTCAGTTTCTTCATTTTAAATAGGCATAAGGATTCCACCTATCCTGTGATGGACGAGAAACTAGTCTCCAAATTTAAAAGGAAATCTTTACCAAATATAAGAGTTACACTGAAAGGATGCTTGCTAACCAAATCCAGATCCCTAACATGAGATTCAGGTAGTCCTTCATATCTGAGTTTATCAAAATCCTTCTTTAAGGTCTGCCTTCAAACAGCAGGGGAGAAGGGGCTTAGAGGCCCAAGATACTGAAAGCCTCTCTTTCATCCTGACATTTACAGTACACAAAATTTATCTAGTTAAACCTTCAGGAATTCTGAAAATCAGTATTTATCCAGAGGTGTAAACATTGACCCTTTATAAAGGAGTCGGCTTGTTGCCCAGGGAGCAAAGCATGAGCATTTTTTGCTAGGTGAGATTTTTAACTTTTGGTCAGAGAAGGACTGCTTTTCTTAACTCATAGAATTTCTGTCAGGGCTAACAGGGGTCAGTAAAAATTTCTTCTCAATATTTTGGAATTTATACGCTGTATGTGAAAGGGGCCACAAACTATATGTAAATGAAAGAGCTTGCCTGTATTCCAATACAATTTTCTTTATGTAATTTTCATAGGTCACAATCTTCTCTTTAACAAAATAGAAAATGTAAAAAAATACATCCTTTAAAATGTTTCACAACTGTACAAAAGTAAGTGGTGGGACCCAACTTGTCGTGTGATCTGTAGAGTAACCACTGGCTTAGTAGTGAACTCAATGCCCCTTACGTGCTATGTGTGTGTAAGCTGCTATTCCTGCTAGTAGCGTTGGTAACATTGTTGTACCCTTGAAGTACTAAGACCATAGTACTGGGACCTAGAGAAGGCTGACATGCAGCACACAAACCCCTACATCACCTTGGCTTCCTCTAGGATTCCACCTGCAGCAGCTGCAGACTCAGCCCAGCAAAGAGGTTTCTTTCCCATGCGGCTGCTCCTTTCCAGAGGCTGCTCCTTTCCAGAGGCTGCCAGGTTCACTGTGCTGCACTACATGGAAAGAGGATTTAGTAGCCAGGCCCACCCTGAAATGATGGTTGCCCACGTCTGTGTCCTTTGCTGAACTTGTGCCAGAGCCTGCGATCCTTCTAGAGATGGGTGATGGTGATATGGTGTATACAAATGTTGGCTTTTAATGGTGTTCACCAAAATCTTATGATATCAACCAGTACATCTTAATCAAATTTATTCCCAAAAGGGGGGAGATTGAAAAAAACTCTGTGCCTGACTTGCTCGTTCACCTCCTATTTTAAGGTGTAAGAGATGGAGAAAAAGAGGATCTTAAAAGAGTAGTTTAAAAAAAGGAGCGGGCAGTAAAAGAATGAAAGAGTAGGGGTTTGTTGGCCTGAGCATGGGGCTAGAATTTTTCAGAAGCCTGCAATGTGTTCGGCTCAGTAGAAAAATTGCAGATATCTTTATAAACTATGACAACATTATTTCATTATTCATGAAAACTTTTTTTTAACGCCATAAACAGCTTCATTTTAAGGGAAATTTATTCCCAAGACATTTTTAATTGAGTTTTTATGGTAATTTTTTTATTGACTGTTGAATTAACATACCAAATAAACAATGTGTAAGTTTATTCTCTTATTCAGTAAATCTTAGCTCAGCCGCTTCAAGCTAACAGTGAGAGACTGAATAGTGACACCAGATTCGCATGAATTGTTCACAGGGCATTTGCATGACCTTTGCTGACTTTTAAAGGAGGTTTTGAAAGGGATATTATTTTGTTGTGTAGGAAGTTTTCCTTAAATCCAAAGCTGTCATTGTAAGATTCCCCATTATGTGTATATGCAATATTATTTGAAAGTGTGTGTGTGTGTGTGTGCACATACAGATTTCAAACTATATTGTTAAGATTTTAAATAACCCATTTCCATAATAGAATTTCTTTTTAAATAACCCACTTCCATAATAGAATTTCTTTAAGTGCTATTTTGTTTTAAATGATGTCTCCCATAGTAGTAGACAGTCAAATTGCTTGATGAGAGAAAGAATGAAGCAGGCACTTAGGGGTTATTTGCTCCAGTCCCCTCTCACCTTTCATTTCTCTCTGCTACATTCTTACATCCTGCACCTGCCTTAGTATTTCTAAGGACAGATATTTCTCTGCTAATCTTTTTTTTTTTTTTTCTGCAGTTGCAAGGAATAATACTAGTCCTTCAGATGTCTAATATCATCACAGGCAAACCCACCACCCCTTTCCATTTCCACCACCATACCACATATCTTTTCTTTATCTCTGGACTAAAATATCTAAAAGTACTTTAAAATATCTAAAGTACTTTTCCAACTTTTTGGACATACCTTTCTGTTCAAATGCTTCTGTTTCTTCCTGGCC
Organism: Condylura cristata; assembly: GCF_000260355.1. Taxonomy (NCBI): domain Eukaryota; kingdom Metazoa; phylum Chordata; class Mammalia; order Eulipotyphla; family Talpidae; genus Condylura; species Condylura cristata. The sequence goes on along the minus strand of NW_004567106.1, from coordinate 34,239,245 downwards.
CCACTTTTGTGCCTGATTTCTTGTGGATCAGGAGCCAGCTCTCACTGTGGCCAGCAGACTGCTATATCTACAGGTGATCAAGTCAGTAGAATCACCTCTGTAGTGCTCTGTTAATAAAACCCAACATGTCAGAGCCTCTGGTTGCCAAGTGAAATTGATTCTTTGTGGAGGTATTGCCAAGTATATACTTAGTAATCTAAATGATTATGGACTCTCTGCTAGCTAGTGGAGCATTCCCAAGAAGGAATTACCTTTGTGATGGTGAATAGCTGTGAATGATTCCAAACCTCAATTAATCCAGAGTCATACCTGACATATTAGTTATGGACTTGCCAAACCAGGGGCAACAGAGCTGGGTAGAGAGACCAGTGGTAGTTGGTGAAATTTGAGAAACTAGCAGAAGTATTATGGAAGCCAGGCAAAGAACAATGAATGTGCAGGGAGAAGAAGGTACAGTGAGAAAGGGAACAAGTTTAGAACTTTTTGGCCTAAATCTGTAGCTCTTCCTGGGTACTTCTTTCATGCAGATCCATTGTGCTTTACCTAAAAGAATCATATTTTAATGATGAGGAGCTAGACTCCCATGAATGATATGTAACCCACATTTATCTCATTGTTTAGATATGTGCTTGCATCAAAACATATCTTTTCATGAACTTTGCATTTCTCTGTTTAAATTCTCTTACTTATGGAGCCTATTGTCCTACTCTCCAAGACCTTTTTGACCTAAATAGGATGCTGTTTTGGAATTGAAGTGAAGACTGTGTCTTATTGGCTGTGATCTTGCACAAGTCACAAGAAGGATGGAAGAGAAGAATGGCATTTACCTATTTACCTATAGTATTCTGACCTCATTTGGTAGTTGGGAAATTAAATGAAACCATAGGCCTAGAGTGCATTGTAAGATGTCCACCAGCACCTGGCTACAGTTTTACTGTTGTTCCTCAACATATTTGCTATCTTGTTCACTCAAAGATTTGATAAGATACCTTCTCTATTTTCATCTAAACCCAGTTTATTTTTTAAAAGATTTATTTATTGGCCCTCCCTGGTGGCACAGCGGGTAAAAGCACAGCACTGAGAATCTCAGGTTGCTTCTTCATGAGTTCGATTCCCGCCTGCCCTGGAGGTGACCACGTGGCGTGGCAGACCTCTCCTGACCCGCCCACTGCTCCCCTCAGCAGTGTACTTCGTAGATCTGCCTGTTCTGTTCCCCATTCTGTCTCTGGTGAAGCCTCTTACCGAACCTGAGCCTCTGGCCTGTACCCCAGTTCTGTATACACAAATAAATAAATCTTAAAAAAAAAAAAAGATTTATTTATGCAGAACTGGGGTACAGGCCAGAAGTGCAGGGGCAGTGAGAGGATTCACCAGAGACAGAGAGGAAAGCAGAACAGGCCAACTGATGAAGTGCACTGCTGAGGGGAGCAGTGGGCAGGTCAGAAGAAGTCTGCCATGCCATATGGATCACCTCCGGGGTGGGGATCGAACTCATGCTGAAGTGGCTTTAGCTTCTTAGTGCTGTGCTTAACCTGCTGTACCACCAGGGAGGGCCCTAAGCCACTGTTTTTTAATTTAATGTGGAGAGACCAAGACAAGGATCCATAGATTCCTAGATGCTGTTTCTACTTCTCTTTGGAACTTAGAATTATGTTGGAGAGTGAGGGGTGTGTTACAGAGTCAGATGCTCTCTAGTGCTTCCTTATATAAATGTGTGAATTAGCCAGTATCCACTGAGTCAGCTCTAAGAATGTGTGTGTAGTTAAAGTGAGTGTTTCAGTAAAAGCTGCTGCCTTACCAAACACTTGATACAGGAACTCTAGGTTCTACCTCAATAGCCAGTCGGTATAGGTCCCTAACACACTCTGACTTTGTATTACAGTGGCTTTAACACATTGGTTCTTCAAGTGTGGTCCAGAGGACATCAGCAGCTCCTGGGAACCTGTATGAATGTCAGCTCTCAGGCAATATCCTAGAAATACTGAATCAGGAACTCTAGGGTGGTGTCCAATAATCTACTTAAAGGGATCCTTCAGGAGATTTTGATCTTGCTCAAACTTGAGAATCACTGATGCTTTGAGAAAATGTTCGGAACCCTGACTGACATTAGAATGATCTAGGAAGCTTTAAATATCTAGTCACTTCATTCTTGTTCTGAGTTTTTATTGAACTGATTTGGTGTATAACTTGGACATCAGGACTTTTCAAAGCTCCTCAGAGGACTTCCAGATGCATCCCAAGGTGGAAATTACTGTTCCCAGGAGTCTGTTGAAACTCAAACATACTCCTATCTCCTGAGTGGTGAGATGAGGAGTGAGAGGTGTGTAGAGGTTGACAGAACTCACAAGTAAACTGCAGCAACCATTAAGTCCTGCCTCCCCTTGGGGAATGTGACCTTAAGCTACCAACCTTTGATAAGGCTTTCTAAAGACTCCATGAATGTTCACTTAATGTGATTTGTTCTAAAGGTTGCTTTTAATGCTATATTTGTTCAGCAAATGTAGGCACTCGTATAGCACAAATATTAACTCCTAAATCCTCAAAGGCTTTCCCCACGATATGCCATCTGGCAGGCATTATTGTAATCATCTCTTTATTATCCACACTAATGAAGGACTAGCATGGCATTGGTAATTGAAAAACACAGATCATTTAAAAATCATTCAGGCTAAAGCCGGCACTGCTTCTCTAACTAGGAAGCATTCAGGAGTAGAAAATATTGACTGATTACAGTTTCCCACCTTCCCTGTAGAGGTACTAATACATTTTAGTCAGAAACTTGAGCAATAGAAGTGAGGGTTTCTAAGCTATAATTCTTCTTCTTCTTCTTGTTTTTGTAAAACAGGAGTCTGTTTTGTTGGAGAGAGGTAGATGAACAGCAAGGATACTTAAATGCATTTGTACACTGGAGAGTGGGTTCAAAAAATGGTGTGGTACAGGGTTCCAGGAATTGATAGATCTGCAATCTACGTCTCCCCATATTTCCCTGTTATTTGAGATGAGCTATTCAATCCTCAATGGGTCTCAAAATGTCTCCAAATAGCAGTTTCCACATCACCTGGGAATCTGTTGTAATGCAGATTTTCAGACACCACCCCAGACCTCCTGAATGAGATTCTGTAGGTGAGGCCAGCAAATGGTACTTTAACAAGCTCTCCAGAATGTTCCCATTCCCAGTAATGCATTGAACACTACTGTTTCCCATCAGGTGTTTAGTTTCCATGTCTATGACATAAGACACCCAGTCTAGGTTCTGGTTGAAGTTCAAACTCTTGCTTTCCAGTAACCTTAGTATATGGGCCTGGAACAGAAAGAAAAATTTTCTGTCTTGGGTCTTGAACTTTCCTTGAAATAATATATGTGATTGAAATAATACAGCTGAAATAATATCATGTGAATAACAAAAAAGAAACACATCTCAATACCCAAACCCCCAAAAGAGTGTTCACTATAGAATAAGTCCTGCTTTCTTCAGCTGGTTGATACCATACCCCAAAGTGGAAAACCCTGACACTTAGGGAAGGCAGCCGATCCCCCTTTCTCTAGGGACTGAGAGCTGTCTGATGTGATTCACAGAACAGCACTTCTACAGGAACCAACAAATGGTGTTTCAGAAAGATGTACAGAGCTACACAGGCTTTGCAGTAAAACAAGGGAAAATTTCAAGCCATTTATCACAGCTCTTGCAGCTTCCTTTCGAGACAGGTGAAAAAAAATAACAGGGAACAAGAAAAGAAAATAAATTTGTTTCCAGAATTTCTCATAAATAAAAAAAGAATGTGGGATTGTTGGCCTTGCTGGATTCTCAGAATATTTTTGTCACAATACAGAAAGCTTTCAAATGTTTTGCTATGGAACCCTTATACTTTTCCAGTTATCAAAATCTGTGGTTATAAAATTATTTCCTCGCCTATTAGAATCAAAGAAGAAAAAAGAGACAATCCTTTCAAGGAGATAGTGGCTGGAAAAATGACACTTGACATTAAGAAAACAAGAGAGAGCATGAGAAAAATTAACACAGATTCCCCACAACTATCAAAATTTTTTCATATAAAATACATGTTTTAAAGCATTGGACAAAGTCATAGAAAATCAAAGACAATTTTCTAACTGGCTTGTTTAACAACCCTCCCCCCTTTTTTGGTAAAGACAATAGAACATGGTTTATTACACATGAGAGAGACTTTAGTCTTCTATATCTGTGAAGGGTGGAGAAACTATAGCTTTTATTACAAAGGATGACTCACAGGCCTACTTTGCCTGAAAGAAGAATGCTGACTGAGGAGAAAAACACAATAATCAAAGCTGTGTATTGTAAATTTTTATTAAATTCTCAGGAATGTCAGTTTGAGCATCAGTTTGATGCTAAAATCCTGCTTAAAAGCATGTAATCTGAGTTCAGATTCTGACTCTGTCACTCACTGGCTCTGCAATTTTGGGCAAGCCACAAATGCTCAGTTTCCTTTTTGTCAAAGGAGGATGGTAATAAAGCCTACCTTGTGAGTAAGAGTTAGCATATGCCAGGTGCTTTGCCTGGCACAGGCGAGTGCTATTTTATTGGGAATATTTGCTACTTAGTCATATGGTTCATTAAAGAGCTCTAAAAATAAATTATATTGTTTCATAACTGTTAAAACTTTGAAAATGGTTTATCCCCCACATGTGCCTAAGGGGAAGATGGTTGACAGAAGCTCATAGGAGCACAATTCAGAGGAGACTGATAACTCTTGAGCCTTGAGCACCTTTCTCTTTGTCAGCACATAACTAACTAGTTAATTTCTAGTTAATTTGGGGGTTGCCAGAACTAGATTCAGGAAAACTATTTTTTGTCATTTAATTTCCTTTCCATGCACTTATTTTAGGAATAGACTCAGAGACTAATGCTAGAAATAGTTTTTCTCCTTTACACTCAGCACACTCTCCTTTGTTGGCTGGGCCATGCTGCATCAAAGCTAGTATTTGCCAGCCTACATTTTTCTCAAATAAATTTTTTTCAGACTTTATAAAGTGTACATGCTAGCAGTGCAAAAATAAATGCATTTCAACTTACAAACTAGTGATAAGGGGGAAAAGGAGAAACAAAAGCATGGATTTTCTGAGCAAGATTTTTCCTTTTTTTGTCAAATCTAAGAGGAGGCCTGCGTAAGCTTATCTGATCTGATTGCAGATCCCTCCTCAGTCTAATGGAGAGAGATAGCAAGAGCACACATTTCTTGGGGTGTTATGAGACTCAAATGACACAAAACTTATTAGATGCAAACCAAAGCTTGCTCTTTTGAAGAACTCAACAAATACTAACTTTTTTATGTTACTTGTGTTCATGAAAGTCTAACATATCAAACTAATGTAATGGGGTAAGTTATAACAACCTCTTCTAAACCCCTGAAAGTACTGTAAAAGCTCTAGTTGCAAGTCAGTTTCTTCTAGACTAAATCTCTGATTATTTCCAGCAGTTTTATTTTTTAAGTACCTTACTGCTTTGAATTCAGGCTGACCCTCATACACCAATGACAAACTGTGGAATTCTAGCAGGCAGGCAGCACTATAGCCTTATAATTTTAGGTGCTACTTACTAGCTCATAAAAACTCTTTCAAGTCAGCTGGAAGACACAGTTTAGAGTTACTTTTGAATATTGTAGAAAGGTATGGATTGCTTGAACTTTGAATAAATAAACAAGAAGATCTTCCCATACTTGAATTAGGAAAAATTTCTGTAACTCAATTTCCCTGGCAAAACAGAGTTCAAGGTGTTCTTGAGAAGTATTTAGAAGAAAGAAAACAAAAGATAGATAGCACCATACAAATTGCCTATATTATGAGGTAAAAACAGTTTTCTCTACTATCACCTTAAATTTTCTTCTTCCTCTATTTAATATGGAAAAAAAAATCAATTCCTGTAATTCTGTTATCCTTTACATCTAAATTTTAAGGACAAAACTTGGTCTTCACTTCGTAATATAGAAGAACAGTTTTCTGCTCTGAATAAGAAGCTTAGTGTTTACTGGGTGATCTGAAGTAAGTGGAGAATATAGGATATTTCAGTCTTAACATAACTATTCTTCAGTCTTTGTGATCCTAAGTGTTTTATGTTGTGATCACACCTTTCACACTCCCTGAAAGCAGGTGGATGAATTCTGGACATCAAATGTCTGTGCTCAGAAGGCTGAAAACTCTGTAGCCTTGGGCTGTTCATAGAATCCATGGACACAGGTGGCCATACCTAACTCTCACATGAGAATGTGAAATTAAAGTGCTAGCCATGAGTTAAATGCTGAGGTGTTGCTTTGTGAAGGTCTACTTACCAAATACTGTTGGTTCCACTATTAGACAGCCCCCCAAAATAGAGTTTTTACATTGCTTTATTTTTATTACAATGTTAGAGCTCTGTGTTTTCATCTTCTGTTGAATTTTCTAACCCCAGGAATAAAAGCTGGTTTCCTGCACATAAGGGTCCCAGAAAGAAGTCTCTATGGCCACTCAGATAGGGCATTCATGGAGATAGAAAATTTCATCCTACTTGATTATATGGCACTTGTCTTGTGATACTTCAGTCTTGAGGGAAACAGACCTTTGGTGGTTGGTGAAATCTGCTGAAGAAATAATCTGATCAAACATTTTGTTTTAATTCACAGAATCATGTTAACCCTGCCATGGACTTTACCCAGACACCTCCTGGGATGCTAGCACTGGACAACATGCTGTATTTTGCCAAGAACCACCAGGATGCCTACATCCGGGTAAGCATACAGCCATTTTCAGCTATTATAAATTCCCTTATGAATTTTAATTCCAAACTCATAGACATGGAAGATTACCTTTAGGTGAATGGTCCCAAATCTTTGGCTTCTACCCCTTAATAATGTGAAAATTAAGAATAAGTAAAATCAACTAGAGGCTCTGAATATGGATTTTTATTTAAAAAAAAATTCACATGATGACTTTAGTGTTGTTTTGGAAAAAATTGATAGCTCAATATTGAATTATGAAGAAACTTTTCAAGTTAAGTGACTTAAGGAAGAGCAACTGAACTATCTGCCTAATTCCTACATGACCTCCACTTCGATGGAGATACCTTAGACTTAACCTCTTAGACTTAACTGAAGGAGGCTCTGTTGTCTTCTGGCATATTTTCTGTTCAGTCTTTGCTGGATATACAATAAGGACAATAAAAGGAGACAGAAGAATAGGATAGATGGAAAACAGAAACCTGAAAAAAGAAATCTCATTTCTTCAAAGACTAGTGAACCACATATTATACTAACTTGGATTAGCTTGTGGGTGGGGCAGAAGGAAAACAGAAGATACCACTGGGCAGTACAGATGTGGGAAGGACAGAGTGAATGATGAAGAGAATAAGGACAGTGACATAAAAGGCATGCACATCAGGATTGTGCCTCTGCAGCCCCTGGGCTTATGCTGATACCTGTGCCCGGTCCTGGGGGAGAGATGCCCCAGTTCCATCAGGGTAAGGTCTACCAATTTAAGATCATGATAGGGGAGGGATGTGAATAAAGGGGCAATGGAATTGGCAAGGGGTTAAAATATCTGGTGAATTAATTGCCTAAAGCTGAGATAGGATGAAATTAGGAAGAAAAAAAAAAAAAGGAGACTGTTACTCTTACTTTGTCTGTTAGATCCCTAGGTGATACATTCTGGAGCCTAAGGTCTGAAATCTGGCACTTCTGTTTTCTAGTGGTATAAAATGGAGACATTTGCTTTTTGTCGGTTAGTTCCTTCTGGTAATTATGGAGACCTGTATTTCCTAGATGGGACAATAGTCCCTCAAGGGGATTTTGGGAAGGTATGGGTGTGTCTTTAGTAGTTATCATGTGACTTTGGGTGCCACTGGCCCAAATCTGTAATACACAATATAGTCTGCACAATAAAAAATTGTTCTACCCAGGATGGCCCCTTAAAAAAATCATGCCAGGTCTCTGACTTCTCTGTAGAAATTAATTTTAACTTTGTGTTTTTCTTACATACAATTTGAAAGTTTTAACTTACAATGGAATATCATTTACAATTTGATTATATAGAGGGTTTTATGCATTTTTCTTAAAGGTTTCGTATCAGGTGCTTCATCAGAAATGTCATCTTCCATAAGAAAATTGTTTTTTCATAAAAGTTTCATTTGGCTTTGATGTGTATATAGTTATTGCATGGATTTTTCCCCCCCTAGGGATGTAATCAGCTGTCCCAGTAAATAAATTCTTTTTGAGCTACCACATAGTACAGCTTTAATGAATAGAGTGTAAAAAGAAAAAGCCAAGTAGAAATTGAATTTATCATTAACTGATTAACTCCATGGGTGAATGTTTCTAAAATTAGAGCTTATTGATGTTGAATGTATTGTCAATTGCTTAAGAAGCATATGTCTCATGAACAGTAATTTAATGTTTTAAGCACATTTTCTTCAACACATTCTCTAAACTGTTATACGTGAAATTTAAACCATGGCAACCTGACACAACTTTATATCAGATAGCATTTTAAAAAGAAAATATAATTGGAAAGAGAAGTGTGACCTTTTTAACCATGTGCACTTTTTTTTTTAACTAGAGATTCTTAAAACAACTCTTTTCTCAAAAAAAGTCTCTTTTATTCATTTTTGCTGAGTCTCATCTGACTTTGGGACACTGACTATGGTATAGAAAGCAAAAGCTATTTTTGTGAGTGAATGGGGTTAGCAGATTGTGTGTAAAACCTGAGGCATTCAGGCAAGGATGTTTTGTGATGTGTGCATTTACTGAGCAACTATCACATGCTCAGTGTGAGCTAGTGATGGAAAATAAAGAATAAGCCACCCCTGAACATGTCATTCAGGAGTTTAGTGTTTATGGATGCAAGGGAGGAGTGGGAAACATGTGAATCAATAAATTCGAGCTGCTTTCCAAGTCATTTGGAATGCATTTGGATTGGGCAGAGGGATATTGGGGACACAGCGGAGAGTTCCCAGTGCAGATGTGGAGGTCAGGTCAGGAAAGCTTCCTGGAGGAAGTGGTACCTACACTGAGAGGTCCAGACAATACTGGTAAATCAAGCAAAGGAGAGAGTTCATGGAAGAGGGTGCCAGGTAAAGGAGAAGAGGAGGGCCAAAAGGCAAAGTCTGTGCTTTGTTCCTGCAACCAAACATGCAGCTAAAACAGGGAATGGTTATATGATCATGAGTTGAGAGGGAACCATTGGTTAATTCTTTAGGGACTTACAGACCATATTATTGAGGTAATTGCTGTACTTTAATTTAAAGGCAGTGAAGAATTTCTTAACTGCTTAAAGTCAATGAGAGTTAATTTTAGAAAATGTCCTCTCTTGCCAAAAAATATATGTAAGAAATCAAGATTGGAGACAAAAATAAATTTGGGAAATCAAAGAGAAACACCGGCAACTTGAACTAGGGTAGAAACCATGCTATTGGGGAAAAGCAGCTTGAATGGGTTGTCTTCGGGCTAAGGTGAACTGACTCTCTCTGAGGCAGATTTGCTGGCTGAGCTAATGGGTCTATGGCAATGTCATTAATGAAGTAGATATTGTAGGTCTTTGAGGGGAGTCATTGGAGACCTCTAGACTCTTTTATGTATGTGGGACTGAGTCCAGGTGGTCCTGCCTAGTCGACAGTAGGATATGGCAACAGAGTTCAAATCCAGGGAGACACCACATCTATATTTTACTTCTTTAAATGTATGCATTTCCATCTACCTGGATTGTCTAGATTTGTTTGTAATATTGTTTGTCTGAATTGTTGTAATACTATATTAGTGGCCTCTATGCCCAAGTCTTGTACCCTCAGTGCACATTTCATATGTGTTGCTGGGATGATATTTCTGCACAGAATTCAGCACACTTCAAGGGACCTCTTTGACCCATAAGCTATCCATGTGGTATCTTCTGGATCCTAGGTTTAATAATTTCCTGTGAATTGAATAGAGTTTTTTTTTTAAAAAGATTTCTTTATTTATGCATACAGAACTGGGGTACAGGCCAGAGGTTCAGGGGCACTGAGAGGATTCATCAGATAGAGTGGGGAGCAGAACAGACCAACTGACAAAGCACACTGCTGAGGGGAGCAGCGGGCGGGTCAGGAGAGGTCTGTCGCACCATCCATGTGGTACTGTGTTTTAACCACTGCACCACCAGGGAGTGCCCTTTATTAGTTTTTTATCAATAGTTTCTTGCCAAGGATCAGTTCTTGTTTTGTCACCTGAGGGTCATTCCTTCCTCTTAACAATTCTATAGATGTTTATTTTGCAACATGAATTGATTGATAAGAGCCTGGTTTCTCATGCAATACTTGAATGATCTCTGTATGCAACATGAATTGATTGATAAGAGCCTGGTTTCTCATGCAATACTTGAATGATCTCTGTAACTAATGAAAGCAGGATATAATTGAATTACTCCATGCTTGGACAGCACATAACATGAGGAAGAATTAAGAATCTGAGCATCCCTCTGTCTGGAGTAAAGTCTGGGGGCATGCATAGAATGAGTTTGACTTCTGGGTCTTATTTACTCTGGGCATAATTGCTCCTACTTTTTCTGGATATGCTTTACTTCGTACTACTCTCCACCAGAGCTCTGCCTGTGAGAAGTAGATGGAGGGTGCTTGGCTCACTCCCATGATCCTGTTGTCAATATTTTCCAGACAGAAGAGCTGTGCATGTTGTTTTTTGTTTGTTTGTCTGTTTCCTTTTTTTGTTTTGCTTTTTTTCTGCGTGAATGATAATTCTCCATGTCTGAGAATAAATAAATTTAGTGAGTTCATTAGAATTATTAAACCTTTGAATTTAGAACACATTTTCTTGGTTTATTAAAAATTCACTGGAACCTACTGAGAAACACATAAAACTTGGTTTTTACCTGGGTTAAGATTTCTTCTGGCTATTGTGGGAACCAGGGATCAGTCACAAAACAGTAAGTATTACTGAGAAAATATGAGGTTCCCAAACTGATGGCCAGGTGTGAGGTGGAAAGGAGCATTAAAAATAACTCAGGAGGGCCCTCCCTGGTGGCACAGTGGGTTAAAGCACAGCACTAAGAAGGTTAAGCCACTTCAGCATGAGTTAAAGCCCCACCTGCCCCGGAGGTTACCCACATGGCATGGCAGACCTCTCCTGACACGCCCGCTGCTCCCCTCAGCAGTGTACTTC
>NW_004567106.1:34215177-34227267 GCF_000260355.1 Condylura cristata | reverse complement strand
GGGTGGGGGTGGGGGTCAGGAGAGGTCTGCTGTACCATGTGGGCACCTCCAGGGCAGGCAGGGATCAAACTCATACGGAAGTGGCTTTCAATTCCTAGTACTGTGCTTTAACCCACTGCGCCACCAGGGAGGGCAGAGATAAACATTTTTAACCCCATTCTGTTGAATCTTGAACTGGAACTTGGGGAATGAGAGTTCCACTAGATGAAGCTACCACAAGATACCTGAAACTCAAACTTACATCTGTTATCTCCAAATCCCAGACTATTTCCAGGGATAATTTAAGGTATGACTAGTTATCACAGGGTCATAATTCTAGTTGTTAATACACTAGTGTTAACAATTACTTGGAAACTGTAACATATCCAGCCTTCAGGAGATAAAGGCAACTAAGTAATTCAGGAGACCAGGACCAAAGAACAAGTAAGTATATTTTAGTAACAGTGGCCCTGAAACCAACTAAAGGTCACCTCCATCCAATTATAAGATAAATATAAGATAATTATAAGAGATGTTGAGAGCACAGTGGACAATTGTGGTAAACTATGGGTGTTTTGGTGGTAGCTGAGCTAAGTTTACTGACGTGGGAGAGATCTTACACTTCCAAAATACTAACAACAGTGTCAACTAATTGTTCAGAAACAATTTAAATTAAAATAAAATGCTGTTTATGATAGGAACCCAAAACCAGGGTTCAGTTTATTCAAGGCACCGCACCTCCAGGTTGACCCTTCTTTATTGTCTTCAGTTTCCAAGCTGGTCTTGGAACTTAGCTCAAAGCTGTTGTTATTACTGCATCTGCAAACATAGCTTCAGAGAGAAAGTTAAATATGTTTTTTTCTTTTGTGCTCTTTAAGATCTGAGGACATTTTAACCATTTATTCTCAGAACAATTAGATACTATGAAGACAATATATTTATAAAATGTCAGGTAAATAAGATTATAAAGAAAGATGGCTATTTGTACCAAAGAATTATTTTCTCAAGTTTCTTTCATGATTGCCTTTTTAAGAAAATGAAGAATTTAAAGTCTGTTTACACTACTTAAAAACTATTAACTGGGTCTTCTACAATACATACATAATAAATAATACTTTTTAAAAATAATTGGGCAAGAGAAATAGCTGAATTATCACTGGGACAGAGGTTCTTAAGGCAGTATTGGAATGAGGTGACCCACTTCATCTGAGACAATCTAGCATGAGAAAAGCTACAATCTTTTAAACCTTTGCTATATTTAGCATACTTAGCATACATAATATTAATCTTCCCTTCTGTATAGGAAGGTAAACTTGTACGCTTTTCCTTTAGTACATAGATCTCTATGTCCAGTGAGGCCTATCTTAAGTTCAAAGCCACTGGGGGGAACTCTTTCAAAACCCCTCTTACATTGGAGGCAAACACGTAGGTAGGTTTAAGAACAACTATGCTAGGCCCTCCCTGGTGGCACAGCGGGTTAAAGCACAGCACAGAGTATCTAAAGCCGCTTCTGCATGAGTTCAATTCCCACCTGCCCAAGAGGTGACCACCCGCTGCTCCCCTCAGCAGTGTACTTCGTTGATCTGCCTGTTCTGTTCCTCACTCTGTCTCTGGTGAGGCCTTTCACCGCCCTTGAGCCTCTGGCCTGTACCCCAGTTTTGTATGCGCAAATAAATAAATCTTTAAAAAAAAAAAGAACAACTATGCTAAACATTTTGGTTAATTTCTCATACAATGCTTTAAGAGGCTGACACTGTTACCATTTCCATTTATATAAGGAAACTGACACTGAGTGGTTGGTAGCTTGGCCCAGTTTACACAGAAAGTGTCAGAACTGAATTCAAACCAAAGCACTTTGCTCCACTGTCTATATCCTGTGCCTTTCTGGGGATTTGTAAATTCATATAGGGGTTAGATGCATTCCTAAATAAGTCCTAACATTTTTTTCCCCTCAATTTCCACAATAATTTAAAGGGAAGAGAATTTGAATTGTCTACAGGCAATACACACACACACCCTCTCCAAGTATCCATGAGTCTCAGAACTCCCTATCATATGGGGTTTGATTGCTTTATGCATGCTATTTATCTGCCTGATAGTTGAGTAACTTGTGTCAGTGTCTGCTGATACTGGTAGTCTACAGTGACCTTTTGTATGTTTTCTGAATAGGTGCAAAACTATTTCACTTGTCTTTCCCCTTCTTGGTCCTCAAAGACGTACTTGATTAATATCCAGTGTTCGGGTGGTTTTCAATTTATGTTCTTGATGTTTGTTGTCTTTCCTTTCTTGTTGTCAACTCCTGGAGAGCAGGTGCTTCATCTTGTGTTCAGTATTTGTTCTCTTGCTGAGAATGAAGGGCTTTAATTTCAATTTCCCAAGAGTAAGGCAAAGGAATAGGTATACTTCTCAAATTTTCCAATTGTAAGTCTCAAAGAAACAAAAACCATCAGATCTTATGAATTCTTTGGACCAGTGTTCAGGGGCTCTAAACATAGCCAAAACACGAGCACAGCCCCTTGACATGCCCTCCTTCTACCTTGCCTGCCTTTAAAGTAGCCAACAACCAAGTATTCAGTAGGCACTAAAACTGGTGCTGAGAGAGGCAAGAACAAGCATTTAAAATAAATTAAGGAACTTTTAACATCTCAAGGGGGAAATTGGCAGTTTCCCAAGCGACATAATTACAGGACAGTGTATGTAATGTGTAATTAAACTTAACTATGAAGCAAATGATTGGAATAAAGCTTGGTGGCACATCATTTTTTTTGTTCCCATAGTGCTGACAGATCATCCCCTCCCCTTGTCCCTGAAGCAGCTTCAGCAGCAATTGCTCCTAATTTTTTTTAAATGAAATTATATGTTGCCAGTTAAACACACAGTGTCATGTAAAGGAACCTTTTTTATTTGAGTGACATTTTCCTTCTAGGTGATCTGGAGTACAGATTCAATTTAGAATAACAAGGACCCAAGGCGCAACCTTGCAGAGACATTAAAGAGACACTTTGTCTAGTAATTCATTTAAATACTTTTATTCCTTGCTTTTATTTTTATTGTTTCTTTGATCGAGGTCCACAGCTTGGAGGCTTGTTTTTTATGTGCAGTATTTTTTTTCATGTTTTAAAAATAGTAGCATTAATTTCAGTGATTGTGAATAACCAAGCTGTTACTGCCAAACAATTGAGACCCCTTGAGAGTGTGAATATATGTGATCAGATTTGCTAATTGCACTAGAAGGCAGAATCTCTGACTGCCAAAGCCAATGATTTCAATAGAATGCTTCAGGCCTCGGTATGAGATCACTGTTCCACATGGGCTAGGTTTTATCTCAGAAGACCCATCCTCTGGGGGAGGGAGGGCAGCTCCACACAAATTGAATGCATGTTGCACTGCACTAGCTGAGTTTTTTGGGTAGTAGATTCATATCTGAAATCTGTAGAAGGACTAAAATTTGGTAGTTATCTGTTTCTCCCTTGCTACCAGTCTAAACTGGACTTAGGTTCAGAATGTTTTACTTAGCTTATAGCTGAAGAGTTACTGTTTTTATTTTTAAAATACAGTGATGGACTATTAAAAAAATGAAACAGCAAGATAATGAACTGAATCAAGTTTATAATTTTTTTGTATGCATTCCCCCCCCCTTTTAAAACAAATAATATAATAGTTTATTTTTACATCATTTTGTGCCTTTTCCCATCTCAGTTGTAATCCCCTTGGGCTTCCCATCCCAAATCACCTGTGTGCCATCACTATAGTCCAGTGAATGAAGTTTATAAATTGTAACCCTGTACCAGGGTAAGTTACGAAGTTAGAAATTATAGACAGTTTCATGTGTAGTGACACCACCACCTCTCTCCACAGAGCGTCAACCGGAAGCCTGCCATGGGGTCTCTGTGATGCTATATATCTTCCCATTCTTTGTCCAACCTGGTTTTCCAAAATCAGTCCAGATTGTCTATTTGTGTGTTTTATAAGGCTGTGAAATAAATATTGAGTACCTGCTCTGTGACAAGCCTGCTTTCTCTCTACAGTATGTGATCAAATTTCTACTTTTCATTGTTCTTCGCTGTGCAGAACTCAGCAGCTACTGAGCTAGAGGTGCTGTGTCTTCTTCCTATTCTGCTCTAATTGCTGTACATTTTGCAGGAACAGGAGTTAGAAAAGCTATAACTCAATTCTGGTTGTTCCTTTACAAAGGGCAAGTTTCTGGGGACCTCTTTTCTTCTGTGAGTCTACAAATGGAAGGTGTGACTGGCTGTTACATTTTTAAATTATAGATCTAATTTTTAGGGAAGTTATAGGTTTAGAGAAAATTAAATGGAGAGCACTGAGGGTTCCTATATATCCTTTTTCTTTCCTCTCCCACACATAGTCCCTAATACTAACATCTTACATTAATATGATATTAATGAGCCAGTATCCTGCAACATTGCTATAATTGCTTATTAGTTGCAGGAATTTTGTTGTTGAGATTTTGGAATTTTCTACATAGACAGTCATGTCATCTGTGCACAGTTTTTTTTTTTTCCCCTAATCTCCACAATTTCTTAGTCCTTTGCTTATTGTGTTAGCTAGGAGTCCTAGTAAGATATTGAATAGGAATGGGGAGAAGTAGCATCCAGTCCCTGATCCTGTGTGTGCTATATAACAAAGTACCCCAGACCACGTAGGTCAGATAACAGTAATGTCTCCTTTCACATTCATGGAGATCAAAAGTTTAAGATCAAGGTAGTGGCAAGGTTGGTTTCTTCGAAGACTCCTCTCCTTGATTTATGGATAATAAACTCTCTTCTTCTCATAGTCTGCCTTCTGTCTGTAATTCTGTCCTATATAAGGATACTAGTCACATTAGGAGCCAGACTGGCATTATTTTAACTTAATTACCTCTTTAAAAACTCTATCTCCAAATACAGTCTTAATCCAAAGCCTGGGGTTAGAATTTCAGT
This sequence comes from Condylura cristata, assembly GCF_000260355.1. Taxonomy (NCBI): domain Eukaryota; kingdom Metazoa; phylum Chordata; class Mammalia; order Eulipotyphla; family Talpidae; genus Condylura; species Condylura cristata. Next base: position 34,222,345 of record NW_004567106.1, on the reverse strand, counting down.
TTATGAATTCAGAAAGTGCATAGTTCAGCCTATAATAACTTATATTCCTAGTTTATAGAGTTTTTAAAATCATAAATGTATTGGATTTTGTCAAATATTTTTCCTATACATATTATTATTATTATTATTGTTATATTATTTTCCTTCTTACTCCTTTGATAAATTGCATTACATGATTTTCAAATGTTGAAACAACTTTGCAACTCTGGAATAAATCTCATTTGGTACTAATGTATTTTCTTTTTATGCAATGTTGAATTCTATTTGATACTTGGCTGAGAATTTTACCTTTATTTTCATGAGAGCTGTTGGTCTCTTAGTTTCGTGTCACATTTTTTTATTTGGCTTTAGGGTAAATGTTGCCCTCTTGAAATTCATTAGCAAGTGTTCCTGTGTTTCTGTTTTCTGAAACAAATTGTAGTGAATTTGTACCATTTTTTCCTTTGTTTGGTAGCAGTCACCAATTGAACCATCTGTGGTTGATATTTTGTGTTTTCAGAAACATAAATATGAATAATTCTATTCATGTTCTCAATTTCTCTTTGTGAGCTTTGTTAGATCATGTCTTTCAAATAACTATTCTTTTTCATCTAAGCTATCAGATTTTTTTAGCATAAAATTGTTGACAATACTCTTTTACTATCTTTTCCTATAATAAGATCTGTAGTGATGGCTCTGCTTTCATTTTTCATGCTGATAATTTATCTTTTCCTTTTTTTTCTTAGTTAGCCTGGCTAGAGATTTATCATTTTTATTAATATTCTCAAAGAACCAACCTTGTGGCCCTCCCTGGTGGCGCAGCGGGTTAAAGCACATCACTGAGAATCTAAAGCCGCTTCCGCATGAGTTCGATTCCCGCCTGCCCCGGAGGTGACCACATGGCGTGGCAGACCTCTCCTGACCCGCCCGCTGCTCCCCTCAGCAGTGTACTTCGTCGATCTGCCTGTTCTGCTCCCCACTCTGTCTCTGGTGAATCCTCTCACCCTCCGCATCTCTGGCCTGTACCCCAGTTCTGTATGAATAAATAAATAAATCTTTAAAAAAAAAAAAAAAAGGAAAAGAACCAACCTTGCAGTAATATAGTCTATTAAATCTCTCTCATACTATTGTATCCATCTCTTAGTTGGTTCTACTTGTTCCTATTGACTATTCTCAACACAGTGGCCAGAATAATAAGAATCCAGAATGAGCCTTTTGGATCACTAATGTTTGGTCTGGTCATGCCACTTCTCTACGTAAGATTCTCCACTGGGCCTCCCTGGTAGCACAATGGCTTAGGATGCAGCCCTGTAAGCTAGCCACAGCTGCTTCAGTGAGAATTAGTCCCCGCCTCCGAGGTGATCCACATGGTGCAGCAGATCTCTCCTGTCTCTCCTGTTGCTCCCCTCAGCAGGTACTTTGTCAATCTGCCTGTTCTTCTTACCACTCTGTCTGTGGTGAACCCTCTCACTGCCCCTACACCTCTGGCTTATATCCCAGTTTTGTATGCATAAATAAATAAATCTTAAAAAAATAAGAAGATTCTCCAATTGATCTCACCTGTGTACTCAGAGTAATTCAGAGCCATCACTATAGCTTGTAAGACTCTACAGTGGTTCACTTCTTATCTTTATGCCTATCTATTCATAACTCACTCCACACCAACTACACAGACTACCTTTGTTTTATTTTGTTAGTACAGAAAGACTGACTTAAGAAATAAAAATTAATTTTTTCACAGTTCTGGAGACTGAAAGGCAACACTGACTTCTGAGGGTTCTCTCCTTAGCTTACAGATGGCTCCCTTCTCTCTATGTCATTATATTGTTACCCTCTGTGCACTCACATACCTGCAGTCTCTTCCTCTTCCGATGATGACAATAGTTATATTGGATTACTTGCCACTTTGAAGGACCTATTTCCTAATGCAGTCACATTTTGAGATACTGGGATTAAATCTTCAAGGTATAAATATCAGTAGAGAGAGTAATTCAGATCATATCATCCTATTGACCTTCAACACACCAGGTGCATTCTAGCCTCTCCTGGGAACCTGCTCCCCGATGAACCATGTGACTCCACTCCTTCCCTTGCTTCCTCTAGGCTCTAAAGGCCCATTCCTCATCATCAAGAATAAAGTGGTTATTTCATTCCTTTGCTTCCTGTCTACTATACCTCTTGTTTTTCTCCAAATGTGATGCTTTTCTACATGCTCTAAATTCACCTGTTTATTTCCTGCTTATTTGTATACTAGTATGTAAGCTGTATAATGACAAGATTTTGTGTTGTGTCTTTCTTGTGTCCAAGTGCTCAGAACAGTGGCAGGTCCACAGAGGTGTTTAGCACATAACTGTCAAATGAGTGCCTTAATCCAATGAGTTCTGGTGATCTGCCTTCTGACTTGATTCCCAGTCACCCCAAGGAAGACAGTCACAGAAATAGGGTTCCATCTGGAACATGCTATAACCTCCCTGGCTGCAGCTGTCCTGGCCTTTGTCCATCCTGGGATAGAGACCAAATTAGCAGCTATATTGGTATGCCCCAGAATGGCCTTGCTTAGATATGCTGATGCTTATACTTGGGTGAAACACTGCTTACTTTGGTTTTTAAATTTTATTTTTGTGACCAGTGTCCAGCTAGTATTAGCACATCAAGAAGCATTTTTGTGTTGGTATAATACAATTTAGTTGATGATGTTCCCAAATGTCCCATTGTATTCAGTAAAAGTAGCTTTACCTTTAAGAACTTTGATATATGCCTGGCACAACTGTGAATGGTTGACATTGTCAAGTAATGTTATTTTTACATCGACTTTAATTTTATCAACTTTTTCCTGCATTGGTAAAATCCAAAATTCCAAAATTTAGTATGAATCATAAATAATGGACAATATGCACCTTTTATTTTATAAGGCAGTTGAAACACTATTGATAACAAATATAACAGCCTTAAGAACTAACTTCTCTCTAGTTGGCTTATCAAATGTCATACTGTTTTAAGGGTCCTTATACTTGGAGAGTCTAAAACTCTGTTTTTATTTTATTCATATCTGCCTACAAACTTGTGATTACCAACATCAGAGATGCTAGCTTGACTGAGTTTTCAGTTCAAGAAAGGAGGTGCTTTTTTGCCACAAGACCTTTGTACATGCTATTCCCACTGACGTAGCCACACCTGTTTTTACTCAAATCCCTGTGCACTTAATTACTTTCATTCTTTAAGACTTCATTTTTTTTTTACTTCACTTTTTGATTGTGACTCATAACTTTCTTTATAGCATTTACTCAATTTGGAATTATACAGTCCAAATATACATTTTATTATTTATTCATTATCTCTCTCAAACATGACTTTTTTGATCAGAGACTATCTTTTTGCTATGTGTCCTCACTGTCTAGCACTGAACCATTTAAATCATTTGTTAAATCAGTAATTAAATATTTAATGTGTTGAATCCTTGGTCATTGTTGCTTTCCTCTTTTTCTTTCTGAAGTCTTTCATCATCAAAATGATTTGTGTCAGAGGATCAAAACTAAAACCAGGTTTAGAAAAAAACCTGCCTTTCAATGAACTGATGGGACCGTTGAAAATGTCATTTTTTTTGTTAAGACTGATGAAATGCATGCTACTAAGCATTACATAAAGTCTCAATTATGAAAACCATAAAAAATGAGCATATTATATGAGTAGACAAGAGTTCTACATGAGTAAATGACTGGGAAGACTAAAGTTTAGTTATTTCTATAGAGAGGTCAGTTTTATGGAATAAACTTATACTCCATATAAGACAGTAGCAAATCAAAATGGACATGTATTGAGTATAAATGTCAGGTGCTGTTATGGATATTTTTGGCATATTTATATAACTTATTTCTTACAGTGCTATAGGGTAGATACTGTTATCATACCATTTTTACAGATAAGGACTGCAAATTCAAAGGTGTTTTTATGTTTGTTAGTATTACAACCAAGGTGCACCCAGGGAACCTAAAATGTTAAGGGATATGTGGCCGTCTATGCACACAAAGACAAATAAAACATACTCTTAATATGTAAAATGTTTAATAGAATTGATGTGCCTAGGAAGAGTAGAGAAGAAAATTTGTTTTTTTCTGGGCCACTGAAACCCAAAAGCTTGCTGTAAGTCTAAGGCATCTTGTAGGGAACAGCAAGAAAAGGGCCAGTTAAGTTTGGGACAGAAGGAGTGACATAAAAATACGAATCAAGATAATAGTTTCTGTTGTCTCTACTAAGGATGGCCTACTCATGTGTCTATCATAAATGTGTTTCTTCCAAGCCCCCAATTTGTTTCTCTTTCATTCTTCTCCAAGTCTCCTTCTTAACAGTACCAGGGTGCAAATCAGGCTGCAGAAGCAAAAGCCCACAGCCCACATATGTTTACTTATATAACAAGCGTGGCTGCTTAATTCCACCCTTAGTTTCCAGTTTACCTTTTCAGGAAGTCCAGTTCATGGTACACTGGAGCCTGTAGTCCAAGACAGCTGCAGTAAGTGGGGCTAGAAAAAAATGGCACCTTCCCTTCATGGAGGTGTTTCTGGGACATATTGTTTTGTAATAAATGGCACACTTGTATTTGGTACCCATGTAGCTGTGATGGTGACGTTTTAGCACTTTAATTTAATGATGTACTAATATATAAGCTTTAAAAAAGGAAGATTGATTTGCCAATGTTCATGATATTGATATTCCCAGTAAGGCTAGTTAAAATACCAAGTTTATGGCTTGTGATATTTTTGAAAATGTAACTGTTACTGCTTAGCTTGCTCTAGCATAGCATTTACTCAATCCTTCTATTGCATTTACCTTAACATGCCTTATCTCATTTCCTCTTTTCCACAATATGGTGAACTATATGGAATCAGTAGGATTAATCTCTGTGTCCTTATCTATTCAGCAGGTGATTGGAGTGGCCAGTTCTCAGTGCCACTAAGTTATAGAATTGAAAGAGGTATTACCTTGCTCACTGAGGGCAGGAGCCTGAGAAAACACAGAGTTGGATGAAGAACCTGGGGAGCCTATTATCACAAGGGCTGGATATTTGACAATAGGTGACTCTGGGCAAAAAGAGAGATCCCATATGGCACGCAGGGCTCTCTGATTGTACTAGAATGTAGCTGTAGTTGAAGAGAAGTAACACAATATTAGCAAACTTATCTGAAGTCAGCATTCTCTTGATATGTTTATAGTGGAAACATGAGTTTCTCAAATGCACTTGACATAGGAATTCTTCTCCAAAGAGCTTAGAGCTGAATTGCCCATCTTATGAACTCAATCATAGAAGGAAGCAGCAGTCCTTAAGTAAGAAATTCTGTGTGTGGTTTTGTACCCTGACTGTTGAGTATCTTCTGGATGCTGAGCCCTCCTTAATGAAGAGTAAGGTTGAAGACTACTAGGGGTATCACAGGAGCCATTGCTTTTGATCTAAAAAGGAAAAAGTGTGAGGACTGTGGATGGTGGGGGGAGAAGAAAGCTGCTATAACTCACGTAAGATACTTATGAGTATATGGAAATTTTCATGTTCAAACCAGGCGAGTTGGCATGTACCATTAAAGACAGACCCACTGGAACCTCAGCTAAAGGCTAGACATGTACCCTCTCCTGTCTGTTCACTTGTTCACTAGATCACTGTTTTGTTGACTTTTTAAAAGATGTATTGATTTATGCATACAGAACTGGGGTACAGGCCAGACATAGAGGGGCAGTGAGAGATTTACCAGAGACAGAGTGGGAAGCAGAACAAGAAATATACTACTGAGGGGAGCAGTGGGTGGGCAGACCCACATTGTCTGCCACACCATGTGGGTCATGTCCTTGGCCAGGGATCAAATTCATTCTGCAGTGGCTGCGATAACTTCATAGTTACCAGGAAGGGCTCTTGCTTTGTTGGAGGGCTCTTGCTTTGTTGATGTTTTAATACATGCATGACTCTGCCAAAGTGTGGGAGACTCACAGGTGACATGAATGTGTTTCCTGACCTCTAGGTCTCCAGCCCCTCGGGGTTCTAGTAGACTCCACCACAATTTGGGCAGAAAGTGAGGAATGCTTAAGGAAAAAAAAACAGGGATGGGGATTTTAATGGTAGGAATGTGTGAGAGTTCATGGAGCAAATGGCACTGAGTTGGGCTGTAAGAAGAAAATTCAAACAAGTGTGAATGGGGAAGTAGGGGATAAATGAGTGTCAGGGGAATCAATTTCATAGAAGAAAACCACATCTGTACCTACCTTTATAGTCCTATCCCTGAAGGAAGGAGAAATCACACAGGAAAACAGAACTAGCTGTGATTTGGGATTCTTATATGAAATGAGATGTGATAAAATTAATTCCATTTTAAGAACTTGATCTAATAAAACAAAAATATCTTTGTCACATGCCTTTAACTTTTAGCAAATCAGTGTGTAGAGGTGTCTTAATTAGCTTTTTACATGTAATTTTCACATTGTGGCTAATTTATGATGTATATTATCTGAAAATTAACATTTTCTGTTTGAAAATATCTCTCAAATGCTAATTTAGTATAGTCTAGGTAACGGTGGTGGGAAGTCATTCTCTTTGATCATCTTTTAGTCCTCTCAAGCCTGTTCTTCAAAGTCAGAGTTAATTTATCAATCTAAGAGCTAAATGAGTAAACAAAGTGGGATATGATTCACAGAAATTCATGTTATTACTAGACCATCTAGAATGTGTTTGTTTAATAAAGCAAATTACATATAAGTTTTATACCATATATGTAGAGTGTGCTTAGCTTTAAGTCTCCAAAACTGTAAAGACAGTGGTGACAATTCCTTAGTAAGAACTCAAGCTTGAGAAATGTCAAGTCTAATTTTTCATCCAACAGTGACTGTCAGTGTCACACTTCTTGGTGTCTTTACATCCCAGTGAAGGAGCAGGGAGGCATTTGTATTCAGTAATGTAAAGTTGACTAAGTCAAATTCTGTCCTGTGATCTTTGATTTATTACTAATATTGCCCAAGATGCAGTGGGGCTTCTCTGCTTTCATTTAGCATCCATTGCCCAGTGGCAATTAATCTTTATTGCATTCCACAGCTCACCTCTGGTTCGGAATGTTAAAAAGATACCTCAAAAGAGGGGCTGTAATCAGTGTTCTTCAAGATTGAACTCAAGGTTTACCCTCTCAGTGAAGTTTACCCTCTCATACTTTTCTTTTTT
>NW_004567106.1:34147220-34214207 GCF_000260355.1 Condylura cristata | reverse complement strand
GCTGCTCCCCTCAGCAGTGTACTTTGTCAGTCAGCCTGTTCTGCTCCCCACTCTGTCTCTGGTGAATCCTCTCACTGCCCCTGCAACTCTGGCCTATATCCCAGTTCTGTATGCACAAATAAATAAATCTTTAAAAAAAAAAAAAAAAACACAGGAGGCTTGCTCATGATGTAAACTGGGAGTATTGACCTGGCATAATATTAACAACACATCACATCACAACACAACACAACATAACATAACATAACATAACATAACATAACATAACATAACAAACATAACATAACAACATAACATAACATAACGTAACATAACATAGCAACCATAACATAACATAACATAGTCAGTGGCTTGTAAAGTGTGGTCCTACACTATCAGAGTTCACATTACCTGGGAGCTTACTAGTAATGCATGTGTTCAGGTTTATCCAGAACTGAATTTTATCTGGAGGGAAGAGAAGGAGGAACAGCCACTGGTTCTAATGCAGGCTCAAGTGAGAGATCCAGTGTTTTGAATAAATAAGTTACCTTACAAAGCCTGTGGTGATGCTTGTACATGCCTACCTCATCTGTATATCCTCAGGAGATTTAGAAACACACATGCTGAAATAGAGGTGAAGTCTTCTAGTGTTGTCCTTAGATGCAGGCATCAGTTGGAGAATCGTTCCTGCTAACTTCTGGCTTTTGGACTTGTCAGCTTAACTGATGACTCAGCTTCTCTCTGTGACATTGGGTCATTGTGCAAACACAAAGCCATCTCCATTGTTATTTAATCCTTCCTCTCCTTGTGCTTCCCCACTTCATCCTCAAAGGGAAGACTTTTCAGCAAAATATGGCTGTGATTGCTTGGAGTGTTTCACACATCCTGGATTGTTGCACTATAGCAAAATATAGGCAGTGTTTCTTTTTGGTTGATTAATGTTCAATTTGAGGTCTATTATGACCCTCCAAGCTTTAATTACTACATCATTACTCAGTCATTTCCTTGCCATTTTTTATTTATGGCCTTTAGTATCTCTCTGTATGTGTACTTGCCTAATTTTTTTCTGGAAGGATTTCTTCTCCTTAGTTGGGTTTTATGCCATTATTCTCACTTGCCCAGATTGTTATTTATCTTGGTTCCCTATGTGTGCTTTCTGTTTTGTTTTCTTACCAATATGATTTCTTATACATTCTTTTTCTCCTTTTCTTGGGATTCATGTTTCTTTTGCCCTTGGAAATAACGCTTTAAGTTTTTGCAAACTCTATCCCTTCTCCTCATCACACATTTAACTCAGTTGTTCCATTTTGGCTGCTTGGTGTCATTGACCTTGCCCAAACACCTTGAGGCCTAGTTGTATAGCTGGGATTGCTCTTGTCCTTTCTGAAAGGCCAGTTGAGATCAAGGAAAGTATGAGGATAAATTGTTTTTCTTTTATTCAACAGTATGCTGCTAAAAATAATTTTTAGATGTTCTTTGAATGCTTTGTCAACACTCCTTCCTCAATCCCCTGCTTCAGAAGAATTTAGGACTTGGTTTACTTGCTTGCATATTTTCTGAGGTTCTACCCCAGACATGCTGCTTCTCTTCTAGAAGAGAAGTTCAGTAGTGTGTTTTAATAAGTCCTCAAAGTTATTCTGATGCCCACTTAATTTTGAGAATCACCGTTATTAAAGAGATGCGTTTTGGGAGACCCATCTCAGTCAGAAATAAATTTATATCATTTCAGTCCTTACATTGCTCTGGTTAATAATTTCAATGGCAGTTGTATTTTGCTTTCTACTGTGTATGTGTTTTTTCAGCAACATTGCCATAGAGTTTTAAGAAAATTTTCAGTAATGGGAACAATAACACCACAGAGCCCTGGAGCAATAACTCATATAATGAATTTAGCAATAGCGATATCAATCAACTTCATCACTAAATATTTGAAATGTTTCAGGAACTAAGAAGTCTTACCTTCATTTTTTAAAATTTAATTTCTAAAATCCTTTGTGGGTAGATATTCCAGTCACGTTTTCAGAGAATGAAAGATTAAGGAATAAGGAATTGAGTTTTGTAATTCTGTATAGTCATAATGCTGGGTCTGCTTATTTCTGTGTTTTGTGACCTTGAAGAAACTACATAATTCCTCCTTTTGTCAGTTTCCCTGTCTGTAAAGTTGGATGCTGGAGGATTTCTATCATTTGTTGGTAGATGCCTTAATCAGGACAATTCATGCAATGCACTTAGAGTGAGGCCTAGTTTTCTAAGTAAATATTTTCTGTCCTCTTGTCTGCACCTTTAAAACTATCTCTTTTATGTTTATTTACTTTGGAGCTTTCACTTTACTTACCTATAAGATGGGATTCTAATTTTTCTGTTTTGTTTTGTTTTCTTGTTTGTTCCCTGTCTGTATAAAGTCATCATATTTAGACTTTGGCATGTCTGTTTAATTCTACCATCTTGCTCCAATTTCATGAACACAATTAACTTCTGGTGCAGACCCTCGAGGGAGCTCAGCATTCTTTCTGATGCCCCTCTCTGGCTTTCTGGGACCAGTTATTATAAGCTTTGATACCAGGAGGAACAAGAGCAGACTCCCTTCTGGTCCCCCTTGTCTCTGTTAAAGGACCCCAAGATGGGTTTAGGGTCTTTGAGGTGTGTTCAAAGACACACTCTGGGGTTTCTCTGATTCTGCTACTAGTGTAGTATCAATTGCCTCATTGAAACAAACAATACTTTTTGCCTGTACCTTTTTGGGTTTAATGTGGGAGAAGATGGCTATTTCCTCTAGTGGATCAGGAGGTGGGTTTTAATAGAGCTTATGAGGTTGATAAGGGCTTTGAAGACAGGTGTAACTGTAACAGATAGCTGTAACTGTAGCATTGAGAATTTATTGTTAAAAACATCAAGCCATGATTGCTCTTCTGGCCCATACTCTTTCTCTGTGCTCTTACTACCTTGTGTTCATGTGGAAGATTCTGTTTGATAATTAACACCTGGGATATCCTATCTTATATTTTTGCTATAAATTGGTGACAACAATACTTTAGCCTCTCATGCTAAAATGATGGAAAGCTGCTGGTCTAATTTCACATGTCCCAAGAGGGCCGTCAACATACAGCTAGTCTCACTGCATCATGATTTTGGTTTAGTGGCTGGTAAAAGTGTCATGTGAAATGTTGCCCAAGAGTCACACAGGAATAGGAAAAGGGAGAGCAATAAAGAGATAATAAACATCAGTTCTGTCAAGTCTGTTTTGGGTATTTTGCCTCCGTTTTGTGATTTAACATGCACAACAGTACTATGAAGTGGGTTTTATGGAATTCTGTACATCTCACAAAGATATGGAATGCTTGGTGCAAGCTTACCCCAGCTTTGACCAAGCTCTTAGCATTATCATTCTTTCCATAGCAGTTTAGTGTTATAATTGTTGCAAAACAGACATCCTTTCTCTTTGGCTAAAATATAGTAAAAGTTCACATAATGCTCTGAGGCCTGTGAGAAGACTATTGTACTTCATCTGACCCTCAGTTGGAGGTGAAGCCACATTAAAAAGGTTCAGAGTGGAAAAGAAGCCTCCATAGATAAGAGGTGATGAGGCTCACTCCAGGGCTTGCCCAGAGTGTACAGAATGGATTGGGCTCATCCAATGGAAATACAGGAGAGCTGTATTTCAGCTGTCAATCAACTGAATCAGTCAGCAATATCAGGCTCAGACAAAGATGGCAAGGGGAGCCCAGAAGTAGAGCAGCAGAAGGTACTATCAATAGAATGTGGCCACCATGTGCTCAGCACTTAATCACTGAGCCCCAGCCCAATAGGTTCCTGATCTGCACAACTGAGAACAGGAAGGAATAAGACTACTTAAAAATAAGTTCAAAATTTATAGAAATAAAGTATGTAAGGGGACATCTCACAGCAGCTGGGTCACACACCGCAACCCTCACTGATATTTAGGGATAAATGAAATATGAGAGGCCTTTATATCTTTGTCTTGGAAGAGATAGTTTCATAGACCCACCCACTCTAATAAGACAGAAGAGATCGATCAGTTTAACATCGTCAGACATGATGGCATTATGTCTGTGAAGGCAATTTGTGAACTGTTCTGGGGCAGGAAGAAACTTGAAATTGTAGACCTTAAAAAGTGAATTCTATGACTGTCTAGTCTAGTTCTATGATAAATAAGACATCTCTTCTTTTGTGGCTTTATCAGTCTTGTGGACTTGTTGGAGGTCAGTTCATAGGAAATGTGTGACTTTGCTCTATAATGATAACACACATTATAAAATGCTATATACTTAGTATTTCACACTAACCAGGGTTTTATAGAACGTGTAGTTACAACTTCTTTTGGTAACTGATATTCTAGATGAGTGAGTGATGATAGCACAGTTTGGTACTCCAGCTATTGTGGTTTCTGTTCTACTGCTCTTGAAATTGAAGAGTAAAGAAAAGAATTAATGTGAAAAATATGGCTGGATATTTCCAAGTGGAGCTTTTCAAGTGCCTACAGTGAATGTAGTTTATACCAGAATGTTGTAATTGAACCAGTGCCTTAAATTTAAAATACAAAACAGCTGTTCAGTTAATAATTAATAATTGTGTCTTATGATAGTAAAATCTTACTAGTAACATTCATAATCATAGTTTTTTCAAAAGCTTTCTGTAAGGATACTGACCTTAAAATCAACATAGGTAACAAAAGATTTGTGTCTGCCTTATCTAAGGAAATCAGTCAAGAAGAAATGGGTAAATATGATAAGATGGATGGTGTATAACAGAGTCAAGAGAAGGGTTTCTCCAAGCTGATTTACATATTGATTACTTAAATTACTCCTTAATTTAGTGCCTGCTAATAAACTGTGTCTTGGAAATGTTTCTAGAACATTTATTGGCTGCAGTAATTCTACCTACATTGTATGCAGATCACATCCTCATTAAATATTGATGGCTCATGAAATGTTAATGGAATGTTAATGTGAAATGCAAGGATGTCCTCCCTGGGAACTAGGAACTGGGAGCTAACTGAAAATGACCTGCCTCCTATCTTTCATGTTCTGTCTTCTTTTTGCTGTTTTTTTTTTTTTTTGTCTATTCATTTCCCTGTGATCAAGAGAGTCAGGTTTGTTCCTTGATTAGACAATCTCAGATTAAAATTTTTTATCTTTCTTTTTTTAAAACATTTCAAAGGACATGCTTATTAGGAAAATGAAAAAAGAAAGAAAGTTACCTGCATAGTCAAAAGAAATGCTCAGATTAAAAAAAATTTTTTTTAAAGATTTATTTGTGCATACAGAACTGGGGTACAGGCCAGAGGCTCAGGGGCAGCGAGAGGCTTCACCGGAAACAGAGTGGGGAGCAGAACAGGCAGATCTACGAAGTACACTGCTGAGGGGAGCAGCGGATGGGTCAGGAGAGGTCTACCGCGCCATGTGGTCACCTCCAGGGCAGGCAGGGATTGAACTCACACTAAAGTGACTTTAGCTTCTTAGTGCTGTGCTTTAACCCAGTGCACCACCAGGGAGGGCCAGATTAAAAATTTTTTAAAGAGAAATGAAGGTTCAATAATTGATGAGAATTGAGTTTTTCTTCTCGTCTGCTTTCCTGAATTGGAATTGCTAGGTAGAACCAGAAATAGTTATCCTAAAAGGAAAAGGGTGATTTGGGGTCAGTCTAATGAGGCTGTTAGTATTCAGGTAGATCACACAGAAGAGAGAATGAAAAGGAAACAAACCTTTCTATGTGCTTCATAGGGCGACACTGTTGAGAGTGGTGCAAGGTGAATAAAAGATAACTCAAAGTCCAAGTAGTGAGAGTGACTTAGAGTATTTCACATCTCTGAAGATGCAGCAGATAGCCAGTCTCACATCTATTTATGGGTCAGATCCAGGAAAGGTGGGTGAGTATGGGAAGAAATGTGTGGAGGAATGTGTATGGTGGGGATATGGATCAGGGATACACATAATAGTCTGGCACAAGCTAGGGGAGAGTGAATAGGGGCTATTTCTTGGAGTGCTTCATTGTTGATGCTGATCAAAATATCCTATCTCTCTCTAGTCTTTGTTTACACTAAACTTTCTGTCAAGGTAGTCTAGCTGGTTGGCTTATCTGTCCATAATATCTGCCTACTGTTTTCAGCAGATATGCTCATACCAAGACTTTTGTCCTGGTGAGAAACCTCTGCCTGACTCTACATGTTAGCTTGACCAGCAACAAATTTGGGTGCCAAGCACAACCCTGATAACAAAGGGAACAGGGATATCCACATCTCCTCCTTTCTTGTTATTCAAGCTAGAGCTCTGAAGAGTTGGGTAATGGCTGATATTTCAAGGGTTCCAGCATTGTCCTGCCTGCTTTATAGGAGAAAGGCTTTCATTGGATTTTATGTTCAGCTTTTCCAGAGAAACACAAATGGAACAAAAAAATTGCACATGTATACCCTGAAGAGACCTGAAGGGAGACTCTATCACAAATCCTGACAGTGAAGGCTGAATTCATGATGATATTTAATGTACAATTATTTATGTGGGCATATTCACCAAACGGTTGAAAAGTTTCACAAAATTGAGATGGTTCATGAATTCTTAGACACTCATGAGGATGATAAAATGATAATGCTAAAGGCAATGAAAACTACCTTAAAGATGAGTCATGAAATGGAAGACAGGATTGAATATTTATATTGTGTATAATAATTATACTTAAATAAAGATCTCATGCTGGAATAAATATACCCACATAGAAATAGTTGATTTCTTATTGGAGTACTATCAACACATAGTATGTGTCTATGAGTGCATAGGTACAATTGTTAAGGTGTTTTGCAGAAAAAAAATAGAACACATTTTTTCAATTAAACTCCTATTCATCATTATGGTTAGACAATTTCCCTATATGAACTTCTGCATATTACTATTTGAATCACCATCTATATTAATAAAAATACATTTACCTACTTTTCCTTTAAAAGTTTCTTCCTTTACATTTCTTTCTGAAAGCCTTCCTTTCCTTGTCCTCTTGGTTTCTTGTCTGCTTCTGCTTGCCTGTTTTGGTCATTCCTATGTGTTGATTGCCCTGTCAGCACATGGCACTCAATATAAGCCACCTTAATCTCTCCTTGCATTGCTTCATGGTAGTCATGAAGGACTGTACTCTCTCATTCCTGTTACCTATCTGTTCTCAACACTCCTAGATCTTTTCAGAACAACAACAACAACAAAATGTTATATTACTTGCCTGCCTAATCCTCACACACAGTTAACATCTCAGAGTTTATACCCTCCAAGGCCCTGGTGCCATAACATTGCCCATCTCTACTGTCTCTTGGCTCAGTCTGAACCTTCTCCTGGAACCTTAACTGTAACCTTGTGAGACTTCAAGCCCCTCCATGTCAGAGACAAGGCAATGTGCTGGTCTGCCCCAAATGTATCTTACTGGATTCAGGGAGGGACTCTGCCTTGATCTGTTTGCCTGGAGTGTTCTTACTCCCAGTCCAAGCTCTTTTTCATCTTTTGATTATCAGTAGTCACCTGATCCTGTAAACTCTCCTCCCTAGGCTTTGCATATTGCTTTTTAACACGTCCACAGTAATTTATTATTGTCTGTCTATCTATCTATCTATCTATCTATCTATCTATCTATCTATCTATCTATCTATCTATCTATCTATCATTTACCTATCTGACATTTGTGGTAATCTCTAATTACCCTTTTCTTTTTATCTTTCTTTCAATTAGATAGAATGTTCCATGAGGTCAGAACCTTGGTTTATGGGACCTATGAAGCATCATGGTAGATAATAATAGGTGCTCATTCACTGTCACTGATTTAAGAGAATTATATACCACTCCTAAAAAGTTCATAGTTGAGAAAAAGAACATAAGATGGAGCATTGCATTGCTGTAGGTGCTACTGGGAGTCACTTACTCAAGGTAGTTTAGCTTTCTGGGGGGTACCAGACACCTACACTTGGGAAGCTGAAGATAGCTGGATGGAGATGGAGAAACTGGTAAGACAGGTGGCATGCTTAAATATCATTCCTTTTTTGTTGTTGTTGTGAATTTGAAGGTCGGTAATTTTAAAATAAAGTTGTTTTCACTTTATTCTATGAGTAGAATGGCTCCTCTGGTTGTGGCAAGAATACCTCAAAATAGCTTAAAATAAGAAGAAAGTTGATTAGATGGGCCAGAGGATTCTCAGAGGAAATCTGTGCATACAGACCTCCAGGACAGGAAATTAACTGTTTAAAGTAGAACCAGCCATTCACATGCACCAAGGCTCCTACTGCTTCTCCTCTCATTTCCTTGGTATCTTAGCTTACTATTCTTCACTCCTCCTTCCTCCCCCCCCCACACCCTTTAAGGCTCATATTCAGATAGCTCATGAGCTCATGTTTTGCCCTTTCTATGTTATGTGTCACAGAGAAGGCCTCTAGTTCATCTGGCTTATATCACATGTCCCTTAAGCATGGTTAAACACTGTCAGGAGTGAAAACTTTTGTAAACATACTATGTCTGTAGGAAATATATGATTTAAATGTGGGAGTTGCAGTCACAGAAGAAGAGTTACTATTTCCTACAAAGGACAATAGTGGTTTTGTTACTTAAGTAAAAAGTACTGTTTGGAAAACTCTCCATAGGCACCTTGGTATAAATGGAAAAAAACAAATAAAATACCTTTTTATAGACTTGAGGGAATTTTAGGTCCTATATATTTATATAAACTTATAGTCCAATTTTGGCCTTCTTGGGGCTTAGTCTGGTGTGGCTCTCTTTTTCTTTGTTAGTGTTGCTCACATTTTTAATGTCTTTCACCAACTTATTTCCCTATCACATTCCTTTCCCCCCTGCAGATTGTGCTTGAGAATAGTAGCAGAGAAGATAAGCATGAGTGTCCCTTTGGCCGCAGCAGTATAGAACTGACCAAGATGCTGTGTGAGATCCTGAAAGTGGGAGAGCTGCGTAAGTACACTTGCTTCCCATTTAGTATGAGGCCAGCCAAAGAATCACCTTTCATGGCTGTACTCAGACCTATATGGAATATTTCGAGTTGCCAAAAGCTATGTGAGGGCATCACTTTGGACTGAATTTCTTTGCTCAGATTTCCAGTGGGTGCATTTCTGCCTGTACACTCTGGGAGTAAACATTACTAAAAGCTATGTGAATGGAAAGATCTTCCGGTATTGTGAATGAATTTTAAATATTACAAAAATGAGTGTATATTAAAGCTACCTAATATTTAATGCTCTGTTTAGAAGAAGGATCAAAAGATTGTTTTATTTTTCAATTCCTATTTAAAATCTAACTGTAGATCATATTCTTGTCTTTCTTTCGAAATAATCTTTCTGTATCAAGAAAAAGTGAATAACATTGAAATCCTCTTGCTCCTTGTGTCTCACTTGTTTAGATTGTTTTTTCTAAGAAGACATTGAAATTTTGTTCATTAGCTTTATTTGACTTTAACCTATTGTGGAGAATCTAATTTAATCTGTCCTCACAATTACGACTGGTGTTGAACCTCCTTAAAACTCTGGATTCCATTTTTTCCATGCCTTTCACTCCAATGTACAGTTAAATCTTTCCTCATATGTTTAATACTTGGCTACTTGAGAATACTTCATATCAGAAAGATGTCTGGCATTTGGTACTATTGTGAAAACATAAATATTTAGTTAACTGCTTGAAAGCTTACAATTATGGTATGAAATTATTAATGAGAAGGAATCTGATTATGTAAATTGGAAACTAAGTTATGATTTATGTGCAATATAGAAGTGACTGCTATGACAAACTAGAATTGGACCTTGGTGAGAAAAATACTAAAAATTTCAGCTGTTTGAGTAAGCACAGTGGAAAGTATAGAGGGCTAAAGAAAGAACCTGAAATTGATGGGGAACTGTTCATTATTTATGAGCCTACATTAGGACATTTCTGTATTAGAAGAGTAGCAGTCTCATCTGAGCAATTTCTATGTCAATCTACTGTAATTTGCTGGTCACCAGCAACAATTACATTTCAGTTTTCCTGGGCCCTAGACCTGAGTCATACAACCCCACTATTCATTAGACTAACTTCTTGCGACTTCTGTCTGCTATATAGCTGATATATTTCAGCTGAAGGATTGAAGACTTGAATCAAATAAGTCCTATTGCATTTCTCATTCTGATAACTGCTGCAAATATCATGTTTACCTCACTTTTATGGGTAACAGCTCTCCTTGTTTTTAACAAACAAGTCATTTGTTAAAAATCATTGCAAAATGATGTAAGATTTTCAGAAACTGGAAAACAATCATGCTTTATTTGATTGTTTTTTCTTGTGTACATCTTACTGCTCCAAATTGCCTTTTCCTTGCTTTCTTGGCCATTTCCAATTTCCCTATACAGATTTTGGCTACCAGTTCTTTTTTTTTTTCCCCCCAATTTCAGCAATTCCAGCTACAGCATTTATTTCTTAAAATACACATTCATTAAATCATCCTTTGGTTTCCCTGTGAAATTCCCATCATCAAGTTAGCTGTGCACCATCACCATGGTCCCTGATGATTTTGATTTTATTATAGTTATTTTTTTCCCCCAGTTCCTTTTTTGTTTCAGTATATTGCCAGCCCCATCCATGTTACTACTATGAAGGACATGAGTTTATCCCTTTTAGCAGCTGAGTAGTATTCCACTGTGTAAAATACCACATCTTCTTGACCCAGTCATCTATTTTTGGGCATCTGTGTTGCTTCCATAGCTTACCTATTTTAAATTGTGCTGCAGGATGCATAGGGCTGCAGATGTCCTTTTGAGTTAATGTTTTTGTGTTCTTCTGGCTACCAGTTCTTAATGTTGATGGCAAACAAACAGACAAAAAAAAAAAGGTATATTCTTTTCTGCAATGACTGCCATTCCCACATCCCTGCTCTTCTCCTTTGCTCAAGAGACATATGTCCAGCCAGCTGAAAGTCAAGCCATCACAGATATGGTTCTGACAGAGATAAAGGAGAATGTTGGAAATGAAAGGGGACTGGGTTCTTTCTTATCTTTGCCAATTATGATTGTCATGTCTTTGGGTAACTTACACATGCCATTGCGCTCTTACTTACATCCTCCAGTTTTTATCAGAAATTGATTGGTGGCATTTTACATGATTATCTGAGTAGTTGTGTTCATTTGACTTGATTGCAGGTAACCTCAGAGACTGCAGTTGCAATGGTAGTGGTGAGAGAAGTCCCTTTGGAAAAGATAATATTCAACCTGGGGGCACTAACTTGGAAAAGATCACCAAATTCCAGTCGTGTGTGAGCAAGTTAAATGTGGCTCCATTGTGTGGGTGGAGGAGTCTTGTTGGTGGGAGTCTGGAAAGACAGTGCCTCTCTAGTGAATATCAATTCTGTGTTTTAGTGGAGGGGAGGAGTATAGAGTAAATGTTAGTCTCTTGTGTATATCATCTTTCCTGGACAATTGAGGATCTGGTAGTCAACCAGGTACTAGAACAGAACCTCATTCCTATAGACTCAAATAACAGAGTGGAGATTAAGATAGGGGCTATTTTTACACTGTATGTTATTTAACATACAGTATTCTGATACAACTGTGTTAGTACTTGGTCAGGCCTGGTCTCTGCAGTGAGGTTGAGCATGGATAGTTAGGGCCCAGTGTGTGTAAGATGACAAACATAAATTTATTCATTTATTCAATAAACCTATTGAGTATTTGAAATGACCTATGGTGAACATTTCAGAGACAGAGGTCAGTGTACGTACATACATATATATACATATAGATATGTGTGTAAATATATATATATATATATATAATCTGTTCTAAAACATTTCCTAAATGTTCTTCATAATATAAGCTTTCATTTGAACCTGTTGCTTGTCATTTCTGAAGAGACCATTCTGGATATTTTTATTTTATATTTTTTAAAGATTTCATTTATGCATACAGAAATGGAGTATAGGCCCTAGGTGCAAGGGCAGTGAGAGGGTTCACCAGAGATGGAGTGGGGAGCAGAACAGGCAGGTCAATGAAGTATATTGCTGAGGGGAGCAGTGGGCCTGATGGGAGAGGTCTGCAGTTCCATGTACATCACTTTCTTGGCCTGGGTTTGAACTCAGCTGAAACTTGGCTAAAGCGCTGGGGCTAGCTTCACAGTGCTGCACTTCAACTTGTTGTGCCACCTGGAAGAGCCATATTAACTTGTGCCATTTGGAAGAGCCATATTCTGGATATTTTGCAAGGCTTACGAGAGATTCACACTTTTTTTGAGTCTGCATGCCCAAATGAGCTGTTTTCTGTTCATGAAGTATTAAAGGATTACTATCTTATGATTGAGTGCTAGACATCATATGATGAAACATCCTGTGGTCAGAGGAAAATTGCTTTTTAATAGATTGCCTTTTGCCCAATGCCATATTAAATAAGTTCTAATATGAAAAACAAATCTGAGTGCACCCTGATGTTGAAGGAGATGCCTAATTTTTTTTCTGAAGAAATTTGGTTTCACATGCAAATCCCATTCCTGTTGTTTTCTATGTGTTGATTTTCCTCCATCCTGTGTCCATGGTGCTTCTCAGACTTGTGTTAGTAATTGACCTGAAAGATTGTGGTCACTTTCAGTTGTAAACAAGTGCTAACACTAGGAAGTCCTCATTTAAAAATCTGATTGAAAATAAAAAAGGGGGGGTGGGTAGCACATAAAAAAGTAGAAATATCCAATTTTCTATAAATAGTTTTTCTTTTGGTTTAACTTAAGGTGTTTTGAGGAAATTCACTTCTGAAGTAACAATTATATTTTGGTACATAAACCAAACATTAATATTTAATTAAATTAGTGATACCAAATATTTATACACAGTGTTTTTTGTAGATTACATTTTTAAAAACACTTTTTCTGCTTCCCAATTATTGACATTACAGGAGGCAAATATTTAATAGTGTGTCTAAAAAACAATGCATAGCTATATTCTCAGACCACTTTATCAAGGTTATTTTAATTGATGTCTGTAACACCCCAGGAGCTAATCAGGATAAATGGCATCTATGTTTATTGAAGGGGTGAGGAGTTGCACTTTCTGCATATTATCTCAGGTCACTGAGCTCAAATCAAGGTTGAGAATGCCCCAAGCACTGTGTATAAAGAGACAGGAAGTCCAGTGATTGTATGTTGGCCCCTGAATGGCCCATCTTTGAGTTGGGTATCTTGGACATGATTTTTTTGTTCTGAGCTTCTGGTTTCTTATCTAGAAAGTTAAGATAACACCTACTATACATAGTTGTTGGGAGGACTAAATGTCATAATATATGCTTCATTAATTAGAAGGATAGTTTTCTTGTAATTAATAGAATTTCACTTTCCATAAGCAAATTGCAGTTTCAACATCAGAGTTTGCTCTGATTTAAGTGACAGCAGGACCTTGAACCTGAAATAATGTCCCTTGCTTCTGCACTCTCCATTTTCTTTGAAATTATTCTTCATAAACTCTTTGTCTCTGTAAGATCTTTTTGAGAGCAAGGCACTTGTTTTCCTTTAGTTTCAATTTTTAAAACTATTAAAAATGTTCATGGACTGGAATGTGGCCACATATTTCCATAGCCTGAGTCCTAGTTGGAGGAGCAAGATCAAAGTAGAGGGAAGACCAAATCTTCCAAGAAGAGGTGTATTTTGGGAGTGTCATAGGGAGAACTTGGGGGAGGAATCAAGAAGTGGGAGTAGAAAGGCTTAGCACAGACAAAAAGATACTAATTAGGGATGTGAAGTCCTTATGAAGATACCCAGCTACTAACTGGTGATTTAAAAAAATGATAATTATTGCTTTAGTTACTATAACATTGGTTCAAAAGCAATAATATCTTGCTAAAAGATGCAACAAAATCTTTATTTCTTATACAAATAGGCTAATTTCTTATCTTTTACATATGGAGCACCTCATCCAGTGATACCCCTGTGTTAGGTAGAGTTAGCATATTTCTTTTTGTCTTCCACTCTTCAGTAAACTGCAGAGTTCCTTCTCTGAGTCAAGAGCCAAACATGGTTCTAAGTTCATGGTTCATGAACTTAGAATATATCCTCCATCCCTAAATAGCTTATGGGCTTAAAGGAAACAAGAAAATAGAGTAAGTGATGATAGAAGAGTCAGAACATAAGATTTGTACAGAAGATTTTGACTCTCATCTTATAGGCAATAGGAAGTAATCTAAGAAGAACTGTCCCAGCTGTGGGCAAAAAAAAATTTCTAGAATTAGATTTTGTCACCTGTTTGTAAGCTTGGTAATGTACAAGGTCTGGATTAAGACAGGCTTATCTCATTACAGCCCTGATTCAGATAATGCAGCAGTCAAGAGACTTCCAGCTGCAAGTAATAGAAATCCCAACTCAAAATAGACCATTTCAGAAGAACATCTATTGAATGTCATTAATGTCTTTATTGCAGAGTTGAGTAGGTACTAGGACTAACTGAACTGTTCACTGATGTCATCAAGGACCCAAAATATTCTATGTTTTGGTTTTGCCTTCTTTGGTGTACTGAATTTTTCTTCAGGGTAGTAACAAAATAGTGACTGCCATCATTTGGTCCAGAGGAACAAAAGGCTGTCTCTTCCAGGGAGTCACTGTTAGTTGTGTGGAAATATTTCCAGAAAACCTTTGACAAACTTTCATTTCTCCTTGGCTGAGACTGTAATCTGTGCCTATGCTTAATTCAGCCATTGATAAGGCAAATTCAACCTTCCAGTGGGATCAGTCATTAACTGCATTTTAAACTAGGTTCCAAACCAACCTTCCCTGAAGTGTATGACTACGGATAGTAGATAGCTAAAGAAAATAGGGGTTCATTTAAGAGGAAAATAGCTACTTGAAATGCTTAATTTTGTCCCTTTATAAAACAACAACAACAACAACCTTTTTGCATTTTCTATGCTGCTGCAGAATGTTATAACAAATTGAAGTCATATTACAGCCCTCTGTCATTTTGCCTTTTTTGGGAATTGGGGAAATACACTAGTGTTTTTGTTAATGAAACTATATGAAAGGCTGCTGAAAAATGGAAATTGAGGTTTGATTATTATGTATTTCATTTTCATCACCAAAATGCTAGGACTCCACTTTCTTTTCTGTAAATGGTTATTTCCACTTCCTCAATTATGCTTTTGTGTGTAGGTTATTCTCAGATGTATTCTGAAGGGCAGAATGACATACATTTATGATTGAACCATTCCTATTTCTCTGAAACAATTTTAGCATCTTCGTAGTTTGACCACATATAAATTAAAATTATATAATGACTTCTCTGGTTAAAAAACGAGAATGAAATCTACATTACACAGGCTGAAATGTTCAGCATTACCCTACTTTGTCTTTCAGTAGCAATATTTATTACAACACACCAGTGATGTTGAGTGGAACACCTTATGTAATTTATCACTCAGGCACCTCGGCTTTAGCAAGTAAAAATAAAACAGATGAGCAATCTGAAGGACTCTTTGGAGTGCAGCAGCAATTAGAACAGACACTTAACTCTGGGACATTGGTGTTTTCACATTTTGAGAACTCCTATCCATCACTTTCATTCTTAGAATATCTTTGCTAAGAAAAAACATTAAGAAAATTAGCTCTTATCAATTAAATCTCTAGTACTGCTTTATCCTCTGATTCTAACCTGAAGCCTCTTGGATCTTGATTCTATTTCTACTTTCTTATTTCATAAATTTATTTATTTTTGGTAAACGAACTTAATTTAGTATCTCCTCATCAGGTATCATTTCCATAGTCCACAGACTACCAAACCACCCATAACTACCTTCATATTTTATTTAAACCGTAGTTTTAAAATAAGAATGTTGCCCAGAACATTCAATATAAAATAAATGTGCAAGACCAGAGTCTAATTTTAGAAAGTAATATCCACTTTTGACCCAAATACAAAAAGTCATACAAAGGAGTATAAAAACCATTCATGAGTGATTATTTAGAATAATTGTTAAACTGATACCAGGATTTATAATTTGTTAATACAAAGCAAGAACATTTAACATATGATTCTCTCCGCTTAGCTGATGTAAAGGGCTTTTGGCAAGAGGGTTAGCCATCATGCTCCTTAGCCTCCCTTTTGTAACCTGAAAAATCATCAGGATCATCATCTGAGACTATTTGAGAAAATATAGGTTAACGTGTTTTATTCTCTATGAAATGATCTGTTGTGAAGGAAATAACATTAACTCAAATACACACACATTTAAATATATCAAGACGTATTCTGTAACAAAGCCAACTCTGTATTTCATGAACTGTCTTCAGAATTTGAAGTTCTGCAGTGGTTTGTTGGTATTTCAGAAGGCAGTACTTTAGTTACTTCTAAAATCATAATGCGGCGTTTATCTCCATAGGGAATGAAATCTGACCACTTAAAGGAGATTATATCAAGTAATCTCAACTTTGAATGGATGAAAATAATTTTTTTTCATAGTCTTAAGTACTTTCTCCTTCTCAAATTATTTCTATGATAGTATGTAGCTGCAAATACTCAGCATTTGTTCTTGTCTCTTCAGCTATAGATTGAGAGGGATACCTGGTAGATCTCCCCAGCCTCTAAGTGAAGAGAGACATAGACATGATGAAAGAACACAATTGTCCAGTGTCTTCTCCTTTTGTACTTTATCTGTGCCCTTTTTGTTATACTTTCTATTGTTTGTCACTCTTTTCCTTTTATTCCTGACCCAGATTTTCCTAAAGTTGAGGTGGCTTATAGGAAAGCTATATAGATAATAAAAACAAATATGTAAAGAAACCAAAACCAAAGGCAAATAAAAATAAAATGAAAAAGTAGATTATGAATGTTTACAAGATATGTTATAAAGAACTTTGTTTTTCCTGGCCATGTGTCCTGGATTTGAAAATGTATTTTTACCAAGGATGCAAAAGTAGCTCAATAAGAGAAAACAAATCAATGCCAATGCTAAGACAAAATTAGTATTTGATAACATTTAATATCAATGTTAATATGATGGAATGGGCACATTCATACTATCATGGAAAGAAAACAAGCCAAAAATATAATTAAAGGAGTGGTAACATAACAGCTTCCCTTCTAAAAACTGGAACAAAAGTTGGATGCTATAGGATG
This sequence comes from Condylura cristata, assembly GCF_000260355.1. Taxonomy (NCBI): domain Eukaryota; kingdom Metazoa; phylum Chordata; class Mammalia; order Eulipotyphla; family Talpidae; genus Condylura; species Condylura cristata. The sequence continues at coordinate 34,197,131 of NW_004567106.1, read as the reverse complement.
CTAAAATCCATCATTATTATTACTTCTTGATCTGAAGACACAAACAGATATATAGTTCATTTATAGAAACAAAGTATTTTGTAGACAATTAAAATTTTCTATCTAGAAATCCCTAAAGAAGCAAAGGAAATTTCGTTAGAAGGAATGCAATTTAGAAAAGCAGTTACATAGCAGATAAACAAAAATTAGCAGTTTTTCCATATGTCAATATTCATTAGTTAATTGTAAAATGGCTGAAAAAATTATTTTTAGTAGTGGCAATAAAAATGTAAACTGCTTCAGAATAATAATGTTTTCTTAACAGGAAACAATTTGAACTTCTGCAAAGAAAGCTATAAGGTTTTTCTAAATATACAGCACAAGTTTCAAGTATATAAATAATCAAATGCTTTATTCCTGATAGGAAAACATTAATACTGTAATACAGATGGAAGTTTCCTCAAATCAATGTGCAGATTTATATCTCATTGCCAAGTACCAATGGGAATTAGAATGGGAATTTGTCAGAATGTTTAGAGTTCATTTGGTAGAATAAGTAGGTGAAAGTTGTTAAGGAACAAATTATAAAGAAAAGCAATGAAAAAATCAATAGAAATAAAAAATGCTTATTTTTTGAAACTTTTTCTTCAAGAAGTCTGAAGATTGCATGCATCTATAGTCACATATTAACATTTTACCATACTTGCTTTGTTCTTTTCTTTCTCTTCTCCCCCACTCCATACCACACAGATTGTCACACATTTTATGAAAATTGGAAAATTATATTTTGGTGGCACACACATTTTGTAATGTGATTTGAAGAAAAATTCAAAATAAATAAACAAAAAATATTTGAAGTTGGATCTTTTAGAGAGAACCCTGCCTAGCAAGAGGCTTCCTTGGAGAGCTGTGGGAGGCAGGTACCACTGGAAGGCATCAGTGTTGAAGTAGTATCAAGAGCCTGGCGCAGAGCATCTAATTATAGGTGAAGGCCTGGGAGTGACTCACTGTTACCTACCATTCTATCTTCCAGGCTTAGGTCAGGGCCTGATGCCCACAGGGCCTTTCCTTGATGAAACTTACATTTACCTTCCCTTTTGGTCTTCAGCACAGTAGGTGTGGCTTACCTAAAACCTGGTGGCTACAGTTGAGAAACTAGGTTTTGGGACATGCAGCTTCTTCTTTAAGTTGGAAAATTATAAGAAAAGGAAAGACATAAGTCATTGGTCTCTAGTAGATGAAGGAGGCAGTTTGCGTGGATGGCATCTCCACTCCTCATCTGGAAAATCAACACAGCAACTACATTACTAATCTTGTTCTCAAAATGTAAAATGTTAACCCAAGTTAGCCTCTTTCTAGAGATGTGTCTCTTCTGACCCCCAGACTTAGACTCACAAGCTACTTTCTTCCTGAGCAGTAGTCTTTGTCTTCCAGTGAGTCTTTAGGTGTGTGGCATGTGTGAGATTGTGATTCACCGGACCATGAGTAAAAGGTTCCAGTATGTTATAAAGGGAATGTTAATTTGAAAGGGCAACATAAAATAAGAGGTAGTCAAAGCAGAATGCTGGATAATTCATATAGGTCGTACAATGGCTTAAGATTACAAAAAAATAAGTTAAAAATAACAGAAATCAGGATGACAGACTATATTAACATACTGATGAACTGTTAACCTGTAAGGTTTGTTTTGAAAACCAAAGTGTATACAACTAAAGCAAAAATAAAAAAAAAAAAGGAAAACCCCAGAAACTTAGCTCCAATTTCAGCACACTTTCCTCAGCAGGTGTGACTTCACAGGGAGTCCCCAATGAGGGGTTGGAGCAGCAGAGAGCAGACCACTCTAGGATGCCTATTAAAACAGCCCACCCCTTGTGGAAAAAAAGAAACTCTTCTGCATTGCTGGTGGGAATGCAAACTAGCACAACCACTTGGAAAACTGTTTGGAGGTTTCTCATACTGCTAGAAATGGACTCAGCAAACCAACTCCCAGAAACCTACCCAAAAGATACAAAAACACTGATTCAAAAAGACACCTGCAACCCCATGTTTATTGTTGTTTTATTTATAATTGGAAAGACATGGAAACAAACAACCCAAATGCCCCAAAAGTGGATGACTGAATTAAAAAGATGTGGTACATATACACAATGGAATATTACTCAACAACCAAAAAAATAATTAAATAAATAAATAAACACACACCTTTGCAGCAACATGGATGGAGCTGGAAAAGATCATGCTTAGTGAAATAAGCCAGAAAGAAGAGGAAAAATACCAGATAGTTTCACTCATAGCAGGAATATAAAGGACAAAGCAAGATAATAATGATGATGAACAACTGTATACCAGAGACATTTTATGGGGGTGGGATGGGGAATGGGATCAAAAACAGTGGGGGGAAGGAAGTTCATTGGACTATGGTGATGGCACATAGATGATTTGGTGATGGGAAGCCCACAGGGATTACAACTGAGATGGAAAAAGGCACAACATGATGTAAAAATAAATTATTATATTATTTAAAAAACAAAACAAAACAGCCCATCCTTAATCTAAGACCTTTGGATGAAGACATCTTCCTGTTTGTGGGAGCAGATTAGGAGGTAGATGGCAGTGGAGTCTCCAGCTCGGTATACTTGAACTTTAGTAAAAACCACTTGCTGATTTAAAGATAGACAACAAAAAATGTGTTTATTTACTTTTTTTAAATTCTAATACTATTTAATAGCTCTTTGTATGTAGTAGGCCATTCTCTGAGGTCAGTACCCTGTTAACCCTTTCCAGGTCTCCATTTACAAATGAGGAATCTGAGACTATGGAAAGGTTGACAAGACTAGTTCACACAGACATTAGGCATAGTTAACAACTGTGGGAGTCTATTGTACTATTTACTACAACCACTGATTTTGTTTTTCACAGTGTTCAGCCTCTCTAACAGGCAAACTCCTTGACAATTAAATTAAAAAAGAATTCACCTTTCATCTTTGCCTCTAGTCCATTGTTTTACATATAGTCTGCATTTATTAAGTATTTATTGCTTGGATAGAGTAGCTTTCTATTTACTACAGGATCAGTTCCTAAAATATTTTCAGACATCATTAAATTTTTTATAAATTTTGTCTTTTACCATGAGACCTTTCCAATAGCATCCTTGTGTTCTTCTAAACTTAGTGATGATAAGCTAGATATCTCTCCCATGTCTTTTATTCATAAGGGCAATTTCATGAGAAGGCTATTGAGTTTAGACTTGAATTAGACAATATCAACACTACAGTATGTCCCCATAGAGGGAAAAATCCATTTTCAGTCTTGTGTTTCAGAGCCCACAGCTTTGTGTATTCCTAACTTATATTCCCAACTGCATCTGGACAGCTAGACTTACTTATTTCCTACTCATCCCTACACCCCACAGAATGGGGAAGACTTTAACCAGTCAAGAGTTTTGTCTCTGGGCAGGGCCAGTATTATCTAGTGAGGAAACAGTGGCCAGTAAACTACTTTTTCTAGGCTGTTTCCTCACCAGGCATGTACGTACAACCTGGGTACTTGAGGGACCCAGGCTTTGGCTGCTGTAGGCTGGAATGCCTAGCTGACAGCTCCTTGAAGGTTATTGCTGGTTGCTACAATTCCCTCTAGAATTGTACAAATCCCTCTCCCTGCCTAGTAGCGATGTTTTTTCTGGTCTGTCTGTGAAGAACAGGATACAGCTTTGGATCCCAGCAAAAAAGTCCAAGGTGGCTTCCCTGAATGTACTTTCAAAGGCGGTGGGCACAAGAAGAGATTGCAGCTCTGGTCTGAGCATGTTTAGAACTGTTAATCATGTTTTTCCCCCTGAAGAAGCCTCTTCAAGCTTTTTAATTGGAAGTTTTTTCATAGCAGGAGTGAGTAAGGAGAGTGACTTGCATTTTCTAAAAATAGAAAACTACTGTTTTCTCTGTTTTTTGTATTTTTTTGTTTGTTTGTTTTTGGTCTTGTATAATCCAGTCTAGTGATTCCAGAACTTGACTGCACCAGATTTATTTGGTGAACATTTGTATAATATAAATTCTTGCAGTAGAACCCAGAAATCAGCATGTTTAATGAATTTTTTGATGCTTACTAGGCAGCCCAACTGTTCCTTTGTAAGTTTGGGGATTTCTGTTGAGTGTTGCTCCCCTTCATCATGGTAATTTGGATCACAGCCAAATGGTTGTCTTTATGGACTGGTGAGAGCACTATATTAGGCATTAGCAAATATAGATTCTGGTTCTGGCTTCACTATCAAACATCTCTAAGCAAGCCTCTGGTGAGAAGCACTGTGGTCACCCAAGTGGATGCCAACTCCAAGCTGCTGTGTTAAGCAGAGTCTTTTGTGTAGCAACTGTAGTTCCTAACTTAGGTAACTAGAACTTTGCCATCATTTAAGTGGCATGTGTATAACCCAGATTGGTATTAAAGTCTATGCAAGAGAATTAAAGATTTGCCCAAGGATTTTTTAGGAGAGTTCACAAGCAGATTAGGTAGATTAGACAACCTGGCAGCAGACTTGTTTGCTTTCATATTGATATGACTGATCCTTACCTTTGGAATATAAAATTTAACTTAATGTTCTTTTCCCATTCTAATTTTTTTCCCTTTGAAGTTTCACCTTTATTGCCAAAAATAAAAGCCGTTCGAGAAGAACTGAACTTAATTTTGCCAGAAAAGGTAGACAAAATGATAAATGACAGTCCTCTCACTTTCATCTCCCCTGCCTAGCTAATTCCACCCACTGCCTTCTCTCACCTCCACAATCCCTTGACTGGTTTAAGTGGCACTTGTCACTTCATAACATGGAATGGGTCTGTTTAAATAGTCTTGAAGCTTGAAGGAAGTAACAAGTCCAGACTTTACTTACCATTTCTACAAGTCTTACTGTGGTCAACCCCAGCCACTCACTCTGATGGTCCTTTGGATTTTATCTGCTATATCAAAGCTGGAGGAGCTGTTTTTTCTTCAAGCCATGAATGGCCTATCAAAATGCACATACTTGTTTTCCCATCCAGTCATCCAGGTCAGAAATGATACTACTTTTCTGTGTCATTCATGTTGTCAGAAAAATCCTTGAATTTAAGAACTTATGGGGATGACTAATAATTAAAAAAAATTGTTTGGGATCAGTAGTTTACTTAAATGCATATGCTTTAAAAATTTCCTAATTGGTTTTATTATAATATCCATGGTGTTTTGTAGCCTGATTTTTACACTTAATATGTTACACACATTTTTCCTTTCAATAAAAGCATTCATTTATAGTTTATTTACACTTTGAATAGTTGAATATGTGGCTGTATTGTAGATATAGATATAAATAGAATTCCATCTATTGAAATTATGGATCTCCATTTACAAGTAATTACATTGTTTATAAATCTTTGTGTTTACTAAGGATATCAGGATAAACATTTACTCAGTAAATAAACTTTGAAATTTAGCTCAAGACCTGCAATAGTGAAATAAAACAAAATATCTTACTTTCCCTTTAGTGGCATATATTTTAATTGGAGAAAAATAGACACTAGACAAATAAAGTTTATCTCATGATGAAAAATGCAAAACAAAAAAGAGAGGTGTATAAAATTTCTTCACTGAGAAAATGACAATGATCCAAAATATGAACAAAGTGAAAGAGTGGACCAAGATAGTATCTGGACAAGGGTTTACCTGGAAGAGGGAAGAGTTTGCAGTATGGGAAAGGGAAAACAGGGAGACCAGTGTGACTGGAACCAAGAGAAGCCAGAAGAGAATAACAGGAATGAGGTGTGGAGTTGGTTGGCGAATTCTGTAGGCCCTTGAAGGCATTATCACAGATTTGGCTTCTACCCTGAGTGAAAAGAGCTTTGGGGTGGTTTGAACATATATATGGCATTGCAAAGCTTACTAGTGGCAAGAATCACTTGATCCATTGAAATTAGACTTTAAGGGAGAACAAATTAATATACTCCATCTAATATAGTGAACAAGTTGAGGGTGATCGTATACTGAATAAAGAATGCTACCAGAAAGCTAGAGAGATTGCAAGTTGCACTCCACATGTATTTTAAAGGATTTTTCCAATAGATTGGAATAGGCTGGGAATAAAACAAAACCAAGTAGGGACAAGTGGAGATTGATAGAGGGCTAGACATCAGCAGTTCCATTTTTGTGTTAATTTTCAGATGTCTCTTAGACTTCCAAATGGAGACATTGATATTGTAGTTGTATATTTGCCTGGAGTTCGGGGGATTCTGAACTGGAAACTTAATTTTGAGTGTTGTCAATTTGTATCTGTACTTAAAGCAATGAAACTAGATAAGAGTATAAATAGGGCTCCAAGATTGAGTCCCAAGAATACCCCCTATTTGGAGGTGGAGAGCAGAGGATGAACTAGGGAAGGGATTTTAGGGACATAGAAGGAGTACCCAGAGAATATTCAGTTGAAAGAGTAGAGGTTGCCACATAAAATGCTGCAGGTAATGGAGTTAAATGAGGATTAAGAAATGAGCAGTAATTTTAGCAATGTGGTGGTCAGGGTGACATGAGCAAATACAGCTTCTAGGAAGTGGTGGGGACATAGGGAGTTGAATGGATTTAGAGTAAGGACAGAGGGAGTGGGACAGTAAGTATAGGTGAGTGCTACTCAATGTGGTCCAGGCACCCCTACCAGAGTGTAGAGTCAGCTTTTAGAAATATTTATAGCATTTCACATGACCACAACAATCTAGGGCATGATTATTTTTCTGGTGGTAAATTTGTATTATATTTTTCAAGAGTGTCTTTCTAGTCAATGGATTGGAAACTAAAAACAAGCTGCCCTTCATCACATCATTTGAGAGATATTGTTATAGATGGCTATTGGAAGGAGAGTTGCTTAAAAGAAAACAGAAAAATGAGGTGGAAACTGGACAGGATGTTACATTCAGCTTGGAGATTTTTAATTTTTTTAATGGTGGGAGAAATTACATATTCATGGCAAAGATTCAATAGAAAGGGAAAAATTAAGAGAAAGACCTATCCTGTCTCTGTGACTACATATTTGCACACATTTTTAGTACTTTCCATAGAGAAATGTCTATCAATAGATTACTGAATGAAACAGTATGACTTCAGCATTTTGAAATTCAATATAATATATGCTCATTGTTAAAAAAATTCACTACAGAAAAACAAACCTAATAATCACCTACTATCATAGTACCAAGAAAAATTAGTATGTATCTTTTCACAACTTCTCTGGCATTAAACTGAGATGAAACTATACTATTTTTAACAGTCTATTTTTTACATGAAATATGTTATAAATATCATCCTACAACAATAAATATGTAATTATATCATGAGTTAATGGCTGTTTAACATTTCAGTGTGTGGATCAACTCTAATTAATTTAACCATATTCTTCTCCCAGAATACTTAGGGATGTTTCTATTTTTAGTGGTAATAGCACAGTGACGAACATCCTTGTATTCCATCTGAATAATAGTTCTGAGAATTAATTCTTAGGAGTAGAAGTTCCGTGACAAATGGTCTGAAATTGTAAGGCTTTGGTTTCTTTTACAAAACATAACCATAGAAAGGTGTGAGTATTTACACTCCATTGAGTTGTCCTGTGGATTTAGATACAAGGTCCAATACATTTTTCGAACTCTCAAAAAGAAAAACCAAAAACAAAATGGGAGTTGAGAAAGAAATCTAATTGAGATGATAGGATTTGGGGTGATTTTTATGTAGGGAGTACTAAGATAAATACCTCATAGCTGTAGATAATGATAGTTTTTTTTTTTTAAGATTTATTTATTTATTCATACAGAACTGTGGTATAGGCCAGAGATGAGGACGGTGAGAGGATTCACTAGAGACAGAGTGAGGTGCAGAGCAGGCAGACAGATGAAGAACACTGCTGAGGGGAGCAGCAGGTGAGTCAGGAGAGGTCTGCCACACGATGTGGATCTCCTCCAGGGCAGGCGGAGATAGAACTCATGCGGAAGTGGCTTAAGCTTCTTTGTGCTGTGCTTTAACCTGCTGTGCCACCAGGGAGGGCCCATATAATAGAGTTTTAATGATGGAGACATATATATATATCTATGCCACTATCCCATTGCAAGTTTCATGATCATAACTACTTTGCCTTTGTGAGCTCTTCCTTTGTATGCCTAGATTTATATTTTATGACTATCTTAAAGATTATAGCCACGGGCCCTCCCTGGTGGTGCAGCGAGTTAAAGTGTAGCACTAAGCAGCTAAAGCCACTTCAGCATCATCAGTTGGAACCACGCCCACCCAGGAGGTGATCCTCATGGCAGGGCAGATCTCTCCTGACCCGCGCGCCACTCTGGTCAGCAGTGTTCTTCATCAACCTGCCTGTTTTGCTTCCCACTCTCTCTGGTGAATACTCTCACTGCCTCTGCACCTCTGGCCTGTACCCCAGTTTTGTACAAACAAATAAATAAATCTTAAAAAAAAAAAAGATTATAGCCACATGAACAAAGTAATCACAGTGTTGGACACATAGGAAGAGCTCAGTAGCCCTGTGTAACACCATGGAGGCAGCTTGGAAAACTGATTGGCCTGGATTTTCTCTCTGCCATGCTGGTGTGGAGGTCAGGAGCTAGCCGGTCAGTCTTGATACTGCCAGATTGTTACCAACAGAATCAAAATCTTTGTTCTCTTTATATGGAAATGGAGCCCCCTTTTATTTTTACTTCCTGATCTTGAAATAAATCAGAATCATGGGCAAGTTGCTGAGCCATTTGCGTTGGCTAAAGTGTTAGGTTTTTAGGTTATGATAAGTCAAAAATAAACAAAAATAAGTAAAGCTAACCCTCTTGTTGAGACATTTTATTTCTGGTTTAGAATGTAACAATCATATCATGTCTGGGCAGATGGGTAGAGAGGACCTTTAAACATTTTTCTTTATTTCACCAGCTTCTATATTTATGCTTAATACAATATCATATTTCTGTCATTTTTGTCCCTTCGGTCCTGTGCTATCTGACTTTGAATATTTCCTGAAATGTGATTGTAGGCATTTTATCTCAAGAAGTAGGATTAAAAAAAATAACCTGGAAGAAGGCAGTGAAATGGATTACTCTCTTGAAATAATTGCAAACAGTGACTCATCAGGAATGACGAAATCACTCATGTGATTTTTTAATAGATTTTAAAAAAATGGAGTGAGATAATTTTTAGAGTGTTTCACAAGTAGCAAAGACAAGTGTTTCATTGGATCAGTTTTACATCATTTGTATATTTACTGAGAGGCAGTACAAAATGGGTCACAGCTGAAAAATTTGAAAAGTACCCCTCTGCTGCTCTCTCTTAAGACAATTCACCTTGAAATTACTTACTCAATAGCGCATTGTTTGTTTGAACATCAGTGTATATACATTACTCATTTCTTGATTCAAATGTGTTATTTTCTACCCGTTTTTCTTAAAGTGAGTTGACTGCAACACAGCAAAGTAAGTGAGGCTGATCTCCATCTTTAGATATCTCCTGTCTGATTTCTGGTTCTTAGTGATATCCCCAAATTCAAGACATGTTCCTTCTAGGAGGTTTCTTTATAGATTAGAAAGTGAAAATTGCATATGTGATATTTCTTTTATGTACTTAAGAGGGAGCCACAAACTACATCTTTAAATGAAAGGACTGTGTCAGTCCTTTGTATCAAATACAACTGGAGCCTTAAAACTACTTTTGTGTTTTTTACTTATTTCAGTGTTTTACCTTTGTTGTATCTGAAAGAAAAACTCTGTTTAAAATATTTCCAAGTAAAAAACCATCAGCAGCCATTTACTTAAAAACCTATATCTAAAACCCAACCACCAATGTTTGGTTAAATGATAAACACCCTGCATTCCTCCTGGGTTCCCTTCACACACAACTGAGGGAACATGAATGAGAATAAGTGGGCCATGAAAAGCAATTTCAAGGTCCAGACCAATAAAATCATTCAATAGTCCTTGACTCCCACTCAAGCCAAAGACTATGGAAAACCCCTGCTGCTTCACATCTTCTAAGGCTCCATCATCTGGCCTTATCTGCTTTACTTACTCACATTACTTTCTATAAAACTCAAAAAATCTCTAACCTAACAATCACAACCAGTATGCATTTTGTTTAGACAAAGCCTACTTGCAACTCCCTAAATAAGTCAAATTACCTTATTTGTGCCTTACTTTCTTAACACCTCCTCTCTCAGCTGCTTTTGATGGAATTAATATCAGCCCAACTTTCATGTTCCAGGTTATTGACACAAAACCTTTGGGGATTCTCCAGACTATGACATTGAGAACAATGCTCAAATATGCTAGCAAAGAAGACATGATTCTGGTCTTCATCTTATCTTCCTCCTGAGAAACCAATTTACAGAATTATCTGGCAAATGTCTTTTGAGCATCCATGATGTCCCTGACCTCGTTCTCCAGAGTGGGATTATGCTGAGTTGATGGAGATAATCTAAAAAGTCAATTGAAGAATTATCATGGTGCTCCTTATTAGCTTATAGTTTAGTATCTAACAACCAAATGAGCAAAACTATTAAGGAGTATAACAAAAAATCCATGTATTCTTTTAAGCTGTTACCAAAGAACTCTTTAGTAATGAACTAACCAAAAAGGCAATTTTTCCCAGAGTGATCCTTGTTTCTGTATCACTGTTCAGACAAACGCATCTTTGCTTTTAGACAAGAACTACATATATTAAAAAAATTGGGCTCATTCTACCTTGCAGTTCATAATGCTGTTTTCTCTTCATCCAAAATCATTATATCAGTTACATCCTTGTATATCTTAAAATATCTTTCCAGGATATATTCTGTGATAACTAGATATCATTCCATTGTGTAGATATATCATAATTGATGTAGTTGATGTCTATTTTTATATGTTGAAGCTTTTCTAATTTTTTACTACTATAAACATGTCTGGGATGATTATCCTTGTAAGATAAATCTTGGATTTATCTTTAATCTTTTACATAGAATAAATTCCTAGAACTGGAGTTGCTAGTCATGTACACCCATGTACACTGCAATATGGATGCATATTGCTAGTCCTCTATTAAGTTTACTTTGTGCTTATATCTCTTCCAGAGAAAGTGAGAGTGTACCTGTCTCACCATACTAAGTATTGCCATAAAGAAAACATAGGAGACAAGAAATTTCACTGCTAAATTGAGGGTTCAAAATGACTATTTTAGAGAAATGTTAAACATTTTTTACATGTATTGATCATTTATACTTCATGTACCAAAATGATTGGCTTTACTCTAAATATAACAGAATTTCACCTGCCTTATGTTGAATAAATAAGCGAAACCATTAACCTTATTAGGTGGCACATGGGTTTACCTAGGACTAGGAAAGTCAATTCTTTGAAATACAGTTGACCCTTGAGCAGCATGAGTTTGAACTGCATGGATTCACTTATACACAGTTTTTCTTATAAACAGATTACATTAACTTATTGTGTTGATTAATACAGAGCAATACTGTAACTTATTTTCTTTTCCTTTTGATGCTATTAACATGTTCTGTTCTCTAACTTAATTTATTGGAAGAATACAGTATATAGCATACTAATATACCCAATATGTGTTAATTGACTATTATCAGTAAAGCTTTCAGTCATTGGCAGGCTATTAGAGGCTGTCATAGGGGAGTCAGTTTATTCAGAGTTTTGACTGTCTGGGAGATCAACCCCTCATAATCCCCATATTATTCAAGAGTCAACTGTACAGCAGTAGAATGGATCATTCTAATTTGATCATATATAGCATAATGGTTTCACTTAAATATTTCAGGCTGCCATAAAAAGAATGAAATAGAAGAGCTGTATTGATATTTAAGTAATTTGTGGGGACCCGAGACCTATCTTCAGAGGAAACCCTATAAAAGCCCTATAAAACCACTTTCAAATACTTCCAGGAACACTTTGAGGAATACTCTTCTCCTAGTAGTTGGGTAGTATATAATTTTTTAAGGTTTTACTTTCTTTTTGTTTATAGAGTAGTATATGCTATGAAGTACTTTAAGTGATATAGAGATTTAAAATAAAGGAGATTGTCCTTCACCATCCTCACCTTGTTTCTTCTTGAGTCCCAGATGCCAATAATAATGTTGGTTTGATTGGTTATCTTAGTTCTTTTCCACTGCATATGCTAAAGTAATATGTGTGTGTGTGAGTGTATGTGTGTGTGTGATGTGATAGAACTCACTGTTTTTAGTAGCTGGCTGATATTCCAGAATAACGTCTGTCCTAAGATGATGTTCTAAATAGGAGTACAAATGACTTAGTTTACCTGCAAGTAATTTTTTAAATTTTAATCTGTTGGAAAAATTGAAGTACAGTAAATTTCATCCTTCTTGGCTAATGCTAATAGAGAATATACAGTAGGATGAACTATTTTTAAATCATGTCAAGTAAAGGAAAGTAATACTCTGTCTTCTTTATTTGCTAAATTTACTTAAATTTTGGAGCCATATTATCTTTCAGGAGGGGAGTAGTAAACCTAAGATGTACCATCAAGTGAGATGAACATTTACTTTCAAAAGTGAAAGTTAAATGAAATTATCTTTAGGATAGTTGAATCAACAATCCAAAGTTGATTCTTTTTTAAGTAATAATTCCACTCTAAATTGCAATGCAGTTATATCCTTAGCTAGTTTCTACTTGAGAGCACATGACCAGCTTTGAGAAAATAGACCTTTTTTTTTTCCCCCCTAGCATTGGGAATATGTTGAGGAGTCAAGTGTGTACATGTTGTTTGTGGGTGGGAGGGGTGAATGATTTATTCTTTTCTACCTATGATCCACATAAATGGAATGGTACAGCTTTTTATGTCTGGCTTCTTTCACTCAATATAGTGTTTTGAGAACCAGACAGTTCTGTATCATTTTACTACCATGTAAGCCTAGTTTTTTTGTTTGTTTGTTTGTTTGTTTTGTTTTGTTTTAATATATACTTCTCATTTTAAGTCAGGTTATTGAAATACAATTAGTACAGTAAATTTCATCTTTTTCAGGAATACAGTTCATTAATTTCAATAAATGTTTAAATTAATATAATCACCATCAGAATCAGGCTATGGGCTTTTTGCAGCTCTCAGAAGTTTTCTCTTAATGTTCGTTTTGCAGTTCTCAAGCAGCAGAGTTCTCAATTGTGATGGAAAGAGGTGAAGTAAAAATTAACCTGATTCCCATAACCTCTGGTAATCTTGTTTGTTCAATTCTTTAAGATTTTAAAACTATTGTTGATGAGAGTGAAACACACCACCTCACCCCACACAAATACACACACACAGAACACTGCTACTTTGGGCATCATATAGGAAGAAATATCACAGTATAGAAAATAAATGTCAGATTTTTCTCCTCAACTGAATTACCCAATTTTGCTTCTTCCACGGATGGTAGTTCCACAGGATATAGCATAATACCTCCATGACAACAAAGCAAAATTGTTGCCCATCATTCTGAAATCCATCATTTATCTTGACTTTTTAAAATATTTATTTAGTTAGTTTGAAGAAGAACTGGGGTGTACATCAGAGGTACGAGGGGTAAGAGAATTCACCAGAGACAAATGGGGAGCAGAATAGGAGTTAACCCACATGTGACACAGCAGACCTTTCCTATCTTGTCCACTGCTTCCTTAGTAGTGTATTTCATCACATCATTTTTAACTGGAAGTCAGTCAAGGTCAGAACCAAATTAGAAGGCCTTCCTTAAGAAAACAAGAACTCAATAGATAATAACATGAGTAAACCCACCTCACTTATATTGGCATATGTGTGTGTGTTTGTATTTACATATATCTGTGTGTGTGTGTGTGTAATCTAAATTCAGTACTTAAGTACACAGTCTGAATATAACACACAGGCCCACAAAGTTCACAGATGTCATTAGAAGTAAAAAAGCAATGGGTTATTCAAGTAAAATAATAATGAAAGAAGGTTATATCATCACAGGAGTTTTTCTCAACTACTGTATATTCTTTATCATACTTCCACAAGATGCAAAAGACTCTGGAAGCACTGCAGATGAAGTGACTTAGCAGCATGGCCTCTAATGTCAAATGGTGCCATGAAGGTATGGTAATGAGGATTTAAAGTGATTCAGTTGCAGTGTCCTCTCTTTTACCTCCTCAAATTGTTATTTTCTCACCACCTCCCTTGCCCCCCAGAGGAATATCTTCCATGTCTAAATGGATGAGGTGAAGAAAAGAAACTTGCATTTATTTAAAGCTTAAAGTTTAGCAGATGGGAGCCAGCTTAAGTTTTGTGTGAATATAATTTGATTCTTCCCCCATCTCACCATCCCATGTTGAATTCTCTCTGACAACTGATAAAATTCACATTTCCAAGCAAATCTAGGGTTTAGATATAAATATGCAGAGTGAGCTCACAAATTAACTCATTCTCAAAGTTAAAAATGGTAAAATAGGACTAACTTCACATAAGAAAATTTTTGACTTAATGCTGGTGAAATGGAGCAAAATATAATATAACCCATAATTAAGTTCCAAAATTCTTCCAGTTCATAATTTTAATAGTGTAAGTAGGAACATTCTAGCAAAGTTGATTATTAAATCTGAGACCCATTTTCACATTAACTTTTAATGTAAAATTGGAGATGGGTTCCTTTTGAAATAATATCCCCAAAGATTGACTTAAAAATGTTTGTTATGAAATAAATTAAACATTTGAGAAATGTTAAAGATCTGAGACCTTTAAAGTTTTTAATACTTATTACAAGTTTATCTTTCTTTGTTGTACTATGAGATGGTTGAGAATTTCTATCCCCAGGAATTTCTTCATACCATCCTTTCAGCCCTTGCATCTTTTTTTGTTCTGGGTTCTGGTTCTGGATTTTTATCCTGTTGTATAGGTGCAGGGGCCAAGAAATGATGGCGTGCAATTTATGTTTTCCTTTATCCATCTGATTGAGAGCTGACTTTCTAATGCCAGTGGTTTGGATCTAGAAACTGATTCTTTTTCCTTGAAATGGATCAGTTTTAGCAACAAACTACAAGATAACTGAATCTTTTATATGTATTCCTGCCCTCCCTAGTTAGGTGCAAGTGGGGATGAAGGGCCCGGGCTTGACAATATGATGCATAAAATGTAAAATCAGTATGTCTCACTGTTTTGGGCAGTGGGGAACTAGAGACAGCCACTATGACAGTGGAGGTAGGACAGTATGTCCAGGGAAGAGCTGTTCCTATACAGTCTAGACTCTTAGATGAAGAGACCGAGACAAGTGACCAACAAATCATTTTCAAATGAAGTTATTAACATATTCGTAATTTAGAGGTAGATTTTTTTTATTCAAACTGCTCTTTTATAATTAATTTATACCAGACCAATAGACTTCATATAATTTAGTATAACTTCTGATAACTGAAGGAGCAGAATGATTACTAAATAACATGTGCAAGTGGCACATACACTGGGCTCTAACCTGTGCCATTATCACATATTAGTGGTCACAAATAATTTGTTACTAATAATTAGTAAACTACCAAAGATTGTGGCTGAGTGTGGGAACAAGTTCAAGGATGTCTTTTCAGTATTACACATTAAGAACATCATTCTTACATACTATCTACTATATTTAGAAGGAGAATGGGGTCGACAAAACTTTAACTTAGGGCTGAGTTGGCAAAGGATGAGGTTTGAACCTTCCTATGTGTCAAAATGCAATAGGTGAGCACATGGAATTCCTCACAGTACAGTGGCGTTGTCACTGTTTAGTCTTCTTCATTCACTTCATCCAGCATTTTGTCTCTGATAATCAAATGAAAATGTTCCTCCACTATTCTGAATTTGGGATTCTCATAACATTATGCAGAGGTTGAGCTGTTTCATTTATAAATGAGAATAACCTGCCTATAGTCCCTATTTCATACCTGCCCTTCTGATATTTGTGAATGACTCCAATCTAAGGAGTGTCTTCAAGAACAAATAACCTTCACTTCTAGGAGGTTTTTAACCTACATAGTTTTAGTAAAAAGAAGTAATCTGTGTTTTAAAAAAATGATGAATTTTCAAGCTGTTTCAAAATAACAGTTTATTTCTGGTTTGTTAATTTTCTAATTCTAAGTTAATAGTGATAACTTGGAGAGAAGCAAAGATGTTTCAATAGTTAACAGTTTGAAGTTATTTCTGTAATTATTTCCCTTTGATTTTTTTTTTCCTAAAGCAAAACTCTCTTTTTTCAGATGGTAAAACAAAATATTATATAGACTAGAAAATTAGAAAAAACAATATAAAATAGAAAATAAATATGATCCAATAGCCATTGCTAATATACTTTGGTTTTCTGCCAGTGCATGTATGTCTAGAAACCTTGCTCATCTTTGGACACCAGCATCCAACAGGCCTTTGGAAAGTTGTAAGATGCTTAGCACATATGTATAGACTGGATGATCTTTTTCATGTTGATTATTCATACTTTTTGATTGATGGGGAACTTCAGCTCCATTTGATCAAAATGTTTAGTTCCAAAGTATTATACCTGTTGTTGAGTGTTTGAGCTGTCTGCTACCCCTCAGTAATCAAAGGCATCCACAAATAAGAACTTTCCCTAAGAATGAAAGAATGACTGAATGAATGAGTTTCTGTAGAATACAATGGATTCTGACTTTTAAAACATCCTGTAAATTCTGACAAAGTTTGCTCATAAATAGTGCACATTTGTGCACTATCCCTAAAATAATAATTTTTTTTCCTCAGTCCAATATTTGAAAATCTTTTGGAAGTTATTGTAACCTGCTAGTTTTCTTAATTGACTAATGCAAATGGATTTTTAAAGATCAGAGTAAATCACAAACTTGCTGCTCTGCAATTTCTTTATTTTTAAAAATTACTTTTGTTCTATATGAAACTGGACTCCAGTTTTCTCAATATCAGTAGCTCTCTGTGGCACGAAGTTTCACCAACCTGAAGTTACAATGTCTTTTTAAGAGAATGACACCTCAAGTTATATAAAAGTTAAAAAAGAGAGAGAATGATACAAAAAGGTCTGGGTGCTGGGTGCTAAGAGATACCCAAGTCTGTGTAGCTAGAGGTTCTGCATTGTATCTGGTATGTTACTTCATGCAAAGAGATATCCCATTTTACCTAGTTATTGCCATTGCCCTGAAATTGCTAAATACTAGATTAAGAAGAGCTGGTCCTGCACCCAGGCATGATATGTTTTCATTCCTGGCAATGTGGTAACTACAATGCTCAGCACCCTATAGATTTGGTTCTGATTCTTTCTCCATCTCGCTGGCTATCTTCAAGCTTTTCCCTCCCAGTTAGCCTGAATGCTGTTCAAGAAGGTAACTTTCCTGTTCTTACTTTGTGCCTCCAGTCATCTATCATTACGGTATTTTCACTGTCAAAGTGGATACACATTCAGGTCAGAAGGCACAGAAGAAAATCAGTCGTAGATAAAACAAGTTGAGAGGCATTGCTACGAGTCATTATTAGTTTAGACGTTACTTAGAATTTTCTCAAGAAAATTTGGAGCTGCATTATTGGGGATCCAGGGTGCAGACCAACTGAAAACCTTTATTTAAGAATATCATAGAAGGAGATAGGAATCAGGAGAAAGAGCAACTGGGGACACAAGACAGACCCAGAAGACACAGAGGTAGCAAGGACACTGCTAAGAATCATACTTGAAATGAATCAAAATGTGTTTGGAGGACTTTGGATGCCTTAGGCAGACTAATTTCCATGGAGGGTAGAGATAAAATGCAGGGTTGGAGGGTGCATGAGCAATCTGTATGGAAACACAGCTGATGGTGACAGGTTCTTTCAGGAACCCAGTCAGAGGGCAGACACCAAGTTTGGTCTTAGGGAGGATGTTGAAGTCTGAAGAGGCCTTTTGCTTTGTTTTTGTTAGTGATAGTGTTTGTGTGTTTAAAAAAGAGAAAGACTACAGCAACATTATTGATGTGTGGGAGTCAGATACTAGATTTTCAGCATGTTTGATATCCAATTGTTAAACAGTTGCAGCTTAAAATTGATCATAGTAAGAGTATTTACACTTCAGAATCTGGCAAATACAAGTATGCTCCCACCACTAGTACCAAGAACTAAAGATTAAACATTTACAAAAGCATAACCCAATGGACAGATGAACAGGCTCCAGAGTGGATAGAGAAGAGATGCTAAGAGAGCCTGGTTTCTGCGGAGGGACAAATAGGATCCAAGCACTTACAGGGAAATTGGCTTTTTAAATGAGGAGGAATATCACCTCTATTTTAATAGGATGTAAAAAGAAAAAGGAGGGTGAGAGAAGAGAGAACCAAAGTTTATTAGGACAGCAGTAATTATCAAAGCTAGCATTTATGTGTGCCTGATGAGTATCAAACACTCCTCCATGTGTCTCATCAGGATTGTCTCCTGTAACAGCCACATGGTGAATATTGCCATTCTGTCTTCATAGGTAGGAATGTGCGAGGCTCAGCAAAGTAAAGTAGTCTTCTGGAGGTGGAACAGCAGTCACATCATAGATCCAAGATTTGAACCCACTGAGCTGCTGCTTCAGTTCTCTTAAATAGTCTCTGCACGCTGTACTGCATACCAGAGAATGTGTAGAGTCCAAGAGGAAGTGGACATGGATTCCCCGCTCATGACTTTTGTTTACTCTCTGAAAAATGTAGCAATCCCCTGTAAGTGAGGGGGACTCATAAAGAAGAAAGCAGAAAATATATGAATAAGGTTGTGGCACAGGGGAGAGTGGACAGTAGAGAAATGTGATGTCCAGACAGTGCCAAGCGCTACTTGAAAACTGGATCTTCACATAAGCTTCAAATACCTTTCTTTCCTGGACTTTTATTGAAACTTAAAGAGATTTGGCATTCATAAGTAATATTAAGTAATAGTGTGCAAATTGTGGTTTTTCTCTCACTTTGTAGATGAAATAAAATCACTCCCCTGTCTTGGTGTGCAGGAAAAATAAAAGGTGTCTGTTGATTCTTTGGTCACTCTGGACTCTGGACTGGCATGCCCTGGACTGTCACATGGGCACTTGATGCCAGTGGAAGGAAAGCCTTACTGCGTTGTTTTCCATTAACCTCATCTTGAGGAGAGTTTGCTGCTCTGCTAGTGTGAAACTGGACCTAATGGTGGGCTCTCCTGCTTAGGGACAGTGTTTCCTTGTGCTCTAAGTGAGATTAATTTTCATAACTTAATTTTCTGGGTTCAGGAAGCAAATTGCAGTTGCTATGGGAACAGTAAGTGTATTTTCTAGCTTTAGTACATTTATCACCTCAACAATGATGCTATGGTGTCATAGGTACATCTTCCTTTACCTTTTTAGATGGCTTGTTGAAGGGGGAAAAAGGATTTGATTTACAGCTTGTTTATCTGATTAGTGTCATAATATTCCCCTGACGAGTTATTTTCATGGTAATTACATGTCCACAGGATGCATACTTCTAACCTTTACTTCCTACCATTGGTTGGTGCTAGTTTTGACAGGCTTTCTACCATCATGGAGGCTCTCACAGAAAAAGAGAAAAGTGTTCATCTTCATACCCTGGGGACCCAGCCTCGTATCCCAAACTGAATAATTATTTATTGAACTTAACCAGGATTTGTGCACTATAATAACTTGTATTCATTCACATCTTACCTTGATCACCATGAGTCATTCAGTTTTGCTTTGCAAAAATTGAAAGGACTTTTGGGTTAGATATCTTTATGCACAAAGAGCATGATTCAGAGAAGTACTTGCATTGCATTTCTAGGCCACATAATCTTTAGCCTAACATTTGCATATTAATGGATAATTGTAAAACATTATGTAAATTATACATGGTGGTGAATATATTATCAAATCAAATGGCCTTTAGGGGTAATTACAGGATGCTGCTGTGTCAACTAGGATGCTGCAGGTTGAATTCTGAACACCTTCTCGTAGAAAGAAACAACACAGGCCAGGGTTTATTTCTGTCGATAGTCACAAGTTGCCTTTAAGTATGATTTCCCATTGTGTTGGATAAAGACTCTAATACTTAGGAGGATTTTAGTTGTCAAATATTAGATATTTAAAAGAATAAAATTCAGACTACAAAGTATTAGAATGTAGAAACTTAAGTTTGGAAATAAATTTAGTTGTTTCAGACACAGTGAATGTCTTATGAGTATTTATGTATTTTAATGTACTTATTCTAATGTTCTTTTCATTTTCTTGTTTTAAAATAATCCATGCTCATTGTAACACAAAGCAGACAGTTCATTTTCCTTATGTTATCCCATTACTAAATAGTTGCATTCAATAGCTGCTTCCATGTGCCCTCCCCAAAGACCACTCTCTGATTTATTACTCTATTCTGTATTAGTCTAGCAGATACATAATGGCAAGAAAGCATTATGAAAAGAAGGGAGCGTGGGAGGAAAAGAGGGAACAATAGAAGGAAGGAGTGAGCAAGCTGGGTTGCTAAGTGCTACCACCAAGGGACTGTTATGAGCATCCTTGGTCACTTTCTTTAACCATTTACTAGGCTTGCTGTATTAAGGAAAGAAATGAGTTTTCTCTTTTTTAAGAAAAGATTTATTTTATTTATGCATACAAGAGTTGGGGTGTGGGGCAGAGGTATGGGGTGGAGGGTGAGAGGATTCGTCAGAGACATAGGGGGAAGCAAAACAGGCAGATGTTCTGAAATACACTGCTGAGGGGAACAGTGGGTAAGACAGCAATCTGCTGTACCAATTGGGTTAGCTCCCTGGCTGGAGATGGAGCTCATAACACAGTGATTGCTGATAGTTTGATAGTGCTGAGATTTAACCCCTGTGCCACCAGGGAGGCCTTAGTTTTCCTTTTAGAACATGTCTTTTTCCATAAAAAAAACTTTGACTTTACCTAGTGTTTTGAGGATGGCTATATCTCTGTAAATATCTCCTACTTCCTAGTAATAAACATTAGGCGGCAGACCTAATGGTATTTAGCACCATTTTAAGACTTTCTTCTGAAGGAACCAGGGTTTCTAGTTACTTATATTTGTTATTTTATTCAATTCCCACGCAGAATGACCTCCAGGCCTATTATTCTATTTCTGGTTTCGAGTTCTCACTTTTATTAGTTAGTGAAAATTAAAGATTAATGTTTCTATCCCCAAACAAACCTGATGTTATAGCAGGTTCCCCCAAAACACAAGGCATAAACAATAAACAAATATGGAAAATCAAAACCAGTCATTGATCAAAATAGTCATTCAGATGTGTGCTTGAAATTTGAGTCTTTGCCTGAGGAAACTCTGGTCAGAAACCTTCTGTCTCTGAATCCTCTCTGTTCCTCCTCCTCCTCATATGTGCTTCTTTCCTTCCCACCATCTTACTGGGCCAGCATCAGGTCACTAGGGATTTACCCAAATTTTTGACAGATCTATTTATTTATTCAATTTAGACATACCAGAAATAAATTAAAAAATTGGTAATGTTGGCATTACATCTCAAAAGAATTGCTGGCTCAAGGTTTTATATTTTGGTTGATCTAGAATTTTGCAGCTCCAGACCAGACAAAAGGAATGGAAGTATGCTTCACTAAAGAACATTTGTCTTGCTTTCTCAGCACCAATTAGGTGGCTTTATCCTGGCCTTGCCTCTTTTGGGTTCTGTAACCTCAGACAAGTGTATATATAATCTTTTCTGCACATCCTTTTAAAAGCAGGGTCGATGATTCCCATCTCACAGCTCTGTTGTGAAGGTCAAAAGAGATCACAAGAGATGAAAGTCCCTAATGGAGACCTAATCCATAGTAGGTCCCTAATGCACCTTGTCTCCACACCCTGTCTTCCTGCAGTGGTGTCACAAAAATCTCCGAAGTATTATTTAGTCAAGGTATAAATTTGTATCTGCCCTTGGGCAAATCATTTATTTATTATTCATCTGTTTTCCTCCATCTCCAGCTCATATTGGTAATTTGGAGCCATTGGGAACTAATGAGAAAATGAAAGGCATTGTTATCATTATTGCTCTGGTGCCAGGAGGTCTCATGTGGGAAAACTTGAGCAAGAGGAAAAGGATAGCGGAGAAAAAAGAAACCTGCCTAGAATTAAGCTATACTGTCAAGGGCCTCCTTCATGTGGCTTCAAAGCCACATTTCCTTAAGTGGGAGTTAAAGGCTTAATCTCTTTGCCAGTTAGAAATAATTCCTAGTTATTAACATAATAGTGAATCATGTTGTGGCTCTGTGAGTTATTATCAATGGCAGTACTGAAAAGCAGTAAAACATTGAAATGACTTCTGCCACACAATGAAATAGTAAAATGTAACAGCTAACTAGTAGGTCATACAACATTTTCCACTATTGTCCTGGAAGTTTGACACATATACCATTAGTTTTCAACAAGAATAAGTTGTGTGGATTTTATGGTGTTCGAAATGTAAAGAACTTACAGGCATATTGTCCTGGAGGTCAGTCACTTTAACTCACAATCTTTGAAGAGTTTCATTCTAGTATTCTTGCAGGGGATCCGGAACCTCTTGGTTTCCTAGAAGTCAAGTCAGCCTACACTCAATACCCAGAGACTGTCCTGATCCTGGAGAACAAACCCAAGTATTTTGTATTAAAAATCTTCTAAGGTGAGGTCATATCACATCCCAGTAGAAGTTTAGCTTTTGAGGAGTCTGGAGGTTATTTAGTTATCCTCAGGGCACACATATGGTCCCTTTCTCATCATTTGCTCTGAACAGTCTGAAGAAAGCATGTCAGGATTCCATTTCCTTACTTTCTTCACATCCCCAACTGGAAGATGTGTCCTCCTACATTAACAGGAAAGTGAAAGGGCAGCATAAGAGTGCTTCAGGTAGGAGGAGCAAACAGCTGCTCTAGGCTCCCACCTCTCAGATTTTCTAAGTGGATTTTATAATCTTCAATGAGAATGTAGTAAAACAACTGAAAACTCCATTACAGGAGAGGGAAATTTATCTCAAATCTTATACCTCTGTTCTTTGCCTTGAATGATAGATCCTGGAGAATTTCACATTTATTTGAAACAAGTTCCATTGAGTCAAAGAAAGTGAGGATATATTGAGATCTCAGTGTAAAGGGTGTCCAAGAGACTCTGGTTGAATACACTGCTGGCCTAGGATAGACTTTTCATTGTTCAGAAACCTGTGGCCTATAATATAAAATGTAATGTGTTTTGTGCACTTGTGATTATGGGTATCAATGTTAAGTTGCCATTTGTCATTTTGTGTTTGTGAAGAACTAAGCTTATTATTATTATTGTTATTATTATTATTATTATTATTACTGCCCTGCTGATATTTTGGGGTTAGAAATATGTTGCTCCTTAAATGTCGGTGATGATGGTAGTGGAATTTTTAAGTGGTTTAACTTGACACAATGGGAAATTGATGCTGATACTTAAATTTAAAAGAAAATGTTTTATAATCTGAAAAAGGCCAAAGAAGAGATCATTAGTTAACTAGCAAAACTGCCAATTCCCTATCAAACTCAGTTTTAAGATATAGTTTTGTGAAGAGACATGACATTACCAATGGACACAGAATTCAGCTCTTTGTGGATGTGGTGTGTGTGTGTACTTAGATTAGCCTCTCTTCTTCTAATAATGCACTAAATTTGTTGAATTGAGGGGAGTGTTTCTGAGGTGGGTTGAGCCATATATTTTGTAAACATTGAAAGGAGTCATGTAAAGAATAAGCTTTGTAAAGAATAAAGGTCATTAAAGAATCCCTCTTGTGGATTATTTCATGAAAACCTTGTGGCATTGGGAGACTTGATTTCTATTTCCAATTTCTACCTAGAGTAACAGATGGTGGCACATCTATTCTACAAAGAGCAAGCTGTGCCTTGTGGAGGTCACTATGACAGTGAATCTTCAACACTTCATTTCCTTTTACTCCTTATCCTTAAATCTACATTCTTAAATCCACATTTGCATAGATGGTTGTTAAAATTTATTTCTTTCCAGAAATATGACAAATCTACACTGTGATGTCAATGAATTAATTTTTAATCAGAACCAAGATACAAAGCTCATGTAAAACATGCTCTTACTAATATAATAATTCCCTTTAAAATAGCCATAATTCATGCTATCTTGTTATATGTTTGTTTCAATTTATTTTTTATTGGTATCAACGATCTTTATTGGTTGTTAGGAGGAGAAGTAGATGGAATGGGAATAGTACTAATAATACTGTTCAGGCTACTGGGGAGATTACAAAGATATGGAATAAAAGGATGTATGTCAGCACTTCCTTCCCTCTGAGTTCCCATGTCTGGTGCTTGAGGATGGAACCACAAGACAGGAGACATGGAAAAAAAACATGTCATGGAGGGGACCAGAGCCCTTTCCCTCTGCCTCTGGACATTACAGGACCCAGGCTGCATGTCAGATACCCACCAACAAAAAGGGTGTTATGGTTTATTCAAAAATCATTTCTGAAGTATCCCCCTCTTCTCTTCTCTATATTATATCTTACATACTGAAAATATAATAGTAATATTTTTGAGTACTTGCCCTGTGCTAGATATTCTACTAAATATTTTTGCATCTATTGTCTCATTTAATACTTACCCTTCCTATGAAACAGATCCTAAGACACTATTTTATTTTTTAAAAGATTTATTTATTTATACATACAGAACTGGGGTGCAGGCCGGAGGCGCAGGGGTGGTGATAAGCTTCACCAGAGGCAGAGTGGGGAGCGAACAGGAAAATCAACAAAACACACTACAGAGGGGAGCAGTGAGCTGGTCAGGAGAGGTCTGCCACGCCATGTGGTCACCTCCCAGGGCTGGGATCGAACTGATGCTGAAGTGGCTTTAGCTTCTTAGTGCTGTGCTTTAACCCGCTGTGCCACCAGGAAGGACTAACATATTATCTTATTCTCCATTTTACATCTGAGAGAACCAAAGCAGAGGTTCAATGAATGGCATAAGGTCACATGGTAAGAATGTTCGGATAGCAAATGCAACTCAAGACTTCAGCTCCAAACTGCCACTCCACACACACTCAGTTCTGGCCCTGAGCATATCATTGTGCTTCTCCTCCCACCACCACACACACACACCCATAAACACAAAATCAACTGTTTTGATGATGGGCAATTCCATCTGCCAATTATGAACACCTTCTTTTCCAAATGTCCAGAGGATAATATCCTTGGTAAAGAACCAAAGATGGGATGATTTGCTTTCATATTAAAAACTGACCGATTAAGCAGCCCCAGTCTGTGTGGTTATTCTGTAGGGTCATTGTGTTGTGTTCCTACAAAAAGTGGAGCACTCTATCAAATGCACCACAGTTTTGTTTAAGCTTTTTTTGGTGGGAGCTGTTCTTGGTCTGATCAACTTTCAGAAGTTCTGAAAGTGCTGCTCCTGGAATTTGTTATCGTGCTGTGACCCTGCCTGGTACTCCTGTCAAGAAAATCACTTAGAGGAAACTGCAACTGTTGTTGCTTTGTAATCACTGTATTTCTTTCCTCTTGGGGACACTGCCCTCATAAGGAATTGACTAGAGATCTACAGTCAATAAAAATAGCTTGTATTTATAAATCACCTTTCTTCAAAGTGTAAGAACAACCACAATCTTATTCAACTTGAAATCATTCTGAAATATTATTACAGGAGTCAAGGCTATTATAAATTGTAAATTCTTTCCAAGTAGGATTGTGCTTTTTCCTCTCATGTGTTCCTCTCTAAACCCGAATGTCCACTAAATGTACTGTGATTCACTGGTTTCCAATAAAGATTAAGGTCTATGCTATAGATTAATGTTTTCCATAGAAACATGAGAATTTAGGACTGCTCTCTTAGCCAAGATAATAAGCAGAACATCTTCCTCAGAAAGAGTATGGCAGCCCATCAGGTACGGTCAGGCATTGCCCTAATTCAAGCTGCCCAGTTCACATACTGTGGTCATAATGGTATTCCCTAGAAGTGGTCATTGTTCAATTGCATGCAGAGTGATCCAGTCAAAATTGTGTGAGACAGAGGAAGAGACTATCTGAGGACAGAATGAAACTAGTTCCTTGTTGAACATCCACTCATAAGTTAGTTGGGTAAGATCCTGCCAGTGGATGTTTATTGATGATTTTGGTTAATTCTTGGGCAAATAGCTGGAAAGTGAGTCTGCAGGGGAAGGTGTGTAGGTATTTTGACTCCTAACATTTTGATTCTAGGCTTAGACATGTGCTTGAAATTCTTAAATCTGTATAATTAGATACCCAGAAGTCTTTGTTTGACTCCTGCAATTTTACCAACCATACATGATGAAGAAAAGTGAGGTAGAGAAATCAAGTTACTCCAAGTTGGAAGGAAAGAGTTTCACCGAAATTTATAGTCTGTGGTCTTTACAGTATCTTCCGCCACTTCTAGTTTGGACAAGTTTTTTTTTTTTTTTTTCCTATAAATGTTTCAGCTCTTTGTTTCTTCTTATGATGTTGGGGTAATTGTCCTTTGATCACAGAAGACCCAATTTTTTATATTCACTTTAATGTCCAGTTTTTATGTTTTGGGATGAGTTGCAACTGTTTCTTTTTTTGACATTGCTGACAGGGAGACATGGATATGGTGAGGACACTAAGTGATAAGCTACTCAAAAATGTTCCCTGAGTGATAGAATGTGCTCAGCTCTATTGTTTGTAAGCGGCAGCATTATGCTCAGACAAGAAATGCAATACATATGCTAATATGTGTATGAATGGTTGAAAACATGTTCAAACCAAAAAAGCTTGTCTATTTCACATTTATAGATAGTGGGAATTGAATTTTTTCAGCAGGTTTTCAGTCCCTATGACAGAAGTATCAGAAATCAGAGATTGCTACAAAGTGTTGTCTTCCTCTGAGTTATTATACACATGCATAATGCTTATAAGGAAATGGATAAAATTATTGCCAATCTTGAAATCAAAGCATTTGTAAAATATTGCATAATATGCATTTTACAGATCTCCCGGATAGCCTGATCATATTCAGAATAAACAAAAATTAGTAAATGTAACTTGAATTGAGATTATATAAAATGCTAGGATTTTATTTCTCTTAAAATTTCCTTAAGGTGGCCCTCCCTGGTGGCGCAGCGGGTTAAAGCACTGCACTGAGAAACTAAAGCCACTTCCGCATGAGTTCGATCCCCGCCTGCCTGCCCCGGAGGTGACCACATGGCGTGGCAGACCTCTCCTGACCCGCCCGCTGCTCCCCTCGGCAGTGTACTTCATCGATCTGCCTGTTCTGCTTCCCGCTCTGTCTCTGGTGAATCCTCTCACCCTCCGCATCTCTGGCCTGTACCCCAGTTCTGTATGAATAAATAAATAAATCTTTAAAAAAATAATAAAAAAATTTCCTTAAGGTATTTCTAATATAATATCACAACGTTTTTCCTTTTGGTATCAACATTGCTAAGGTGGCCCTTTATCTTTGTTGCAACATGAATCACTTTCCTCCTTGCAGGGCATTTCTTCCACTTATAACCAAGTCTACATTCTTCCCAGGTCTTTCAAAATAGAGTCCATTTTTCAAGCAATTTTTGTGGTGGCATTCAGTTAGTGAATGTATACTAAGAAACTGGAGGTGGATATTATTACTTTTAGTCTTTAAAATTGATTCTGAAAGCCACATCACAGACTCTTATTATTACAGTATTTTTATTGAGGCAACAATGGTTTATATCATTGTATATTACTTAGCACCATTACTACTCTACCATATTCCGTTGGGTCCTGTTCTTTCCCATTTCTACCCCACTACCTGTAACTTCTGTTCTGTAGTCAAATTTCTAGGGTTTGTTTTGTTCAGCTTTTTGTTCCTTTGTTTAGCATCTTTATGTTCCACATAATGTGTGAAGTCACACAGTATTTTCTTTCTCTTGATTTATTTTGCTTAATATTATCCCCTCCAGTCCCATCCATGTTGTTATAAATGGCAAGACTTAGTCTTTTCCTATAGCTGAGTACTATTCATTGTATATGTATACCACATCTTAATTCACTCATCTATTGTTGGGCACCAAGGTGATTTCAATAGGTTGATATTGTAAATAGTGCTGTAATGCCAGAGGAATATATATATCCCTCTGATTAGTGGTTTTTGCATTTTTATGGTAAATACCTACCCCTAACCCTAACCCTAACCCTAGCCCTAACCCTAACCCTAACCCTAACCTAGAAGGGGATTGCTGGGTCATACTTCATACTATTTTCCATGGGAGGTGTACCAGACTACATCCCCTCTAACAATGTACAAGGGTTCTCTTTTCTCCAAGTTTCTCACAAGAGTGAGCTGGTATCTTGTAGTTTTTGGTTTGAATTTCCTGATGAAAAGGGATAATGAGCTTTTTTTTTTCATGTCACTGTTGGTCATCTTTATGTCTTCTTTGGAGAAGTGTCTAGTTCTTCCACCCATTTTTTAATTATAATAATAATAATAATAATAATAATTATTATTATTATTATTATTATTATTATTATTATGTATTGCTGAATTGTAGAGCTTGGATGTTTGTCCCTTCTTGTTTGCATGATGTTCATTTTTTCTCTCACTCTGTAGGGTGCCTTTTCATTTTTATGATATTTTATTTCACTGTGCAGAAACTTTTTAGGTTAACATAATCTAACTTGTTTATTTTTGCTTTTGTTTCCCTTGGTGTTGGAGATGAACCCCCAAAGATGTCACTGAAGTTAATGCTGTGGAATGCTCTGCCTATGTTTCCTTCTATGCATTTCATGGGTTCAGAGATTACATCTAAATCGTTAATACATTTTGAGTTAGTTTTAGAAAAACTTTCAGTGAAATGTAAAAAAGACTAATTTACGATATTTACAACAGGTAGTAACAAATACTTAATCCCTGCAAAAAAAAAAAAAGCCCTCTTTGCTTTTGCATAATAAATATGAGCATAACTAGATAGGTGCTCTAAACATAGTGTATCTAGGTTTTAACACATGGACATGTTTTCAAATTTTTTTAGAACAATAATTCTTGAGGCTATCATGAGTCTATTATCGGATATATTTTTTAGGGATTGGAAATCATAGTATTTAAGTTGCACAAACTGGATTCACACCTATTAAGATTTTTAAATGTCCTAATAGGTTCAAAGCTTGAAATGAATAACAAAATCAATTTAACTTTGTTAATATTTTGCAGTTAGATATAAAAAATTAAGTGCACAAGTTTAAAACTGAGGAGACTTTGATCAAAAAATCCAGGTAAAGGACCTGAACATGTTAATTGATGACACTGTCAGTCTTAGCACATGGCAAATGGTTGTTAACCAGTGTAATCTACTGTTACACTTATAGAAATATTAGTTACAAGATCTAAGAAGGGAATTAGAAGTCCCATTATAAATGTACCTACCTCAAATCATGCCTAGAATACTAGGAATTATTCCGGGGCATGTGTCTTCAGATAATATTTGGGAGAAAAATCTCATTGTGAAGAAAATAAAGATGTCATTAAGCAAGAATTGAAGAAATGGAATATGATTAATCATAAAGAGAAGACACATTAATTTTTTGAAGTATTTCTCAAAAATTGTCAAGTGAAAACTTATTTGACTTATAGCATTTAACTTGAGAGGATAAGCTAGAACCAATGTGTATGGAAGTTTTAGGAAACATACATAATTTATGTTGCTTGCTTGCTTGACTTTTAAAAAAAATGGATGTGTACTGAAGATTTATGAGAAACTGCCCCTAATCTAACCAAAATTACATGACAGCCTTTTGTGGATGCTTCTAATTAAGAAATTTCTAAAAATTCGTTTTCTTCATGTCTGGAAATATAAATTATTAGAGGAATATTCTAACAGAAGTACCTCAAGGACAGGAAAACAGAGAACTGGATTATTTCTGCCTAACACCTACCCCACTAGAAGACATCTGTTGAACATTGCATAAACCAGAGACACTCTTTTTTCTATGGGGAGACTAGATTGTCACCATTAGTGAATCTTGAATAAACTTGGCCTGTGGTATGTGTTCTCCGTGGTGCTGACATATCTTAAACTTCCAGGCCAAGGTTTGACTTTTTTCTCCCTTATCCTCGTCCTGCAACAATTCAGGTAGTATCTCTTACTTAATGATTTGCCTTCATTTAATGACTCAAATACTACAATTCACATCCCTACATCAAGTCTTCTGATAATCTTGTCTTTCTTAAATTCAGTTGGTGCCTAAACTACCTTGATTTCAGTCTACTGACCTCTCAAGAAGGACTTTATGAAAGAGATTGTAGATTTGGATAGGGACCTATAATAGGTAAAACATGATATTTACAAATCATTCTCTTGACTTATGAAACAATTGCATTTCTTATCACTGCATATTTATCTCATCAATATAAGTTCATCAGTGCTTAGTAGACTAGATGGGAAAGGAAATAGGAGATATAATGAATTATCTGAGGGTAAAAAAGGGCTTGATGAGACCACTGATAAGCTAGATATAGACATTGGAGGTTTTTGTTTTTTTCTTTATATTTTTATTTCTCACCTACAAACAAAGTTATTAGTGAATGGAGCTATAAGTCATTTAACATAATTTTGTAGAGATGTAATCTTGGGCTATACAGAGTAAACATTCATGTCCTACAGATGAGAGAAATACTGCTGCACTAATAGAGAAAGTTACTTCTCTCCTCCTCTGGGCTCTTACCAGAGTAATTGGATGGTTTGGACATTATTCCCTGTGGACCTAATGGGATAGGATTAAGCTGAAATGAGAGAATCTTGCAAACCTAAAATTCAAACAAGGAAAATGAGCCATTAGTGGAAAATAGAGTATAGAAATAAAATTTGGAAAATATCTATTATTTAATGGTAATTAAATTTATAAAAATGAGCAACAAAATCAAACCATTTAAGGTTCATAAATTATATAGCCATATTTTACTGGTAACATTTCTTGAGGAAAATACTTATTCAGAGTTTCCTAGTAATAATTTATAGAAAAGTGCCACACATAATAATACAGTTAGTAAAGACTTTCCATGATGTTAGTAAATGTATTATATATGAATTTGTTAGAAAGATGAAATATTTTTTTAAGCATGGTGGAAGGTTGAAAAAAGTTTCAGAAAATATAGCAAGAAATAGTTAATCCTCAAGACTCATTTATTGTGGTTTTAACATTAAATATTGTTTAATATAAAGAAATTTAAAGGTGAAAGGATTTCTATATCTTTATAATTTAGACCTATCTTTTCATATGGTCAAATTCAGGATCAGATGTATTAGTCTTAGAAAAATTATATAAATTAGGAAGAGTCACTAAAGAGGCAGCCCATTTATTGAATAATTCTATTTCAACAATTTTTTCTTCATAAAGTACTCTCCAAAGCTAAGGTATCCAGTATCTATTTGAAAAGCCCTTGTCATATCTCACCCAATGTGCTCAAGAGGCCAAAGAGGAAAAGCCCAATTCTCATCCTCTCTTTCTTTTGACACTGCAGTTGTTTCAGATGCTTTGCTGTTTCTTATATAAATTCTGAAGGAAAGCAATATTTAATCAAGTACTGTGTAATAGTCAGAGGAGAAAGGAAGTAGAACATGTCAAAGAAAGAATTCCCATGGGAAATTCCACTTTTATTGCTTGAATTCTGCCTGAAGCCCTTAGAGTAAACTAGACCTTCCATACCTAATATGCCTAAATTGTTTCCCTGGATGGTAGTTAACCTCCATTGGGGCAGGCTAGATATCATCAACAAATGTTTGGTTTTCCTCCTTTAAAGCACAGATAAGACTATTATAAAAGCACTCCATTTTGTTATACTGTAAACTTGGTTTCTATCTCTGTCAAATAGAGACCATATTAACCACTTCGAAGAGAATCACTTAGGTCATGGTAAGGCACAATAAATGTTGGTTCTCTTTCCTCCTTTTCTTTCAGGTTGTGTTAAATACTAAGAAAGAGATTCAGGAAGCAAGGTTTTTATTCCTGCCAAACACCTAAAAATCACTTGATACTGAACTTCTTATACCTGCATACTAAGTCTCTGCTGCATCCATCTCTTTCTAAGGGGGCTTTGTAGGATGATATTATTTAAGTCCAGTGATTAAATGTGACAAATAGGGCTGCTATCTTAAACTTTTAGTCTATCTCATTGTTCAATAGAAAAGGTTAAGAAGACATACTACTAAGAGAAAGACATACTTGGTGAAGCAATTGTCTATTAATTGATGTGGTGTAAAATTTCAAGTTTATTAAGGAAAAATATTTTTTAGTGGATAAAATGGTAGAAGCATGAAAAATAAGATTTCAGAACATAAGAAGACTGACTGCTAATGTTAAGAAGTTTTATTTTCTTATGGTGGAAATGTTCTAAAATTATGAACTATGTTTGCACAATTCTCAGTACACTAAAACATCTAGAATTTCACACCTAAATCACTGAATTTTATGCTATGTAAATAACATCTACATTCAATTGTTTTAAGGGGTGAAAAGGTGGTATCTCCAATAGCAAAGGTATTGAATTTAGTAATAACTGGGCTCAGAGCCCTATAACTTTACAGTTAATAGTTAAATACCTTGGGTAAGATATGTAACGTGTGTACCTCAGTTTCCTTTTCTCTGAAGTGGAATAAGAACATCCCCTTCTAGACTTGTTGGGAGGGTAATTGGAATAATATATATATATAATGTCTAACAGAATTCCTAACTTGGAGAAATCCACTGGCAAAGACTATTATTGGAAATGGGGAGATAAGACAGTCTTGGGTATGAAAATTAAGAGTCTATAAGAAGCCTCTTGAGAAAAAAATGCGTGCATCCCATTTCAGGATGTATTTCCTCTCAAAAACTGTATTGAAGGAAATTGATTTGTGTTTCCTTTATAAGCCTGTTTTCCTTACCATTTTGTTGAGCTGACTGGAGACAACAATGAGCTAATTCATATACCTGGCTGGAGATTAGACAAAATTTGCAAGCTTTTCAAGGAAAGTAGGGCAGCTCTCCATCTTCAACACCCTCCTACTCTAAAAAAAAAAAGTGAAATATATTACATACTTAAAAATTATATTTCTTAAGTTCAAAGTAACAGAAGAGTTGTGTTTATTGTACAGATGTACAGGAGAAAATTTTTATGTACTCATTTATAAAATACTTAAAATTAGTCACTGCAATGTGGGGAAATTATTTCATTATTTTTAAGACTCCCTATTTTTTTTAAAGATTTTTTTATTTATGCATACAGAACTGGGGTACAAGCCAGAGGTGCAGGGGCTATGAGAGGATTCACCAGAGACAGAGTGGGGAGAAGTACTGTCAGATTGATGAAGTACACTGCTGAGGGGAGCAGCTGGTGGGTCAGGAGAGGTCTGCTGCATCAGGTGGGTCACCTCCAGGGTGAGGGATTGAACTGGTACTGAAGCGGCTGCAGCTAGTTTGCAATGCTGCATCCTAAACCATTGTGCCACCAGGGAGGGCCCAATTATTTCATTTTTATAAGTAATGAAATTTTATTTTTAAGTATGTAGTATATTTCACTGGATTTTTAATGTCTAAATCAGTGACTATTACCCAGAGTTGGTTTTTTTCACCTTAGCACAAATATGGCAATTTCTGGAATTTATTTATTTATTTATTTTGTTTGTCATAACTGGTGGAGGTCCTACTGGCATCTTGTGAATAGAGGGTAGGAATGCTGCTCAAAATCCTTCATTGTGTGCCTTTCCTGGTGGCACAGTGGGTTAAAGCACAGCAATGAGAAGCTAAAGCCACTTCCGCATGTGTTCCATCCCTGCCGGCCCCGGAGGTGATCCACATGGTGTGGCAGACCTCTCCTGACCTGCCCGCTGCTCCGCTCAGCAGTGTACTTCATCGATCTGCCTGTTCTACTCCCCACTCTGTCTCTGGTGAATCCTCTCACCACCCTGCATGCACCTCTGGCCTGTACCCCAGTTCTGTATGCATAAATAAATAAATCTTTAACAACAAAATAAATACCCTTCATTGCTCAGGACAGGCCTCTCTCAACAAAGAATTATGTGACCCCAAATGTCAGCAGTACTAATGCTGACAGACCCTACTCTAAATCCATTTGTTGTAATTCTCCAGCTTTAAGGATCTTGTTCTATGAGGCAAAAATCAGTGAATACAATAAAGCAGAATGTTTATTTTTTAGATTATCTGACATAGTAAATATTTAAAATAGTGACATGTTTTGATCAAAGAAAACAGTTTCTGTTATTTTAAGATGCCTTTTAAAAGAATCACTATTTTTCTTAGTAAGAATGTAGGGAAAGAGGAAACTATGATATGAATTACTTTCCTGGAAAGCCTCAATTAAATACAGAAAGATTTCTTAGTTTCAAATAAATGACTTCAAGTATAAGCATTTAAATTCATAGACTTTATTTAGGAAAGTCTCTCAAGCTCACATACAGGGTATGTTCATTTTTAGTTTAGCTTGTTTGTGATGAGAGGCAATGATTATGCTTATGGCACTTAACTAGATAAAGTCTGATGACCCAGTCAGGATGAATTTGTAGCCAAAATGTCCTTACTGGAAATTAGAAGGATCTTCATTTTGGAAGATCCTGAGATGTTCAGGGATTGATTCCCCAGGGGACAGTAAACATTAAAGTAGCTGCATCCATTCATTGGGTAATTTGCTTTTTTCTGTATCTTATATTCCAAAATGGACACATCTGGCATTCTTGTTGGGACTTGAACCTGGACCCAATTTTGTAGTTATCCCAACTTTATTGATGTGTGTTTCATAGCTCAAACAAAATTGAAAACATGAGATATCCAGAGAGAGGGAAACTCTGCAACTGGTTTGTAAACTGATTATGAGCTATGCTGTATTTAACAAGTTATTTTGTTGAATTGGCCTGTAAAATGGACTGCCAGATCATTTGTATACAACAAACATGTTTGGCAAAGTGCTAAAGACAGAAAGGTGAGCCAACTCTAGTTTTTTAGGCATTCATTTACGTGGTTCAGTGCTTTCTCTCCCTCCTTTACAAGTTCAATAAGCAACAACAGCCAGTACCAAAAATTGTACAGGGTTTTTCTTTTAAGTGTAATGCTTGATCGATCCCAAGTCATAATTTCTTAATATTGAGGATTGGCAACTTGCAAGCCCAGAAGGAAGGGAATTTCCTTTTCATTGTTGAGTTTATAGGAAATTGTTCCAGCATATCCTAATCTCTTCCTCAAGTTAAAAGGATCTTGAATATCTTTTTTTGTGCTTTATGCTTCAGTCACTTAAAGAGTTACCAGGTTCTCATTAAAAAAAAAAAATAGAAAGTGAATTTATGTCAGTTGGTATTTTGCTCACAAATTCCTTTGATCTCTCAAAGGTCTCACTTTTCAATCTGTCATAATCTGATGGGGGTATATATTGTTACCTTCCCTTCATCTCTCCCTGAGTTTCAGTGTTTGAGTTAACTGTTTGCATTTGCCTGGGTCTTTGATTTGTCTCTTGCTTTGATTTTTTTGTTTTGTCTTATATTTATGATATTCATTCCCCCATTTAACTTATCAATGATTATAAAATATTGAAACATCAAACCTTGGCTCCTGCTTTAATGAGAGCAGACACACCAGGGTTCTTTCCTAGGGTGATCCAAAGCTGGAGACCTGGTCCAAGTAGAACACTTATATTGCTATACTTTTCCCATAAGAAAGTGGCTGGGTACCTTCTACTTTCACTCACAATGATACCTGCTAATGTCTTGGGATCCCATGTGGGAAAAATGCAAAAGATCCTTCATATTTCTGGCAGCCATGCAAGAAGGCTAGTGAATATTATTGTATAATTCTAGTAAATATCATTGTATATGCATAGACTACAGTTTCTCTCTTTCAAAGGTTGACCCTGGATTAATCTTTTGAAGTTATATTCTAGTGCTGGGCATTCTATATACTCTCTAATTTAAAAGGAGATAGGTAAAATACATGCTTTAGGTGACAGTGAAAGATCAACTGGTTCTTGGCTCATTTATATTCAGGAGCAGGAAAGGGGTGGGTAAGTAAAGTAGACATAGTAACTATAAACTGATGATTGACTTGGAATTTAGCAAGTCATTTCAGTGGGTTTAATCCATTCAAGACTACCTCTTGTTTGGCAGCAGTGGTTCCAGACCAGCAGAGTGGAGGAGAAGTCATGGGATCTGCCTGAAGCAGACAGCCTTTTATGACCTGCGGGTTTTACTTACTTTCCCAGCTTCCTTATTTCTAAAATAAGGATAATTCTAAACCTGCTGGTAGTTGTTATATAGATAATGTGTGACATTCTGTGGGGAAATGCTTTGTTGACTCTAAAGTATTAATAAAAGGTACACTCTAATAGGCTGTTTCATAACCCCAGACTATTTTAGGGAATCTAGGAAAAATGAGCCTTAATTTAACTATTTTCTTTTATCTTAATTCCAGTACAAATATGCGCGCGCGCACACACACACACACATACATATACATATACATATGTATATGTACATAAAAAACTCTTCTTCCTCCCAAGTTAAAATGAGAAGTATCTTAAAGATTTATTGGAGAATAAAGAACAAGGAAATTGCTGCAGAGAATAAGTAGTCAGAAAGGGGGAAAGTAATTCTGAAAGAGCTTTGAATTCTTGTGATTAAATAAAAGTTAAGCTGTCTTATAAAAATATAAGACTTGATTTAAGTTTAGGGTTGCAAATAGACAGTGGAAACTCTTAGCTTCTGTACCACTAAAATTTTTTGTAATGGATTCTACTTTTAAACTTTTACAGTTCTAGATTTATAGAAAATTGAAAATATAATAATAGTTACCCTATACCCTGCAGCCATTTTTCCTGTTGTTAATATTATACACAGTATATTTCTTATCATTAAAATATTAACTTTTAATGGAGTAAGACCACACTCTATCCAGAGTTACTTGATTTTCAATTATTATCCCTTTTCTATTCTGTGAGCTTCACAGGATACTGCATTATATTTAGTCATTAACTTGTCTTTTATGGTCCAGAATTCTGTCCTTGGAAGTAATATGTATATCTATATCTGTCTGTGAGGCAACGTAGTTATTATTGGTAAACATCTCTTTGGACCTTAGTGGTTAGCCTCCATGGTCACATACTGAAATCTATATGTGCCATTACATTCCATCCCAGAACTCAGCTCCTTAGCTACTTTGACTAAGCAAAAGCAAAACTGCATGTAAAAATTTATAAAATAGCCTGGAACAGCCACCGTAAATGAAAGAATGTCATTACTCACAACACTTCTGCCATTACTTCTCTAATGAATTTTTCTGTCTTTTTAAAATTATTATGCACATATTTCTAACCATTTGAAGCCGTTGGGTATTTAAAGATTCAATTTTCAGAATGAGGCCATACCCATATATAGCTGAGGGTTACTTGAAATTCTACAATAAATCTTAGAGTCAGAAGATAACATGGATAGAAGTATTTTTTTTTTATCATTTTAGTAGCTTGAATTCAGCATAATTGTTAGTGAGTGTGCATGTTGAGAGACACCCTGGGCCCTCCAAATTTTGCATTTGTTAAAGAGGTTCTGCCATCTACCTCATAAAGACAAAACATGCTGTGACTAAGATCTTCAATAAAAAATAACTTTAATAGAATTGGTGTGCAATACAAAAAAAGATAACAGTTTCCAATTGAACAACCATTTACTTCAGAGATATATGTCCACCAAACAGGGTCGGTCCAAAGTGGGGCTACTGAGGCCAATGCTTGTCATAAGTCTAAGGCACTTTCTGGTGGGGAACCATTAGTAAGGGGTAGAAGGGGCCAGACAAGTCTGGAAGGAAAGGGGAAATATTAAATTACAAGTCACATCTCGTTTAAGTGTATCCTTCCACAACCCTCAAGTCCCTGGTTCAAGTCCCAAGGCCAAGAAGTGAATGTCTCTTCTATACATGTCTTTCTGGTCCACATGACTCTTCAAGTCTTCTCTCCTTCCAGCCTTCTCTCCCGGACCTTTTTGGCTTCTCCCTCCACCCTTCCTTAGTTAGGGCAGGGAAACTGGAACCGCCCTTTTACATGGGGATTACACTGATGCATAAAGATGCGTAAAGATGTCTGTGACAAGGAGCGTAAAGATGTCTGTAACAAGGAAGTAACAATTTAGAAGTGTCCAGGCATATAGCTGGGAAAGATCAGCATCTACATACAGGCTTTGCTTATCTCATAGGAAATTCTAAAACTTTTCTGTGGCATAGTAGAGGAAGTATGAAATAATCTTTTTAAAGCCAGGAGTAATTAAACAACTCAATGACTATGACCTACTATTCCACCTAAGAAGCAGAACTTCCTGAAAAAAAAAAAAAAGCTACAATCACTAGTGTCAGACAGACTCTGGGTCTAGACTATGACCTGATTAGATGGACTCATTCTTTTCCTCAGCTTTTCACCTATGTGCTGACCAGCCTGTTTTGACACTGAAGTAAAAAATATGAATAAATGAGATAAAGACTTATCTATTATAATGTACCTTCTTTTTACTCAAATTTTATGCAATCTTATTTATATTATAAAAGTACTCTGCACTCTTTGTGGAGAAGAAACTATAGCAAGGATGGAAAGGCTAGCAAGGGTGCCCAGTTAGGAAGCCACATCAAAGTGAAGGCTACATGACCTGGGGGTAGTGGTGGAGGAAGTGATAAGTATGAAGGTTCTGAATTTATTTTCAAGGAAAAGTTCACCAGATTTGCTGGTGAATTGGGTGTGATGGTTGAGAAAGAGAGGCTAAAGCTGTGTTAATCCGATTCCCCATTTAGTGAAGAAGAGAAAACCTGGGAAGGCAGGGGGCTTGAGAATGACCAGGGTTTTTTGGGAACGCTGAGATGTCTGTGATAGATATGTGAATAGATATGATGGATGACAGAAAACATGTGTCTAATGCAGGGAAAGGATTCAGTAAACCAAGATAGAGGATAAGATATCCTAGGGGCCCTCCCTGGTGTTGCAGCGGGATAAAGCACAGCACTGAGAAGCATGAGTTCGATCCCCGGAGGTGACCACATGGCATGGCAGATCTCTCCTGACCCACCCACTGTTCCCCTCAGCAGTGTACTTCGTCAATCTGCCTGTTCTGCTCCCCACTCTGTCTATGGAGAAGCCTCTTGCCACCCTTGAGCCTCTGGCCTGTACCCCAGTTGTGTATGCACAAATAAATAAATCTTAAAATAATAATAATAATAATAATATCCTCATCTAGGGACACATGTAGGACTGAACTCTACGTTTGGGGATTATGAGTAGGAGGAGGAATAAGTGAAAACATCAGTCAATTATTGTAAGAGGAAGTAATGTCCTACCTAATGTCCTAAGGGGAGGAATAATCTCCATATCAAACACTAATGTTAGGTGCTGTAAGTTGAAGACGTAGCATATGCCATTGGCTTTAGTAGTGTGGAGATGATGGTAAGGCTACAATTTCCTCTTTCACAACTGAAGACAATAATAATGTTTAACAATGATATTGTGAGTACTCATAAATAACACATGTGGAATGTATAACCTGGTAAATGTGAAAATTCCATTTGCATTTTTAATGGGATTGATCTAACAGATCACTTTCATGTAGGTTGATTTTTCTGAGTCCTTATGATGACCTGAGAGAGAGGAATGACCAATACAATTATCAGCCTGTTTATTCATAGGATCACTCATACTCAGAAAAATTAGAGGCATGTAGTGAGGTCAATAGTACGAGCACTTCCCAATCCATGTCTCACTGAGAATTTTCACAACTGTCCAGGAATAGCTTGTTTGCTATATTACATCAAATGAAGCAAAACAAAATGAAAAAAACAAGCACCTACTTATTGTAATTCTTTATTTGAAAAAAACTGGGTTGTGGTGCTTTTCCCTTATAAACAAACATCCTGTGCTTCATGTCCTGAGTCTGTCTAATGTATATTTAAAAAGCTGCTCATTATTCCCAGTTCGTTGTTGAATAACAGGTATTATTTCATTATAATGAAGAGAGGGAGGAAAATAATTCAGAAATCTAAAAAATGAAAACTTCCTTTGAAATGGGAAGCATAGCTAACCTTATGTACTGTCCCCCTTTCTTTATATCACTGTCCTATTGAAAGTTCTAGACCCACACTGGTTTCAATAGTTCCTGCAAATAGAATCACTGGGGAGCTTTTAAATAATGTTCTGGCACATTCTTTGATTGTCTGATTTAATTCATCTTGGTAGACCTAGAAATCAGTGGGATTTTTTTAAAAAAATTGAGGTTTATTGAGATATAATTTATACACGGTAGAATTTACCCTTTTTTGTGTACAGTTATTTGAATTTGATACAAACAATTATGCAGCCACCACTACAATTAAGATACAGATGATTTGCACCACTCCCCAAAACTCCAGGGTGCCTCTTCTAGTCATCCTCTCTGCCATGTCCTGGTCCCTGGAACCATTCATCTGTTTTTTTGTGATATCGATATATTTTAAAGGTAGGTGATTTTATGTGTAGCTAGGGTTTAAGAATCACGGTGAGTAAAATTGCCTAGCAGACTTTAATAAAATGCAGGGACATGGTAAAATTGGTATTCTGTTAATACATTCAGGGAAACCATCAGTTTATCTTTTACTTATGCTTTCTTTATGACTATTAGCAAGAACAAATTGGTCTGTTATTTACAACATTCTGTAGTTTTCTCTTTGTTTTAGCAGTAGTTTGACAATAAAGGGGAATAGAGTAATTGAGAGCCTCTGAGGCACAGCCTGATCCCACCATGGTGGGCAAAAGTAAAAGTCTCCATAACCATGTAATTATCTTGAATGAAATAGAGCTGTAGAGAACACATGAAAGCAGTTACATATTTAGTGAAACATAAATCATTAATCTTTTATTTTCAAAAATGTAGCTTGATGCAAGTGCTTGATTTGACTAGAAAGTAAAATAGAGAGAACTATGAGGACCATTTCAGGGTAACTCCACAAACCTGGATAGATGACTGCTTCACCATATTAGCTTGTGTGTTCTTGTGGGCATAGCTCGATACTCATAGTTTCACACTTTCTTTTCTGGTCAGTATTCCAGGAATGGTGATTTCACTTGTGTCAGCTGCATTTCTTTTACCTTGTGTCAAAAAGTCATAGTTTTTGTTTCTTTGGGAATGCTTTCCAAAAAGTGTATACAGGGTTCTCCCTGGTGGTGCAACAGATTAAAGTGCAGCACTATGAAGCTATCCACAGCAACTTCAGCACAAGTTCTATCCCCTGCAATGAAGGTGACCCACATGGCATGACAAACTTCTCTTGTCTCACCTGCTGCTTCTCTCAGCAGAGTACCTCATCAATCTACCTGTTCTGCTCCCCACTCTGTCTCTGGTGAATCCTCTCACTGCCTCTTCACCTCTATCCTATACCCCAGTTCTGTATGCATAATCAAATAAACCTTAAAAAAAAGTGTATCCATCTTCTTCTCCTTAATCCCTTACTCTCACTGAGAATGACTGAGAGAAATTGAAGAAAATATATACTCAAAACCTCTTAAATATATTCATTTTACCTGGGTCCAAAATAGAAGCCTTCTCCTATACCCCTTCAACTCCCATTCTCCTTTGTCACATACAGACCACTACTGTGCTGATGATAGGAGCTACATACTATCAGCTGGGTAATCAAAGGCTGCCTTGTCTGAAATATACCTTGTATATTCTAGGTCTATGTCATCTTTTCATGATGTGTGTAGGCTTATGGCTGTAAATTGATGAATGATAACAAAAATCATGACATTTTTCCTTTCTTTTAAGGACATTATAGGGACAGCCAATGTCATGCAATGATATAACCTGAGTGTTATTTTTCTGTTTCTATACAGAATTTGACATTATCTTTTATATTTGCTTCATTTTCTCTGATCTCCCTAACTTCCTTTTCCCAAATAGTTTTTAGATTTATAGAATTCTATTGATACAAGTATGAAGAGAACATAACATCTATCTTATTCTCCTCTATTTTAGCTGATAGTGTGGGCTCTATAAAGTCTTCTTCCTTCTTGGTAAAGAAATAAACTAAATGCAAACATACATTAAGTTACCTTGTACTTGCTTTGTTTTTGTTGCAGAGATCACTATAAATGAAATTATATCTTAGGGAAGAAAAGGGACCTGTCACTTTCAGTGTGCTCTGTATTACACAATACTAATAGCACTCAGGTGCTCTACTGCGACATATTCATTACTTCTCTGTCAGTTAATGTTTGTGTTACAATCGCAATATTCCCTTTACTTGTGGTTTCAATTTCTGAGGGTGGTAGATTGGAAGACCTAGTATGCAACAGCTATTTGTAAGAATATCAGAACTACTCTTGTCTTTAACACACCTGTTCAGCCAGTGCCAAAGGATTAATGAGTCGAGTGGCCTCAACCATTTCTATTTATTGCACTTTTAGTTTTTAGTCATAGAAATGACTTTGCCTCATAGCAGGGGGCTAAAATGAGTATCCATCTCTCAACAGCTGCATTATTTGATCTGGTAGCTACTGGCCATGGGTGCCTATTTAGTTTTGAACTAAATTTATTTCTTTAATTTGTTTCAATTTTATAGTACTGAATGTCTTTTATTTTTAAAATATATTATTTTTATGACCCTCATGCTATTGTTTGCCAGAAAACAAGGGGCTATTATTAATTTACTTGTATCAATATCAATGTTGAGCCTTTGACACCATTTACATTGTAATCCTAACCTTGACATAACAAATAGACAATATGTTAAAAAAAATTTGAGCTAAGAATAAATAAAATTTTTAAATTAATTTTTTTAATTATGCTATCCACATCTCAAGTGGTCAATAGCTATGCCAACTGCCCCCCCCCCACACACACACAAGCACATTTCCAAACATCTTTCTTAAGTAAAATGAATATTTGGAAGTTTTGCACCTTTTAATTATTCTGATATAATGATATCTACATTTTATCTTAAAATTATATCTACATTTTATCTTAAATCAACATTACATTTATCATATACAGAGAAAAGGTATAAGTATGTCGACAAATGAAGAAAACTAAACCCTACCCAAGTAAGTCATGTGGGTCATAAGTATTGATTGTTGATAATTAGGCTGAATCAGAATCAACTGGAATCAGTCTAAAAGGGGGGACTTTTCCATAAGAATGCCTGGGATCCTCAAGAACATTTCTGCCTTCCTAGTTTTGTTGGTGATTTTGAAAGGTCCATCGTGCCTTTAGTTCTTATATTTGACAGTGCTTTTTTTAATTTTTACTTGAAAAGGCAGAATTACCCTCCCAATATCTTAGTTCCCCTTGTAGCTGAGTAAATAGCAAGTAAAACTGAAATTATGGGTGTTTTTACAATTTTGGAGAGGGAAGAGCCAAGATGCCATGTGCAAAGTGCACTGTCCACCCACACAGGCTGTATGCAGAGCAAGGACCCCTGTGTAGAGTCAGTAAGAGAAGTATCCTTATCCCTTCTTCCCTGTGACCAATGGTCTACATTGTGGAGGATTTTAGGAGGATGGGAGAATTATGGGTCTTAATACAGAAAGAAATCATTATTTTGAAACAAAACAAACTATTTTACATCACACCTTGTTTTTTCCTTTGATATACTTGTAATATAACAGGGTCACCAGTTCTATAAACCTATGTGTGCACATGCATCCTTGCAAATGAAACATCACCTATTTATAGCAGCAGTACTTACTTAACTAAATCTTACACAGATTTTTTCCTTTACTTCTGAAAATCAAAACAGAGTTTCCTGAGTTTGGAAAAGTCGTGTTAGAAGAAAATACTCTAAGCAAGGGAAAAAATGTTGCCATACTTTTGCATTTCTAATCTCTGTTGATAAGAACTTAAAGTGTAGGTAAAGCATAGGCTATTCAGAAAAACAACTCTCATTGCAAGAATCAAAAAATCAGGGGAGACCAGAAAGTCCATCCCAAAATATGTGAGCATCCTCTGTTCACTGGCATGAACCAAATTAGTTGTTTCTACAAGCCATTTATTAAAGTAAAAGAAATTGGGGCCCTCCCTGGTGGCACAGCAGATAAATGCAGCACTAAGAAGCTGAAACCACTTAAGCACAAGTTCGATCCTCTGCCCCAGAGGTG
Organism: Condylura cristata; assembly: GCF_000260355.1. NCBI lineage: Eukaryota > Metazoa > Chordata > Mammalia > Eulipotyphla > Talpidae > Condylura > Condylura cristata. Next base: position 34,153,117 of record NW_004567106.1, on the reverse strand, counting down.
ACCCACATGATGCCACAGACCTCTTCTGACCTGCCTGCTGCTCCCACTCTGTCTCTGCTGAGTTCTGTCACTGCCCCTGCACCTCTGGCCTGTACCTCAGTTCTGTATGCATAAATAAATAAATATTTTTTAAAAAATTAAGACAAATTGTTCTAAGAAAGTAGGACACCACCTAAATGAAGACAAATTGTTCTAAGAAAGTAGCACACCACCTAAATGAACTTCAAGGTACATGCGGTAAGATAGCACGCAGAGGCATGGCACAATGAACCCAGAGAGGTATGTCCACAAAGTTAGGGCCAGTTAACAGGAGTAAATGCAAGACTATCTTAAATGAAAGAGACCTTGAAACTGATGGAAGAGTGAAAGGTTGCTTTGAGTGGGGGATTTAGGGCAATCGTGACTAAGTTTCAAGCCTCATGCCAGGCTTCTTTTGTTTGGCTTTCAACAAGGTGGCCCACCAAAAAGCTCAGGGTCCATGGGAATAGGTATGGAATGTCTTCTGAGGCAATGTGGGAGATGATGGACAGAGCAAGTGGGTCCATGAAAGATTGTCCTATTAAGTATCCTCATCTCTGCAATAATTTATTGTGTTCTTGATTACAATCTCTACTTGGTGTCTTTCAACTAAGTTGACTTTTATACACTTTCTATAATTCTTTCATTTAATAGTAACACTTTTAGATGTATCAGCTGACTAAATTAACTCTATCCTACAGCCACAGATTAATGTAGCTATATCTGTATCCCAGTTCATCCAGACAAAGCAAGATGTCCTGAAACAATGAACAAAATTAAATACCCCTTTGACAATGACCCATTTTGTTAGTGTTTCTATATTCTGTATTAAATAGTAGTAGGGAGAAGTTTAGAATAGAATCAGGATGGAGAACAAAGACAAAAAAGACAGACATATACTCAGATACAGAATTAAAAATACTGGCCCCCACTGACCTGTTATCATATATTTTCATATTCTTAGAAAGCAACTTACTTTGACTTGTAGGAGTGAGACTACAGGTGGATTTCTGTGGGTTCTTTGAGACCTTCATTTACCACAAATTTGTCCCTCTCATCTGTCTGAATTTTCTTAAGAACAGAGTTGGCCTCACTTGTCTTTGTCACAGAGTACTTTGCCAAGGGCCAAAACCTGTTTTCAGTCTGCTCACACATCTGATGGTCCATTCCTGGTGTTACTCCCTGAGTCTTTACCACAGGAAATGGTTTGTATCTCCAGTAACCGTTCAATAATTCTTCAGTTTCCTATGCTGTAGGGATTAGAGGACAGAATTGGCTGAAACCCAGCAAAAGAATGGCTGAATTGGAGAACAAAATGCAAACATAAATATCAACCTGTAGTAAACAAAAGCTTTTAATGCTATTGAGACTAACAAAAAAGAATGCATGACTCTCCCACACAATGTACAGAAACTGTTGGCATCAAAAATAGTCCCTTGAGAAGCCTCTTCAGTGCAGATTTTAAAAGGTGTATTCTGTCCTTTCTAGCCATTTGCTGTGGCATTAGCTACTAGATGTGAAAAATTTCATAACTTTGCTTTAACATCTCATTTTATTGTTTTATTAGAAGCATTTCATAATAACCTGGTATTATTTCTCACCAACAAAGTCCTTAGGACTCACTATTTTACCCGATATTTCTGCATTCTGGTTTCTCTTTTACACTGGCTCCTATGACTATTTTCCTATGACTATTGCAAACTCAGACTATCATAGTGACTTTTTCCACACTGAATTTGTTGAAAATCTGTTTTGAATATTTTCCTGTCATGGAAATATTCTGGGTCATAAGATCCTTTCAGCAGCTTCCCTCCATCTGCAATACTAGCTTTTATTTTAAAAAGAAGAGAAAATTTCACAACCAGAATACATGACTCTCTTATTTGAAAGAGAACTTTAAGGGAGAATTTGAACTTCTCCTGAGTTTCCATCAATTCCTTGGAACTTAGCTCAGTTATCACCACGTCTGACATTTGTGTGATACAGAACATCTTTGAAGAGACTTTTGGTACATTTTCTCCTTTGCTTCACTCAGCTGTGTGAGATGGTGAGAAATCAATTCAGCCAGAACACTTCTGTTTTGTACCAGAGTGGACTATTACTTAAGCCCTCTAACAATTTGACTTTTATACAGTCTGGCTGTCTTACTGCAAAATCTAATTCAGGAAATTTCTAACTGTTTATAGCAGTCTTTTATCGTCTTTTGTTTTTATTCTGCATCACCAAAGGTTCTGTATCACCCACCCATTCTGCCACGGACATTGAGTAGTTTTTTCTCTGAGGGGCCTCTTCTCAGATTTTTAAGAATTAGTATCAATTGTTTTGACTTCCAGTATGCATCCCAAGATTTCATCATGAGACAAATTACCTTATAATTCCTTTTCTAGATTCTGTGTTCTTAAAAAACAGAAACAAAACAAAACAAAAAAAACAACAAAAAACTATCAGCAGAGACACTGCATTTACCTCATTTCCTTGTGTATTCTCTATACCTGAGATAGTTTCACCCCCTACCTTCCTGAAATGGACATTCAGCATGGGCAGGGGAGTGCTAACTACCTATAGTATAGTGTTTTGTCTTCCTACCCCCAAACACATTGCTTTTGTTTCATTTTTACCCCAAATTTCTGATAATAAAGCTTTGTTTTCATAGAGCACTTTTCTTCTAAAACAATTCAAAGTACTTTGAACATTATCATCTTTGCAGTGTGCCTCAGAGGTAAGTGGGTGGCATGTATTTTTATCACCTTCTATTAAAGCAGAGGCAGAATACACAGAACCAGGATCCCCTGGAAAGCAGAGGAATATGGACTTAACAAATATTTGCTGTTTCATTTATTGGCCACAGTCAACTCATTGTTGATAGAGCTGGTCACACTAGCATCTTCTCTGCAGGCAAACTTATATGCATGACTTAAATGACTTCCAAGAAATGTTGACTGTGAATTTGGAATCTGAATGTAAATGGAATTTGAAATGAGCTTGGCTGGGATATTTTTTCTTAAAAAGAAATATATTTAGAACTATGAATTAGAATTTACCCATCTTAGGTCCAATTCAAATGCCATTCTTCTAGGAAAATAATCTTACCCTTGCCTTGAACTCTGTACTCACCTTTGTAATGCATAACTCATAATTTTTTATTCTGCTGCTCTTTTGTCCAGAGTCTATGCCAGATTCATCTCTGTGGTTAGTTACTCAAAATGTTTTGGGGAAGGGAATGAGAGGGATTAACCTCTTTTGTTTATAACTGTCACAGAGCCCAAACCTTCTTTCATCACCAGGACTTGGATGCTGTATAAAAGATAGATTGCAGTTGTCTGATTACCACTTTCCTTCACTTTCATTACTTGACCTCCGATTGTGCTAAAGAATGGCTCTGTCCTTAGCCAAGCATTTGGGTGTCATAATCAAGAAAAAATGATCTAACCAGCCATTTTATCCACAACAGGTCTGAGAGATTAGCTCTAGATAGCCACCCTGCAGAGAGAAGCATTGCACAGTATGTTACCACCTGGAGTCTTCAGCTACAGGCAGAGCAATACCGGCCAGTGACTGGCCCTAGCAGTAATGTGTGTTTCTGCTGTGCTGGACCCTCAAAGCCTCCAAAGTACCCGTACTGGTCTGATGAAAGATGCTGCAAATAAAATAGCTTGTTAAAAATAAATAATGCCAATTCACAAGCTGCCCCCTGCATTTTCCTTTCCCTGGCTCTCTTTAATGTTTTTAAAAGGTGCCAGTGAAGCCCACAAAACATTGGTAATGAAAAGAAAGAAAGAGCAAATTCTTTTTGTCATAAGAGTGCACTGTGAGTCATAGCTCCTGACTCACATGGAACACACAAAGAAAGCCAAGCGGTGGGGGTGCTCTCTAATAGGATGTTTCTCAAGTGACTCATGCAGGCCTGGAATGAGGAGCAGCCTGTGTCAAGCCAAACAAGTGTATTTTTAAATATGGGAGTGCACATTTCCTGGTACAATATGATGATGAGTCCTACACACTTACATGCTTATTTTAGCCCAGGCACTGAAATGTGTGGGCATGGTCTCTGTAGAACCTTCCCCTGTGGTCAAATTTTGTTTTGTTGGTGGGAAGGATGTTTAATGATTAGCTGGCACTAGCATGAATATAAAATTTCAGTGCAAGTATCAATGTAAGGATTATTTTTGAATGCTGCAATGTCAGTAAACTTGCTCCATTTTATCCAATGGACCACTTCGTGTCTAGTCATGTATTCCACAAATATATTTTTGAGCCCTAGGTTTTAAGTTCTCAATGAAAGAGAAGGCAGCATAGTCCTGAATTTCCAAGGTTTTGAAATTCCTGTGAGGAGACATAAAAGCAGACAGAATATTATGAATAGGGATTGGATGTGGTGGAGATAACCTACAACTGTCAGCTTAGAGACAGTTGGAATAAGAATCCATAGGGATGGTGACATCCAGTTACACTGGATCTTGAAAGACCTGTAGGAATGAACATTGGAAAGGGGAATGAGATGAGGAAAAGTGTTCAAAGAAGAAGGAAAAACAAGCCAAAGACTAAAAGTAGTGCACACAGTTTTTTTCATTTTTTTGTCAATTTTGTTCTCAAACTTTTAAAGTTTTCTCCTTCTCTCCTGACAAACACCTTATGAAATAATCAGAATTACTAAAACGTGTGCTGAAATAGACTGATGCAGGGCTAGATAGGGTCCTTGTTGTGACAACTTGTTAAGGAACTTGGCTTTTGATCAGAGTGGCTTTATAATGTTCACTATGAAAAAGCATTAATAAAATAAAGTTTAAACTCTTATTATGGTATATTTCTGCATTGTGATGTCTACAACAATGAATATAGTCCATGTTGTAGGCACTAAAATAAATGGATCCATCTTGATTATTGGAGCCCATTTTATAGCTTTTTGGCCATAATTTGGGAGACCAACTGAACCAAGACCAGGAAAGTGGGGACGGGAGATATGTTTAGGTTACTAATGAAACAGAGAAGATTCAAGACTAATCTGAGTCATTGAAAACATGAGCTATTTGAAATGGAATACTCTGTAGGTTGGATATGTTATAGAGTTCAGATTAGGCTTTGAGTATAAGATGACTAAGGACATTGTGAGTCCTTCATTTGAGTCCTTCATTGTGAATCCAGTCATTTGATTAGAGCTCAGGGAAAGATTTGTATTGAAATAGAAACCTGTCATCTTTGTGCATGGGAGCCACAGGACTAGATGAGTTTTCTTATGGCAAAAATAAAGAGAGAAGAAAAGAAAGATGAGAACAAAAGCTTGTATAGAAAAGCGAAATCCAAATGAAAAACCAGTAAATGAAGAAGACAGGAATGAATATTAAGGCTAGAATAACTGTTCAGTATTAATGACTCTTTTCATTATCTTTTCCCTCTGAAGTTTTAATGGCTGTCAAATAATCTTCAAGGCATCCGTAAGAAATCCACTTAGATATATGCATACTAGATATGACTTCCTTACCAACAAGCAAGCATGGATCCATTTTGAGTGTCTTATGGTACATTCCAGTGACCATAGGAGATGTCCTGGTTACTAGTATGTATAAGAGAATGGTAGCAGAATATATTAATAACAGAAATTTTCTGTTTTCAGAGAACAGGCAAGTTTTTATAAGATGATAGTTCCTGAATGTATTTGTCAGAGGATAGGGAGAAACTGTTTCAAATATTGACAAAATTGAATAACCAAAAAAATAAAATAACTGTCTGCAAAAATGAGAATGAAATTGTCTGAGAGCATTAACTTTTTTTTTTAAAGATTTATTTATTTATTCATATAGAACTGGGGTACAGATCAGAGATGCGGAGGGTGAGAGGATTCACCAGAGACAGAGTGGGGAGCAGAACAGGCAGATCGAGGA
>NW_004567106.1:34144328-34147120 GCF_000260355.1 Condylura cristata | reverse complement strand
ACCATGTGGACTCCTCCGGGGCAGGCGGGAATCAAACTCATGCGGAGGTGGCTTAAGCTTCTTAGTGCAGTGCTTTAACCAGCTGCGCCACCAAGGAGGGCCCCTGAGAGCATTAACTTTTATTTCACTTAGGTGGAAGTTCTGAGGAAACATTTGAGGTTAAAAGCATCTTATTCTTACTCTCATCCTTAGGTTTTTCATGAAGATTTATTCTTATCTAAAATGGCCTCTTCTTCTTTTTTTTCTTCTAATAATATACTACTTTATTTTTACATAATTTTGTGCCTTTTTCTATCTCAGTTGTAATCCCTGTGTGCTTCCCATCACCAAATCACCTATGTGCCATCACCATAGTCCAGTGCTCTTCCCATCCCATGACCACCATTTTTGATCCCATTTCCCATTCCACCCCCATAAAATGTCTCTAGTATATAGTTGTTCATTATTATTATTATTTCCTCCCCTAGTCCTTTATACTCCTTTATACCATCTGATATTTTTTCTTTTCTTTCTGGCTTATTTCACTAAGCATGATCTTTTCCAGCTCCATCCATGTTGCTGCAAAAAGGCATGTGTTTATTTATTTACTTATTTAGTTGCTGAATAATATTCCATTGTGTATTTGTACCACATCTTTTAATCCAATCATCTACTTTTGGACATTTGGGTTGTTTCCATGTCTTTCTGACTGTAAATAAAGCAGTAATAAACATGGGGGTGCAGGTATCTTTTTGAATCAGTGTTTTTATGTAGAGTGGGATTGCTGGATCATATGGAAGCTCCATTTTTAGGAGTTTGAGAAACCCTCCAAACAGTTTTCCATAGTGGCTGTACTAGTTTGCATTGCTCGCCAATATTTGTTGTTGCTAGTTATTTTAAGATGTGCTATTCTCACTGGGGTGAGTGGTATCTCATTGTGGTTTTACTTTGCAACTCTCTTATTACAAATGACAAACATTTTTTTCATATGCTTGTTGGCCATCTGCATTCCTCTTTGGAGAAGTGTCTTTTTAGCTCTTCTGCCCATTTTTTTGATGGGGTTGTTTACTTTATTTCTGTTGAGTTTCATCAGTTCTTTGTATATCTTTGTGATTAATCCTTTATTGCTAGTTTTTGTGTGAGAGAAATTTTTTTTCCCAATCAGTGGGATGTCTGTTTTTTTGTTTGTTTGTTTGTTTTTTATTGCAGTGTCTCTTTTGCTGTACAGAAGCTCTTTAACTTGATGTGGTCCCACCTATTTACCCTTTCCTTCACTATTGTGTTGGGTGCTATATCTTCAAATATGTTACTGAAGTATATGTCGTGTAGTGTTTTGCCCATCTTTGCTTCCAGGCATTTTATGGTTTCCATTCTTATGTCTAGGTCTTTAATCCACATCGAGTTGATTTTTGTGTATGGTATGAGGTAGTGATCTAGTTTCTTTCTTTCTTTCTTTCTTTTTTTTTTTTTGCATGTAGTTTCCCAGTTTTCCCAGCACCATTTGTTGAACAAACTTTCTTTGTTCCATTGTATCTTCTTTGTTCCTTTGTCAAAGATTAGCTGCCCATAAACCTGTGGGTTTATATCTGGGTTTTCTGTTCATATCCACTGGTCTATATGTCTGTTCTTGTTCCAGTACCATGCATTTTTGATTATTATGGCTTTGTAGTATAGCTTGAAGTTTGGGATTGTGATGCCGCCATTCCCTTTTTTTTTTAGTTATGAGAGTTTTGGCTATTTGAGGAGTTTGTTGATCCAGATGAGTCTCATCAATATTTGTTCTATTTCTTTGAAGAATGTCATTGAGCCTTTTATTGGGATAGCATTAAATCTTTATATCGCTTTTGGTAGGATGGCCATTTTGATGATGTTAATTCTCCTGATCCATGAGCAGGAGATGTCTTTCCATTTCTTGGTGTCTTCTTGTATTTCTTTAAATAGTGTTTTGTAGTTTTCTTTGTAGAGGTCTTTTACCTCTTTTGTTAGGTTAATTCCCAGATATTTGATTCTTTTTGTTTTAATTGAAAAGTTTTTTTTTAAATTATTATTTCTGCTTCTTCTGATTGGTTGTTTGTGTATAGGAAGGCCTCTGACTTTTGTGTGTTGATTTTATATCCTACTACCTTGCTGAACTGGTTGATTGCATTTACTAGTTTCTCTATGGAGTTTTTGGGGTTGTCCATGAAAATTAACATATCATCTATAAATGATGACAGTTTTATTTCTTCTTCCCTACTTGGATTCCTTTTATATCTTTTTCCTGTCTTATTGTTCTGGCTAGAACTTCCAATGTTATGTTGAAGAGAGGTGGTGATAGTGAACACCCTTGTCTTGTTCCTGACCACATAGGAAAGGCTTTCAGCTTTTCTCTGTTGAGGATAATATTGGCTGTGGATTTGTCATATATGGTTTTTATCATGTTGAGGTATGTTCCTTCTATTGTGAGGTTTTTGAGGGAAAATGGCCTCTTAGTGAAGTTTTAAAAAGAAATATGATGGTCAAAATTTTGGACAATTTGATTTAGGTCAAAGTCAACTGAAGACCAAGTCTGTGATTGGATAACAACACCTGTAAATACAAGAATATTATAGAAACTTCAGTGGTTGTCACTGTAAATTGTTGTAAATTGTTAAGGTTAGAAAGAAAATGTGGCAAGACAATCAGTATAAGAACTTAGAAGATAACAAAGGGTTAAAAAAACTTATCCATCAGCTGGAAAAGATCATGCTTAGTGAGATAAGACAGAAAGAGAAAGAAAAATACCGGATGGTTTCACTCATAGCAGGAGTATAATGGACCAGGCGAGAAAATAA
>NW_004567106.1:34035339-34144174 GCF_000260355.1 Condylura cristata | reverse complement strand
GATGTAAAAATAAACTTTTTAATAAAAAAAAACTTATCCATCAATTCAAGACTCAATTTTTATAAACGCATATTTCAAAAGCAAAAATCCATGTATATTTGTCCATCATAAGGGATCAGGAACAAAAAAACAATGTTTTATCTGTTAGAATATAAATTAGTCTGCAGTGCAGTATAGAATTGAAAAAAATAGTCTCATTGAAGCAGTAGCAAAAGCTTAAAGCTAATTTTATTAGTGGTTTTCAATAGTGAAAATATTTTTTATCAACTGCAAGGTCACATCTAGGACATCTGTATATTCAAGAAAATGAGAAACATTCTGGGAGTGCACCTTAGTGAATAAGCCAATTCTACTCAAATTTATTTTCCCCAAGTACCACTGAAACACTAGCACCTGCTTTTGTGTATGTGCGTGCTCTTTTTATTTGAAGTTGTTTCTGTGAAATAGAGTTCTAACAAAGTCTCTCTTTGAAAAAGTCAGAGTGCATGAAATTGTTTGAATGGAATTGATATAATTTAGCTATGTATTGATGAGAAAATCTAAAATCTAAGATGCCTGTCAAACTCATGGATATGTATGTGACCTCTGGGCAGGTTATTATCACCTCCTCTTGTAATGGTTAGGGAAGCTATGACAGCAACTACATAGTCTGGCAAAAAGACATCTGATATAGTGATTACACACCTATTCAGTTCAGAGTCCTGCCTCTGCAGTCTGATTGCTTCTATGCTTTCATATAGATTTTGCCTTTCTCTGGCTGTGTGACCTCAAGCAAGTCACTTATTCTCGCTTTGCATAGGTTTCCTCAGCAATGAAATGAAGATGGGAATCATGTCTTGTTCATTTGTAGTTCTTACGTGAAATTTAATCTCTTAATAATTTGTAACTCACTAAGAATAGTAACTGGTATATATGGAACACTATACAATTGACAAAAAAATAGATTGGTTAGATTATCATTTTCCTCCCAGAGTCCACACATTCATTCTTTCATTTAAAATCATATTATTTTCATTGAGGTAATATTGGTTTAAAACACTACATATGATTTAGAGATATAAGTTCACACTTCAGCTGTGTATTACCACACCACACTCACAATCACTACACCTATAATCTTCTTCCATAGTCCACTGGATCCCTTCTACTTTTTATTTCCCTTTGCTCTACCCTATCCCCATTCAAGCCTCAGTTCTATGGTTATGTTTTAACTTCCATTCCTTTATTTTATTTTATTTCTTTATATTCCACATGAGTGAAATCATTTGGTATCTGTATTGCTCATACCTGAATATTTCACTTAGCATAATCCCCTCCATTTCCATTTATGTTGTCACAAATAGGAACATTTCATTTTTATCCACTCATCTGTTATTGGGCTGTTAGGTTGTTTTCATAATTTGACTATTATAAACAGTGCTTTACTGATCATAAGAATACATATATCCCCTTTAATTAATGTATTTTTTTGCTCTTTCAGGGGGCTACTTAAAAGTGGAATTGTTGAATTATATGGTACTTCTACTTTTAGTATTTTTTTAAGATTTATTTATTTATTCATATAAGAGCTGGAGTAAAGTGCAAGGGATTAGAGGATTCACCAGAGATAGAGTGAGGAGCAGAACAGGTGGATCTACTGAAATACATTGCTGAGGTGAGCAGTGGGCAAGACAGGAGACGTCTGCTGCACCATATGGGTCAGCTCCTTGGCCAGGGATCAAACTCATGCTGCAGTGGCTGGCCATAGCTTGACAATGTTATGACTTAATCCCTGCACCACCAGAAAAGCCCCTCTACTTTTAATATTTAAGCAAGCCCTTTCACTGCTTCCCATTGAGGCTGGACCAGTCCAAAATTTCCCATCAGCAGTATATGAAGGTGCCTTGATTTCTTGATCTTATAGGATATTAACCTTGCATTGATGGAGATGCATTAGAGTTTTGTTTGTTAAGAAAAGAGCTTATTAAACCAATGAACAAATAAAATATTCCTGAAATTAAAAATATACAAATGAATTTTTTCACCAGGCATTAAAACAGAAACAATTTTAATGATCTGTCAAACTTTTAATAGTCATCCTTTCTCTCTCACACTTGTTTTGAAGGCAACTTTCAGAACCTTGAGCAAACTTCTTTGAGAAAAAATTTAACAGGTAACATCTTAACTCTGGGCAATTTCTTTCAATATCCATCATTCTGTTTTTGATTCAGTGAATTGTGTAAGTTTCACTGTGAAGATACTGATATATCATTGTAGTCAAAGATTATTTTATTTTTTCAATTACTGACCTCTATCTTATTTTTCAAAGATATGGGATTTACACAGAATATTTAGTTAGAGTAGAACAAACAAACTTTTATTTTAAAAGAACAGTAACATTTCTATGAGAATACATGTCTGCCATAGATTAATCAGAAAATACAATGTTATCTTACCAATTGCAAGAATTGCACATCCAAGAATTACCTTAGTTAGGAAGATCAAGGTTTTATTAAAATAGTGGCTCAGAGAAGAAAGACATGGGGTTAGATTTATTTTTAGACTGTAGAATATAAGTGTTCTAGAAAATATTGTCTTAAAAATATTTCATAGAGAGATTTGCTGTCCACTGAGAGTGTCATAGTAACAAGGCCTCTGGACCCACAATGGAGTTGCACGCTGTCTTGGTTATCTGTTAGCTCTCTGAGCCACATAGCTTTTCTGGGTCTTGGTTTTCTTATCTGTACTGCAGGGATGATAACAGCTGCACCTATCTCACAAAACAGTTATAAGGATTAAGCAAGAACATACTTACAAGGAGTTTAGTATTGTTTTTGATACATGGTCATTGCAATATTCTTAAGTAAATAACTCATCTTTCTAGATTGCTCTTTTAATTTGCTGAAATAAATTCCCCCAAGTGTCTTGTTATACAGATTATGTCCTTTTCAGTTTTCCAGCCAGCTGTGACTCGTTTGATATTTAATGTCTTATCCTTTAGTGTTCTCTTTTTCTGGTAAATCTCAGTCAAGTGCTTGTGTGAAGCTTGACCTTTTCCTAAATTATTATCATCATGCTTAGGGATATGCTTTTTGGGCCTGGTGTTCTGTTCATAATACCAAAGTGCCTCACACTTTCTCCTCATCACCCAGCCTGGCAGGAGAGTGTTGTGCTCCTGTCATGACCCCCTGTTTAAAAGGACTGATTGGAGTGATATAGAGGCAACGATTTTAGGGTTTTAACTCTTTTTATGTTTGTGGGTATAAATTGCCATCCTCTTAAATCCCACACAGGCAAAAGTGTGATCCACGATGTCTCTTTAATTTTACCCCCTGGGTAAACACATTATTAACACCTTTATGCAATCCTGAAGGCCATATGTTTCTTGTGACAGTTCTGAAAAGGCCCTGAGATGAGCAGTAAGCAAGAGCTCCTGCTCTAAGAGGCATGTGGTGATTGGACAGAGTGGTGCCAAATGGTGAAGGGAGTCGCCCTGTCAGGGACTAGGTTGGCAGTTGGTCTACAGAGGAGGCTTATGTCTTGTATTTTAGACACATAATCAGATTCGTTTTTCTTTTCTATTGACTATGTGTCATGCACTTGTTTTCTTTAAAATATTCTTTTTTTTTTTTTTTAAAGAAAACTTTCATTTGGGTTTCAGAAGCTTGGGAAAGAAAGGACCAAAGGGTCATATTGCAAGTTGGGCTGCAGTGGCTGGAGTTTGTGTATGGAGCCTCTCAAAGTGTCCTTATCCCATGAGATCACTGTGATGTGTGTTGTAAAAATGTTTGGGAGAGGGGACACCCCTCATCCTGCCCTATAATCAGTGTGTGGAGTGTGATATAATGAAAACTGTGGCTAAAAAATAAAAAAAGCTTGTACTGAAGACATGAGAAGAAAAACGAGCAAGGGAAGGGAAATGAGTATGTGTTCTGAAAGACTAGCATATGAAAACCCCAGAGAATGCTGAAATTACTAAATCCAATGTTTCTGTTTTTGACATACTTATGATCATGAGCATAAATATAAACAAATAGAGAAAATTAAAGATCTGTGGAAGCACAACAGAAAGCAAGTTGGGGAAAACTTGAATGAAGTGCCTTTGGGAAAGGGAGGGCGTTGGACTACTAGGGGGAACCCATGAAGAGGGGAACCCAAGAGTACAACCTGTGAGACAAAAGCAGTGGTGGCTTATTGGGTTAAGAGCTGGAAATGATGAATTTTAGGTTTCAGTGATGTGTCAGAGAAAAGTTAGAAATAGTAGCTTGTGGTCCCTTCCTGGTGGCCTAGGTGTTAAGTCTCAGCATTATCACTGCAATGGCCTGAGTTTGATCCCTGGTCAGGGAGCTGACCCAGCGGGCATGGCAGACCTCTCCAGTCTTGCCTGCTGCTCCCTTCAGCGGTGTAGTTCAGTAGATCTGCCTGTTCTGTTCTACACTCTGTCTCATGTGAACCCCCTCTCCCCGATAGCCCTCGCTTACCCCCCCAGTTCTTCTATGCAAAAATAAATAAAAATAAAATCTTGTAAAAAAAAACAAAAAGAAATAGTAGCTTGGGGTCAGACTGGGAAGTCTTGAAAGCCCTTATGAATAAGTATTTGTGTTCCTCCTAGCTCCAGATAATAACTGAGTTTTTAAGGGGCATCATTTACTAAGTACAGAAGATATGAAAAAATGGATATGATGAGCAATCCTCAACATGGATTCATATTATTTACTTATTTTTAGACCCCTCTGCTAACTCCCTAGCCCTGTTGAGGTGCAATCTGTGGTCACATGATGGACACATAGTTCTTACTGTGTCTTCAGTCAGGCACATTCCAGCTGCTCATTAATCTGCCTCTATCCCAACATAACCCTCCAGAGCCCATCTCACATGGTTGGACAGGCAATTATTTATATCCATGCTAAATTTGCTGGATGACAGCCTTTTAATATGCCACTTCTCAGAATCATTTTCCTTATAAAGGAAATTTTAACAAGGGCATGCAGAAATCACTTCTTTAATATCCTCTCCTTTGCCCTGTCTTGGACTATTTACCACCCAAGTGTATATTTCCTCTTCCCTGATCTTCCACTGTAATCTCCCAGGGCTCGAGGGACACTACACTGAAAGGTAGATAAATATATTTAACAAGAGAGTTATGCTTTGAACTTTATTTTCTGCTGTTGCTAACTCACACCATAAACTTGATATTCCCTTCCAGAATATTTTTTATTCATGTTTGTTAGTTCTCTTTGAGCCAAGAAGAGCTATTTCACAGACTTGTATGTAGATCCCAAAATGATCATTTTGTTAACAGATAAGGTGTCAAGAATCCATTTTCCTATAAATCTTGGTTGTTTCAGTTATAAGACAAAGGAAAAAAGCAAATACTGAGTATTCAGCAACGCCTTTTTTTTTAAATTATAAACAATTTTACAGGGGTCACTAAGCTCATTCTTATCAGAAACCTTAATTTACTATAATTTCTGTCCATATTTTTCTTTTGGTTAAACATTGTACAAGAAGATATTGTGGATCTTGTTCAAGTACTTTTCAGAAGACCATGATAACTTCATGGAGGGAGGTTACAGTAAAGATTTCATTGAAAGCTAATAAACCTTTTATTAAATTCAAGTTTGAGATGGGGGAAGAAATTTCCCATCATATTTGTATTTAGCATATTTCAGGACTAATATGTTCTGAGTGCTTATTATATGTCAGACAGTATGATTAAATGTTCTACGGGAATCTTTTCACTATATCTTTACTCATTTCTATAAGTTATTAGGTATGGTCACCATAACATAGTCTTAGAGACATCACAATACCTGGTTGGGGTCAGATAGTTAAGGTGCAAAAGAATTCTAGCCCAGTCCTAGCTATAGAGCTAACCTTCCTAACCTTTCAGTATGGTTCACCTCTTGTCCTCAATACTCTGAAAGATCAAATAAATGGACTTCTGAATACCAGGAACTCTCAAATTATCTGACTTTTGTTTATTTATTTAAAATATTTATTTATTTATGCAGACAGAACTGGGATACAGGCCAGAGGTGCAACAGCAGTGAGAGGATTCACCAGAGAAAGTGGGGAACAGAACAGGCAGGTTGACAAAGTACACTAATGAGGGGAGCACTGGAGAAGACAGGAGAGATCTGCTGTGCCATGTGGATCACCTCTGGGGCTGGGGATCGAATTCTCACTGAAGCGACTGCAGCTAGCTTGCAGTGCTGTGCATTAGCCCGTTGCACCACCAGGGAGGGCCCCTATCTGATTTTTAATTCCATTAAAAAGACACAAAAGGCAGAGTAAGATAAGAGATGGAAAGTTATTACTCAATTGTGATCTTATTTAACCTCTTTAATTACTTCCTAGTGCAAGTGGAATACAATCCATACTCCCCATTGTAGTTTACAAAGCATTAGATGAGCTGATGACAGCTTCCTTAATCTCATCTTTTGCTTCATCTCATCCTTACTCATGAGTTCAAGGTCATGTACATAATGATTGGCAGAATTAGGATCCAAACTCAGGCAGACTGGTTCCAGGGTCATGTTCTTGATCACCTTGCTATTTAGATGGATGGACAAATGGATAAATGAGCATGTGTATACATTGGTAAGGAAGAAAGGGAGGGAAGGAGGGAAAGAGAGGGGAGGGAATGAAGGAGGGAAATAAGAAAGGGGTTGCAAATGAATGGGTGAAGAAATTGAGGGAGAGAGGAAGGAGGGGAATCATTTAAAAGATTTTCTTTTTCTTAGAGTTCATGGACCATGAGTCAAAGTTACTGTAACTTTTCCATCAGCATCTGTCTTTGTGAGGTCAGGATCCCCATTACAAAAGACAACATGCACTTAGAGTCTTGCCCATCCAACAGATGAAATAAAGCCCAGGTGTGAAGGGGTATCCCTGCCCAACTTTAGAATCTAGTACTACTCAGGTAATTGGGCTAGGATGCCTGATTGGACAAATTATGTTTTTATTTAGCCAGTAAGCCTGACTATGTCAAATAGTAATCGCTAGTTCCAGAAGTAATGAGCAGGGTAAGCAAACACACTACCCCTGGAAAGTCTGCCTAGTCATATGCAATAGTTTTATAGTCTAAAATGCCATTGTCCCTTCTAATTCAGCTGAAAAGCTTATGTTCCATTTTTTAAATTAACTTTTTATACAAGTGTAACTTAAATGCACAAAAGCATATTTTATTTTAAGAAGACAGCACAATTCAACCACAAGCCATTCATATAGCTACTACCTAGAGTGGGCTATAGAGTGTTATACAACTATCAGAGATCTATTTGGATACCCCAATTTTTTTTCTCTCCAAAAGAATAACACCCTATTCCCACTGCTATAGGTACATTTTGCCTGTTTTGAGTACTCAATAAACAGGATCATGTGGCATGTGGTATGTTCTTTTTTGTAGAGAACTCTTCTTGTTTATGTTTTAATGCATGTTACTGTATATCAAATACAAAAATTTCATTTTGTAGTAATTATGCTTCTACAGGATACATTAAATGCTCTTGTGAGCATTCTGCTCTGAACATTCATATATATTTCTTTTGGGATACATGTATGCATTTCTGTTGAGTTTCTGTCTTTTGGTAAAATAGTTGTATCATGTGGCAGGAATATTTTAAATATAATGAATACTGCTAAACTGTTTTTCAAAGCAATTGTACCAATTTGTATACCCATCAACACTGTATGAAAATCTATTGTTTCATAGTCTTATCAACACTTAGCATTTTTCATCTCTTTATTGTAGTCACTCTCATGTTTACAAGTATCTCATTGTTGCTTAAATTTGCATTTTCCTTTTGACTAAAATATCTGAGCACCTTTTCATTTAATTAATGGTCTCTTAAATATCCTGTTTTTTGGAATGCCGTTCTATTTTGCTCATTGTTCTATTGGGTTGCCTGCCTTTTTCTTGTTGACTTAAAGGAGTACTTGATATCAACAATACCAGTTCTTTTTCAGATTGTGTCACATGTCTTCTTACACTGAAGGTGTCATCTTGTATCTTTTAATTTACATAAATTCTTGATTTCATGATAAGCCAATAAAACCATTTTTATGGTTAATGGTTTTCTATACTGTTCAAGAAATCTTCATTCACCTCAAAATTATGAATCTGATTTTCAGCCCTCAGACTCATCAGTATTTCTTTTCTCTCCATATCCTTAAAAAAGGCCCATAATATTGGTTAAAAAAAAAAAGCATTGGAATACTTACAATATGTCTTTTCAGTGTAGATTGCTTTCTATTTTTAGGCATGATAGAAAAGAATATGTGGAGTTATATTTAAATCAGATTTTAGGAATTGGGAGGAGCTGAGCAGGTTTGAAGTCTCTGATCTTCTGTCCTGAAATAGCAGGTTGGTAGCCTACATTGGTGAAACTCAGAAGCCATGGAGGAATTTGAAGTTCTTTGCCCTCATTCTCCTCTTTTCACCTCTTCCACCTACAAAAGCCATGAACTTTTAACATCTTCCCACACAGCACCACTCTCTCAAGTCAAGCCTTTGAAGAATACCAGATCTAAAAATAGAAAAATCAAAGGCCACAGGTTAAGATTTTCTGCACAGGTATAATGGTATAAATATACATTTGCATATGAGAATTCATAAATATAATATACAGACTGACATTAGAACCACAAGTAGTTATAATTTCAATTTCTGTGCTATAGATAAAAGTTAGATCTAACAATCTCTCTGGCAGATTTTATGTATTAGATGTTTTGTATAAGTGATTTATCTTTTTCTTCCTATAGTTCATAATTTTAAAACAATATGTCCTTTGTATTAGTGTAATGCTTATCTCTCCTTCAAATTGGCACCATTTCCATACACTGTTGCAGGTGAAATACCTCAGATTTTGTTGTAAAAATATTCAGAATTTGTCCTGTGACTCCTGCATGTCTATATCCTTCTAACCATTTGCAAATGTTTCATAGTGTCTCTCAGCATAATAGGGGTCATAGAAAGCATGGAGCAGAGCTTTTCAGCACCTGCAAATTTTACTTATCATAGAAAATTCTCATGAAAGAGCAGAAATTATGTGCATTTGCCTGTATTGTCTCTCATTTTATCCTTAGTCAAGTAATTTTCTTATATAATGGTCAGTGTTAGGTGATATTAATAGGTTGAAAGGCTGTCAAAACAACTAACAATTTTCTAACAAAAGACAAGTAAATACTAACTCATCAAACATTTTTGAAACCTGTCAAATGCCACTATAATGCTTTAACACCCTCAATGAAATGTGTAGCCATCCCATCATTCCAAGAAATAATAATTCATGAAATAAAGTTCAGAGACAGTTTCCAAACTCTATAATTATTGACATACATCAGGGAGTTGAAAAGTACCTTATCGGGTGTGTGTGTGTGGGGTAGGGGCTGAATAGCCTTAGAAGTGTTGACTACTAGAATTAGTTCACCAGCCCATCTCATTTATAGATAAAAAACCTGGAGCCCAGGGAAGTCAGATAACCTTCTCAAGGTCATGGGCAATATTACCACCTTGTTCTCTGTACTTATCTTTCATGGTTTGCTCACTACACTGAAGCAGCAGCTCTTTTTTTTTTTTTTTTTTTGTTCTTGTTGTTGAAATTCCAGTAAGGACACAGACCTCAACTCACATTATCCAAAGGGAACTAGAAAAAAATCTTCTTGGAAGGCAAAGTGCTACTTAAATGTACACATTCTTATTTTTATTTCTGAAGCATACATATGTAGTTTTTAACTGCTTCCAACTGGCCTATTTATAAATAAATTAGATGAAGGCGAATTAACAAGATCTGTTTTACCCTCAGCCTTGAAAATACCTTAATATTCCAGATTTAAGATATCACTGAGTTAATTCTTTTTTATAAAGCAGAATCTCATTGTGTTAAAAAATAATGTGCCTAGAAACAATTTGATTTTTTAAATAGTCATACTATTTTTAACTCATTGAATGTTTCTCTCTAAATTTTCATTTATAAAATCATCACCTACAAATTCAATAGTTTTCCCCTAATGTTTTTATTTTTCTTAGAAGCAATTAGGTTTTATTACTAGTGTTGATTGTTTTAGTTTGTTTAAACATCTAAATTAGGGATCTGTTGTTGAGACTTAAACTGATATGAGCTCACTTTTATAAATGGGATGGCATGGAACAGGGTGCATTTGATATAAAATGAGCATCATAATTTGCACTACACTCAAATTTGCATTGAGCTTTCTTCTTGTATCACTGTTTCCATTTCCTCCTCAAAATGGCCTGATGAAGGTTCTACTATTATTGTCCCAAGTTTGTAGATGAGAAGACCTATGAAAGCACAGATAACAATGATTTGCTCAGGCAGCTCTAGTACATGATAGAACCAGGATGTAAGTCCTGACAGTCTGGCTCCCAGCATCTTTGCTTCCTTTCTGTCCTTATAAACTCTTGCATGAGTCATTTGGCCTTCCTCAGTCATCTGCCTTAAGAGATGAGAGAAAAAAACAGATCAGCTAATCTGGAAGGGCCCTTGTGCTCAATAATTCTTAATCTTAAATATCTACAACTTGAATGTTTTAGAGGAAAAATAAATTAATACTTAATATTTCATCCTTTCTTTTAATTCAGGGACATCCTTAAAGCAAGGTGTCATAAATCTCAAAGTACATCAAATTCTTTTCATTCTTTCATATGTCATGTGAAAAATAGACCACCGTGTTTTTTCAGGCTTTCCCATGAAATGTCACTTTGTCATAGCTCATTAGAATATTTACCAATCCCTTACCTATCTAGAAGAATGCTTGTTAAAGGAATTGCCTAGATTAATTTTTTAACCAGAATAACCTTTTTAAAAATAAATAATATAATAGTTTTTGTTTTTGTTTTTGTTTTTTGTTTTTTGTTTTTTTACATCATTTTGTGCCTTTTCCATCTCAGTTGTAATCCCTGTAGGCTTCCCATCACTAAATCATCAATGTGCCATTACCATAGTCCAGTGCACTTCCCTCCCCTCCCCTCTGTTTTTGATCCCATTCCCCTGTCCACCACATAAAATGTCTCTGCTATATAGCTGTTCATTATTATTATTATTTTCTCACCTGGTTATACTCCTGCTATTAGTGAAACCATCTGGTATTTTTCCTTTTCTTTCTGGTTTATTTCACTAAGTGTGATTTTTTTCCAGCTCCATCCATGTTGCTGCAAAAGGCATATGTTTATTTATTTATTTTTGATTACTGAGTAATATTCCATTGTGTAGATGTACCACATCTTTTTAATCCAGTCATCCACTTTTGGGCATTCGGGCTGTTTCCATGTCTTTCCAACTGTAAATAAAGCAGCAATAAACATGGGGGTGCAGGTATCGTTTTAAATCAGTGTTTTTGTGTCTTTTGGGCAGATACCTAGGAGTGGGACTGCTGGGTCATATGGAAACTTCACGGTAAGCAGTTTGAGGAACCTCCAAATAGTTTGCCATAGTGGTTGTACTCGTTTGCATTCCCAGCAGCAGTGCAGGAGCATTCCTCTTTCTCCACATCCTCACCAACATTTGTTGTTGCTAGTTGTTTGAAAATGTGCCATTCTCACTTGGGTGAGGTGGTATCTCATTGTGGTTTTAATTTGTTTCTCCCTTATTATGAGTGATGTTGAACATTTTTTCATATGCTTGTTGGCCATCTGCATTTCCTCTTTGGAGAAGTGTCTTTTTAGATCTTCTGCCCATTTTTGATGGGGTTGCTTACTTTATTTTTGTTGAGTTTCATCAGTTCTTTGTATATCTTTGTGATCAAACCTTTATTGTTAGTTTTGTGTGAGAAAAATTTTTTCCCAGTCAGTGGGATATCTGTTTGTTTTTTGTAATGTCTCTTTTGCTGTACAGAAGCTCTTGATGTAGTTCCATCTATTTATCCTTGCATCCTTGCCTTCACTATAGTTACATTGGGTGCTGTATCTTCAAAGATGTCGCTGAAGTGTATATTTTTTTTTTTTTTGCATGTAGCTTCCCAGTTTTCCAAGCACCATTTTTGAACAAACTTTCTTTGTTCCATTGTATCTTCTTTGCTCCTTTTTCAAAGATTAGCTGCCCATAAACCTGTGGGTTTACATATATGGGTTTTCTATTCATATTCACTGGTTTGTATGCCTGTTCTTGTTCCAGTACCATGCAATTTTGATTATTATGGCTTTGTAATATAGCTTGACATTTGGGATTGTGATGCCTCCGTTCTCTTTCTTCTTAGTCATGAGAGTTTTGGCTGTTCGAGGTCTTTTGTTGTTCCAGATGAATCTCATCAACATTTGTTCTATTTCTTTGAAGAATGTCATTGAGACTTTTATTGGGATGGCATTAAATCTTTATATCGCTTTTGGTAGGATGGCCATTTTGATGATGTTAATTCTCCTGATCCATGAGCAGGGGATGTCTTTCCATTTCATGGTGACTTCTTGTATTTTTTGTACTTCTTTTATTAGGCTGATTCCCAGGTATTTGATTCTTTTTGTTTTAATTGAAAAGGGGATTATTCTTCTTATTGGTTGTTTGCGTATGTAAGGTCTCTGATTTTTGTGTGTTGATTTTATATCCTGCTACCTTGCTAAACTGGTTGATGATTTTGATTAGTTTCTCTGTGGAAATTAACATAATGTCTGCAAATAAGGACAGTTTTACTCTTCTTTCCCCATTTGGATTCCTTGTATGTCTTTTTCCTGTCTTATTGCTCTGGTTAGAACTTCCAATGTTATGTTGAAGAGAGGTGGTGATAGTGAAACCTTTGTCTTGCTCCTGATCTCAAAGGAAAGGCTTTTTCACCTTTTTTCCTTTGAGGATAATATTGGCTATGGGTTTGTCATATATGACTTTTATCATGTTGAGGTATGTTCCTTCTACAGAATAACCTTTTTATTAGAGAAACCTCTCTATCTGGCAGACCGTTACAGTGCATCTAGCCTTCATCACATGAGTCACCACCCTCTCTCTTTGAAGCCCCAGTGTTCTACCCCATTGCTTAGCTTGGGATATGTACCAACATTTCACCTCACTGACCTTGCAATCTGCAAGTATGTAGATTCTCCATAAGTATGTAATTAAATTTGTTTTACTTTTCTACTATCTGGTATTCATTTGCTTATTCTGCCACCCCAAGAAGAACCTAGAGGGGAAGGGGGAAATGCCTCTCTTCCCAACACATGTCAAGTAACTATGTGTTCTTTTTACATTCCTTACTACAAAGGATGAATCTTTTGAAGAAGTCAGGGGCAGTGGTAGGCATCCCTCATATGGAGACTGAAAACACTGGTTCTGGGAAGAGGATACTAGTTTGATTTTTGCCCTGTCACTACAGAATACTTAACTTTGACCATTCCTCAGTTTTCTCATCAGTGAAATAGGGATAAAGGTATCTTTATTGTCATCAAGATACAGAATAATAAGGTGGGTAGAGCTCTTAGATGAGTGCCCAGCACAAGGTTCAGTAATTGCTAGCTAGTACCATTTTTACATTATAAACTTCCTACCACCTTTATTTATCATGATGTCAATATTTAAATTTTATTTCCAGTACTGGCTCCTCATGAGTCGAAACACAGACATGACTGCTAGTCAGTTGGTTTTTTTTTTTTTTTTCAAATCATTCCTGCAGTAAAGATATTCTGACTTTATCTCACTGCAAACAATAGCCATCTTGTCTCAACTTTCTTTATTCATGTAAGCCTCTGGTTTCAAAACACAAAAAATATAAAGGAAAATAGATTACTTTCTCCAAATCCTTATTTACATGTTCACCTCTTTTCCATCCTTTCCTCCCTCATGGACTTGGGAGTTTACTGTACCCTAGTGCATTTACTTTATGAGTTAGGTCCTCAAACCTGAAACTATTTCACTTTTTCTTACACTTCTTAAATATACCACTGTCAAGATTTCTTTAATTACCATCTCATGAAAAGCTCACGGACTTTGATATTACTTGGAGGTTTGCAGAGAGGATAGGAACTTACACTTACTCTGTATCAAGACCCATTCTCTGCTAGATACATCATGCATTGCTTAATAGCAAGTATACATTCTAAGAAATGCCTCTTGGACAATTTTGTTTTGTGTAAATGCAATGGTAGTAGCAGATTTTGTGTCCCTAGGCGCCATGGTGAACAAAACAAAGGAGATTAAATTAAAAAAAAATAAAAGGAACAGATGGTATCAAGTGACCTGGTGAACAGGCAACTTATGGTGCAAAGCTCTATGATGTTGTGATGAAGCAAAGTTATGATGGTTACCTTGTCTCTAGGCAACAGGAACTTGAAGACCATTATGGTATAAAAGGTCCATCACTGACTGAGACATCATTAATATGGAACATGGCTGTACTTCACCCCCTACAATATCAGGAAATTGCTAGTAGTATATATCCTTCTTACTCATGAGGAAGGATTTGTATCACCTACTTTGTAAGAGCTGCAATCAAGGCTCACCTCATATTAAAGCTTCCTGTCCAGGAGCTGTTTTCTCTAGAAACAATGCTGATATGTCATTACTGATATGTACATGTACCTTTCACATGTGGACTTTTATCTTTGGCATCTAAATGCTTCCATATGTTTTTTTATATGATCAACATGAACAGTTGGTGAACACTCTTTCATGTTGGTAGGCTCTCAAAGACCATTTACCAGACTTTTCTTTCCTTCATTGTATTTCCAGTTTTTCTAGAACCTTTAAGAAACTATATAGGTCCCTCCCCAGTTTCTCATTGGTTTAAAGCACAGCACTCGAAACTAGCCATAACTGCCTGAGCACGAGCTCGATCCCCAATCAGGAAGGTGACCTACATGGCTTGGAGGACTTCTCCTGCTTTGCCTGCTGCTCCCCTCAACAGTGTACTTCACAGTCTGCCTGTTTCTTCCCTCCATTCTGTTTCTGGTGAACTCTCTCAGCATCCCTGAACCTCTTGCCTATACCCCAGTTCTGTGTGCATAGATAAATAAATCTTAAAAAAAAGAAACTATATAGTATACTATATAGTATAGTATATAAGAATGCTATCTAACAGCCACTACTTATTATGCCTACACCATGTGCCAGAGACTTTACTACACCCTCTATACACATAAGCTAATATGTGGTTTGTAATTGTTACATGATTATATATTTTACAGAAATAGTTTTGGGTAGTTTAATTGTCGAAGGTTAAATAGCATGCAATGGAGCATCAAACTGGATCTTTGAGTATAGATCTGTCTGATTGTAACCATTGTATTGTAATTTTTTTATGTGGGCACATTGTTACAAGGAATAAAATTGGGGTTCTGTTAACATGTGACCCAACTTCTTTGTTTCTAGAACTAAGTGAAATAAATGCATTCAAATGCACTCTTCCCCATGGACTGACTCTCCTAGGGAAACTTGATGTAGTGCAGAAACAGACTATCTTGAAAAAATACAAGAAATAGATTACAAGAAATAGATGACATCTTCCTCAAGTATTGTAGAATAAGTGTCAGTAATATAGATCCCGTGCCTGACAGGTAGTCGGTGGAATTCATATGGTCATTGCTGGTACTTATGTTCACAAAGCCAGGCACTGTCCATCAGCAGATGCTGGCTCTGCATTTACTATGAGCCCCACTACACTGAGGTCAAGATTGTGCAAGGAAAAGTGCAAGGAGACTTACAGGAATGGGTGGAGAAGTTAATTTTCAAAGCAACAACCTCAAGAAAATGCCCTGAGCTCTTGATGTTAACTAAGTCAGGAAGCTTTCTGCTAGATCAAGTAAGCTAACTAAGCTATAGGTTTCAAATGTTTACTTGGGGACACATTGGGAAAAAAAACCCTTATGTTGGTAGATTTAATTTCTCCAGGTTTACTAGATTTACTTGCTCATAAGTAAAATGAGTATAAGCACCTACCTCCTGAATTGAGAGGCTAACACATGTAGAGACCTTGGCACATCAGATACTTCTAACAAATGCACATATTCTACTTATGATGAGATTATATCCCTATAAACCTGTTGTAAATTTAAAGTATCTTATGTAAAAAGTGCATTTAATACACCTAACCTGCTAAATATTAGAGCCAAGCATAACTTGCTTTAAATATGCTTAGGATACTTCTATCGTCCTACAGTTGAGTAACATTATGTAACACAAAGCCTTTTATTTTATAATAACACTGAAAATTGCAGACACAGATGGGCCTAAACATCATGAGTTGTGAAAATACAAAATACAATATCCAAACAAATCTGGCAGTGGAGTACACTGTACAGGATAGTTTGTTTACCCTCACAATTGCATGACTGGGATTTGCAGCTCACTGTCACTGCCAGCATCACAAAAGTGTTTTATATGGAGTGCAACTAATGGTCAGAATTCAAAATTTGATCAAAATATGGTTTCTAGTGAATGTGTAGTGTTTTTGCACCATCATTAAAGTCAAAAAAGTTACAGGTGACACCTCAGAAGTTGGGACTGCTCATACTCTCTGTTATTGGGATGTTGCTTCCTTTCCACTTCACCCAAGGTAGAGCAGGACTTGATCTCAGTTTTGTTTGGTTAGCTCAGCTCCAATAATCCCATAAAATTTTTAAGGCATAAAGTACACGTATACTCACGCTAGCCTGGAAAAAAAGATACTGTGATAATGTGATCAATAATAAGTTTTTCGGTGGCAGTATTATTTTCAAATGATTCATAGGCTTGTAAATGTCATTGGCTTCAGTGCTTATGAAAGTGAAACTGACAGCTCAATGCCCAGGGCAGCAAATACACAATTCTCCTGTTTTTGTTCCAAGTCCCTAAAATAGCTTTGCATCTCAGGTCAGAAGTTCATTTTCACTATTTCTTTGCCATTAACATAGACTGGGATTACTCAGTGTACTCTTACCTAATTTCTGAGATGCAGACAGCTTTGACTAGGAATTGGGAAAATCAAAGAGCAACCCATGTTCTTAGAACCAGAATGTTGGCACAAAATCCATTATTACCATCACCTATTTACATAAACTTTCCCCATGAGTCATGTCTTCTGATCCTCTCCAAACCTCTGGAAAGGCAGAAAAGATTTAATTTCCATTTTTTCATTAAGAAATGAAAATCAGGACTCTCCCTGGTGGCACAAAGGGTTAAAACTCCACACTATGAAGCTCTCAGAAGCCACTATAGCAGGAGTTGGTTCCCCAGCCAGGGAGCTGACCCACATGGAGCTGCAGACCTTTCCTAACCTGCCCTCTGCTCCCCTAGGCAGTGTGTTTTAGTACATTTGCCTGTTCTGTTCCCCACTCTGTCTCTGGTGACTCCTTTCACCCACCATACCTCTGGCCTATACCCTAGTTCTATATGCTTAAATAAATAAATCTTTAAAAAAGGAAAGAAATGAGAATCAGAAAGGTGAAGTGATATGCTCTTAATTGGCATGATGCGGACTTAAACCCAAATATGCCTCCAAAACCAAACTCTTTCTACAGTACTGCACATTGCTGCTTACCCTTGTCTTGTCTGCAAGAAAATCACATTCACAGATCTTGAATCTTCATATCAGTATCAAGTTGCACCCTTCAAAGAGAATGAGCTTCACCAATTCAAAGCACTTTTTTTTGTTTGTTGAAATTGTTTCAAAGGCCCAGAGTTGACTGTATTCGTAAAGTTTGAAGATAGACATGGTTGGCATATAATTGCTTGTGATCCTACCAGATCAGATCCGATCACCATGTCCCCTGATATTTATATGGGTTCACTGGCCAGGAGCTTGTACCAGAGGGTTTACTTTAAGTGGGATCACCACAGGGTGAATGCCAGGCTCTCCCTAAGTACAGATGGCCTCTACTGTAAACCTTGTTCCAGTTCTGCCCCTTCCTTCTCTTTCCTGGGCCTCCAGGACTTGAATTTCCAACACTTGGGGTCTTGAAGATGACTTGTTCTTTAGAAAAATTCCTTCACTGTATATTATCAGTTTACAGTGATAATATAATAAGATTTTTTTTAACTAGGTTTCTGTTGCTAGGTGTCATAAACTTCATTGGTTAGGCTCCAAGAGCCTGCATAATAAATGAGCATAAGTGACACAATAAACATTAAATAAGATGTAAAAGGACTATAAAAATGTTAGCTTGATATAACTAGAAAGAAGGGAAAGGCTGGCACACTAGTCTGAGAAGAGGATGTGAATTGACTGTACCTTGAGCTCAGAGCACAAGGCCTGCCCAAGGACACTGCACTGGAAGGCTCACATGTTGTACCCTCAACATTTGGGTTGCTGTGACATGCAGCCATCTGTGTCTGGGAGTGTAAAACAAATGGTTAATGGCATCAGATGGTTGGTGAGCTCAAATGTCCCCCACTTAATGCCTTAGGAGGGAGAAGAGCCCTCTAGAGAAATAATAAAGAATGCTGTTTTCAAAGTTGCAATTAATCGTGCATTCAGGAAGGCTCATCTCCTGCCAGAAAGGGACAATAAAGGTTGGTGAGGGACCTTTGATTGAGAGGGCAATTTTTGTAAATTTTTTTTAAAAGATTTATTTATTTATGCTTACAAAACTTGGGTAGAGGCCAGAGGTGCAGGAGCAGTGAGAGGATTCACCTGAGAAATACTGGGTAGCAGAATAGGCCGACTGATGAAATACACTGCTGAGGGAAGCAGTGGAAGGGTCAGAAGAGGTCTGTCGCACCATGTGGATCAGCTCCCTGGCCAGCCGGGGATCGAACTTGTGCTGCTTTGCTTCAGAGAGCTTCATAATGTGGTGCTTTAACCCATTGTGCTACCAGGGAGAGCCCCTTTGTAATGTTTTTAAAGTCAAGAGGGCATATACAATGCCCAAATCCCAAGGGTCATGGAATAAAGTTGTATGGGTCATGTCCTGGGGTGGTTTAGCATCTTACTTTTTCAGTCAAGAATGTGGCTAAGGGTATATCTGACCTTCTCACCTTAAACTTCAAAATCTTAGGGACGATTGGTTGCTTCTACAAGCTGTCTTTTTGCCATTGTTGTTTAAACCAAATTATGCCTCTTGCCAGTTTTCTCTGGAGCATCTGCGTTGGCAGTGTCCTCTCATTTCACTTTTCAGACTTAATCTCTCATTTTCTTTCTTTCTTCCAGCTAGTGAGACCTGCAATGACTTCCACCCAATGTTCTTCACCCATGAAAGATCTTTTGAGGAGTTTTTCTGCATTTGTATCCAGCTTTTGAATAAGACATGGAAGGAAATGAGGGCAACTTCTGAAGACTTCAACAAGGTAAGGTGAATCTAGTGGAGAGAGAGATTCTTTGTCCCCAAAGGAGTCTCCGTGAGCATGGTGCCTGGGCTGTGTGCAGGAAGACAGATGGTAGGTTGAGAGAATGATGATGGCTATGATTTTGGGTTGTTTTGAGAATGTAAAAAGAATGACCTACCTATGTAATCATAAAGCTGTATGTCAGTGATGTTCTCACTTCTAGGTTTAAGTTTAGAGAGCTTTTTTCCTTTTGGCTTACTTAGCTGAGACCCTTTCTTTAGAAATATTGTCCAGATGAAATTTTCCCTGACATGATTTTGGCCTGTGATGCCTGGTTATTGCAACATCTATTGAGAAAATGCCTTCCCATCACTGCAAGTAACTAGCGATGAGAGACTGAAATTGGGAAGGCTGCTCTGTTTAGGTCACTTGGATTTTCTTTTTTGAGGATTTTAGTTATGTTGAGATGATCAGAAAGTTTTTTTTTTTATTATTAAAATGCAAGATGTAGTTTAAGGAGTTGACTATGTATACAGGGAGTATTTCTTATTTTATAATAAGCCTTTGATTCTTTGAACTGAAGTCTCCTTTGATTTTCTTTAAGAGTGTGATAAACTCATTTCTGTCTGTGAGTGAATATTAAGTGAAGAGAACAGTATTGACCAACTCAGAGGAAGTGGAGGCATCCAGTGTACTTTTCAAGATAAATACAATGTTTATCCTGAGATAAACACCTTGTTGGCAATAAAGACAATAAATAACTGAGGGTGGGGACAAATATATCATGGCTTATAATACTTCTAATTTGCCACTCTAATTTTATTTTCCTACTGCTATTGTAATTTGCTACTGAGCTGGGTATTGGATAACCCCATCACCTAGATCTAGGGTACTCCCTGACCTGATCTAGGTACTTAAGTTTATACAAATAGAAAGGTATGGCTTCACAGTCACCGTGTTGGCCTCCAGATGCTTGGGCTTGGGGTACAATACTATCCACCTTCCTGCTATATTTGATATTCTTACTGATGTTCTTGATATTTGCTTCCTTGCCACCCTTCCTTGGAATTTACCTCTAATCCTTTTCTACCATATTTCTGGTTGATATCTTGAGACAATATTGGCTGAAAAGAAAGAAAACCAGGTGAAGGAAATGCTGCTCATTCCCAGGTCTCACTGTCTCACCAGAATAAGGTGCTTAACTGCAATTTTAGCAGACATATTCTATGCTATCTCAGCATGGGCCATCTATGGAATCATTGGCATAGATCCCATGGATGACCCACTCTAGAACACTGATCTGGAAGCTGCAATCTACAGCTGCAAAGGATCAGCCATGCTTTATAAAAGCATAATTCAGGAAAGGAAATGGAGGGAAGAAGTCCATTAATTCCCTTGTGATTATAATAGTGGCCTCTTGAGTGTACTCAGTGCAATTATGAGTGACTTTGAGATTCAGGTGCAAATCATCCCTGGGAGAGAGGAGGAAAGGACATGGAGACCTTTATACAGTCAAGCCAAGAAAAAGTAGAGAGTAAATCAATTATCTCTTAAATGATTATGACCACCTTGCCTCCTATTAATTTAATCCTTTAGAGACTGCAGTTTTTGTGTTTCTTTGTGCTACCTCGTCCCCAAGAGAAGACCACACCAGACAGGCTTTGAGCTTTGAGCTTAGAGTGGCATCAGTTGTCCACTTGCTTTCTGAGAGGATCTCATTGATCCTTCTTGTCCTCAGTTCCAGAAATCTGCATTTTTATAATTAAGTATGATGTAGATATTGTTGTTGATCTGTACACAGTATGGAAAAATGTCATAAAATTCCTACAAAGGAACTTACAAATTTAAATCCTCTATGATTTAAGTTTATGATGTGAAGCTCCAGGAATGTGTTGTTAACTAAGGAAGTCAGAAGTATTTGTCTGAAGGAGGTAAGCAGAGCTGGTGGAGGGAAGTGAGCATGGCTCTCTGGTCCTATGGTTCTTCATGGCCATGTGTTCAGGTTGGTGGCAGTGATATCCTGCCCACACAGGGGGAGATCCTGAAATGTCAGCAAGTTCCCTAAAGTGACATTCTGAAACTTTTCTTCACTGTTGACTTATATAGTGGCAAATGCACTCTATAGCAAGATCTAAGAGCCAGGTTTTGAGTATAGTGTCTTATATGACCCTAGTGCTCTCTTGTTGCATTATCTAATAGATCATAAACTAGCATCTGTCCTCACAAATTGCTGCCAACTAGGAGTGGCAGTTTATGGCTGTGGACAGACAACTGGGGGCCTAGAAGCAGAGGGTCCTACCCCATGTCCCAGAAATCTGCCCCTTAAATGTGTATATCAGAGGGTCAGCTATGGGGAGGACAAGGGATTTAATGTTCTACATGAGACATTATTACTTTTGCTTTTTTCTGTTCAGTACTGTGACCCTCTTACTTTTGTAACCAAAAGAATATCATAATTGTATACTTAATCACGTGAGTATTATTCTCTAATGCCTCTGTAACAAAGATTACAAATGAGGTGACTTAAATAATGCAAATTAATTTTCTCACATTTCCATAGTTCATAAAGGAACAACTAGTCTTCCTAGGCTTAAATCATGTCAGTGAAGGTATATCCTGCTGAAGCATCTAAGAAGAGAATCCATTTCTTCTGTTCTTTCCAAGTTCAGGAAACCAGCTGTTTTACTTAGTATCTGGCCCACTTGTCCATCTTCAAAACAGCAACCACAAGTTCAGCCCTTTCACATCAAATCTCATTGTTCTGATCCTTCTTTTGCCTCCATCTTTCACTTTAAAGAGCCCCTCTCACTCCCCTGGGCCACCAGCATGAGCCAGGACATATTTCCTTAAAGCATTTAATTTTAGCTGTTAAGTAACCTCAAGTCTACCCGCAACCTAAATTATTCCTTTTTCCCCATAGAAGGTAATGTATTCAAAGGTTCTGGGGATTATTCTGCCTACTGTAATGTGTAATATGAAGACATATTAAGTTTGTAGACATATGTATCAATTTAAATTAATGAAAAATTGTCAGATGACATTTTTGTTCTTCTATTAACTAGTAGACTAGCACAATACCAATGATAGAATTCTGCTAGCAGTTGCTCAAATACTGTGTGTGTGCGCATGTATAGCGTGTATAAATATATATATGTGTATACATATGTACACACATATACACACACATACATATACACATATATATGTGCGTATATGTGTGTATGTATATATATATATATGCACAAACATATATAATTATGTCTCTTTACTTTTATCTCTGTTCTGCCTCCATTTACCTTTACAAAAGAGAAGAGCCCTGTGTGAGTGTCTTTAGTTGAGTTTGAAGAATGTCTTTTGGATTTTTTCCCTGATGCCTAACTATCAGCCTCTGCTGTCTTACCAGATAATAAATTAAAAAAAGGATGAGTTAAAATTTAAATCAGATCACTTTTCTTTTTGTTACTAACTTGGTAGCAGAGAGATTGAAATTAGGGACAAATCTGAATTTGGAGTTACTAGTAAATGTAAGATTTGTCTTGTTCCCTGAGTTTATCCAAACTTAACTTCAGAGATAGCTTAAAAGAAACAGAAGCATAGAAAGTTTATTTGTTGAACTGAGACCCAGGGTTCTGTAAGAAAGTCTTAGTCAGCTACCTTATTTACCTCATCACTAGAGAAGCTATAGCCATCCAAATTTTTGTTTTGACCAATAAATAAAACTCATTTCCAGTTAAACCAGGCATCTTTTCTATGAACCTACTTTGCTCGGAACAGATACTACTTGTGGACAATTTAGTGCTGGGTTGATAATGCTTCTGCTCGAAGTGAGTATTTGGAATGGCAGCAGTCTTCCTGTTGCTCTAGACTAGGGAAGCAGCAGAGGAGATTTTTTTTTATTATTATTTATATAAGAGAAGTAAAATTATAGAGTGATTAAAATATTTATGCTTTGAAAAATACTTTTCAGTTTCTCAATATAGCAATCTCTGCAGAATAATCCATTGATTCAGACCATTGAGTTTGAATTCTGTTTTTGCCTTTTATTACCAATATTTTAGAGCATGCTTTATTCATTTTTATGGGTTTTAGAGAAACCTAACTGCAGCTGGATACCTCAGCACACACGTGGCCTTATAGTCATTTCTTTGAAGCCCTCGTTTTTAAATAGGGAAGTAAACAGGTATGAGACTTCCACCGAAAGCTTTTGGCTGCCTGCTGCACCTTAAAGATCCTGGCAAGGGTATATACATGAAAATATATGTGGGTATAGTAGTGTTTCTTAGTTTGTAATATGACTCACCTGAGGGGCTTTTGAAGCCCCCCTCCATTATCCCAGTCCCCAAATGCAGCACATTCCAGTTCTGTTTTTGGGGTAGCCAAAATTATCAATGAATATTTTTCTTAAGACAATTTGATCACTAAAGGCAAATAATTTTCACTGAATTACTGTCAGCTTACATTTAACACATATCACCAACTAATACAAATTGTGTGCACTGATGAATTAGTGTTGGTCTGCAAAATCCAGTCCTGGTTTTGTCTGGGAAATCTAAGCCTGAAAATCTTTTTTTAGTTGCATATCAGTATCCCATCATCCTCTCTTATGCAGAATGGTATTAATTTGAAGTAATAAATATAAAAATTCTTTGAGGAAGTAAAATGTTATATGCATTTGTAATGTGTTCTTTTTACATGTAATAAGATAAATCATGTCTATAAAAATTTAGTACATTGCCCTTTTCAAACTAAGCCTTTTAAGGCCATGATGTGTTTTAAAAAAAAGGAAAAGCTTCATGTTGTTTCTTTATTTGTTCCGACTTATATAGAAACAACCCAAGTGCCCAGTTACAGATGAGTGGATTAAGAGGATGTGGTAAATATACAATGGAATATTAATCAGTTATAAAAAAAGATGAAACATGTACAGAACTTGAGAGGATTATGCTAAGTGAAGCATATCAGAATGAGAAAGATAAATAACGGATGATTTTACTCATCTGTGGAATATAAAGAAACAAAACAAAAGATCAGACAAAGTTAAACCAAAACAAATCATAGAAATCTGGCTGCAAAATTAATGCCACCAGAAGGGATAAGAGTAGAAACAAAGGATGGGGAGGTCCTAATGGACTGCAGGGGAGGATTATGGGTGCTATGGTAGTGGATGTAGTATGGTGACAGACATTTAAATAAGTGTGAATCTTTATCTGTAAATCATATAGCATTGTAAACCAATGTTATGTAAACCAAAACAATACAATTCAAATAAATTGAAAAACAAAACCAGAAAAACCTTTTGTTGAATAAACTAACTCATTTAACTTTGCCAGGAGTAGACTTTAAGCTGAAAAGTTCATGGTTGTTGCTGGGATCTTCCTCCAAATGAATTTATAAAGCACCTTGGTTTTCCATATGACTAGCCCTGGGGAGCAGCCTTAAAATCAACAGACCCCTCCGACAATTCTCACCTGATAAAGCCTCTCAAGCAATTTTAGTTACCCATACCTCTTTTGGGATGATTGAACCTCCTAGAACAAAATACTCATTCATAGCACTGGTGTTACTTTAGATGCTATCAAAATTGATAATTAGAAAACAAGATCAAGTAGCTACCATGCTTTCAAATTAAAAAGGTGAAAGTAACTAGTGATTTGAAAAATGTCACTGTGCAGCAAAAGGCACTATTTTAAAGCATCATTCAGTGGCATAATAAGCAAAACACACACAATAGAGGTTAGGATCTCAGGCTGGCAGATGAGAAAGTGTTCCTTAAAATAGGAGAGATTGCACGGGAGAACCCAGGCCCATCAAACAAAGCCACAGCTGCTCCTGGCTAAGCTAAGAGCTTCATCTGAATCAGTGGGAGAAAAATCGCGATTGGAAAGGAATTGGAGCAGAGGACAGAGAAAGTATCCTGAGAAGTCCCCTGGAAGACTATCCATGGAAAATAACTACTAACAAGTCACATCTAATGGATTCTGGCATGGTATAGAAGAGAGTGAAAGCTTAGCGGCAACAAACACATGGATTAGAAAAGGAGATATGCTCACTCCTCAGACTGCTTGCAGCTTACTGACTTTGTGTGAATGCTTCTAAGGGAGCAATTTTATATTCACAAGTCCACTTCCTAGGCCAGCTTACTTCATAATGGAGCAGACGGCGCTCTTTTGGTTAGCTGAGCTGGCCTAGGGAATGAAAGGTGGTCTGTGACTCTAAACATGAATAAACATGAATCTTCTTATTTGCATGAGGCAGGTGACTGTAAAATATCTTGCAGCCAGTTGTGAAAGGAGGCTTTGTATGTCAGTGCCCAGGGGAAGCTGGGAAGGACTCTGCGTTGTTTATCTTCATTAGAATTCCATCTAGTGCCCCTGTTATTGATCTGAACAGGGCCTGGTGTGACTAATAAAGTAGGTGTATGTTATAATTGAAACATGAATATTTAAATAGAGGAGAAGTCTTTTAAAGAGCCCTAATGTACAATGAGTTTATCCATTTTTCAGTATTTGCTCAAAAGCCTGGTCATGTTGTACAAAGGGTTGAAATTTGGCAGTAAGAAGATAAGCATTTCTCTAGAAGCAAATGTATTACATGTGTGTGTTTACTATTGGATAGGTAGCAACTGTGTGTGTGTGTAATTGCATGCTTTAAATCATTCACTTAAGGTAAACCTTTTTTCATGAAATTTGTCATTTTAGGTTGGACAATAATCAAGGCATGTCTCTTATAGTCCTCATTGATGTTAATTACGCTATCTACAGACATTTGAAAGACTTCAAAAGACTGACTTATACTTCTTTTTATCTTTTTGTTTTAAAGATTTATTTATTTATGCTTACAGAACTGAGGTACAGGCCAGACATGTGGTGGGTGAGAGGATTCACCAGAGATAGAGTGGGGATCATAACAGGCAGATTGATAAAGTAACCTGCTGAGGGTAGCAGCGGGTGGGTCAGGAGAGATCTGCCATGCCATGTGGGTCAACTCCCTGCTGGGGATCCACTGGTGCTGCAGTGGCTTTGGAGAGCTTCTTAATGCGGTGCTTTAACCCATTGTGCCACCAGGGAGAGCCCATACTTATTTTTTTCAAGAGACATCTTTTACATAGATTCTAGTATGTAAACTTTCTAAAAAGAAATATATTGTTTATGAGTAAGCTGGGCCTGACCAAGACAAGGGGGAGGGGTCAATATGATTTAAAGCAGTGTATTTCTCAAAATCTTTCGCATTAATACCCTCCTAAGCAATTATTTTCAACACTTTATTCTGAAATTTTATTTATGCAAATATATTGCATAAATATATGTTATCAGTTTAAGTGCTATGTATATATGCATGCTTTATACATGAAAAGAGTAAGATTATATTTTTGTTCCTCTGAGAACCAGTTTTCACTTGGTACATACTTTCTCCCCCTTTCCACTTTGACAGCACAAGGTGGAGAAGATGAAAGACTGAAAGTTTTGAGGGGCTATTTATCATGACCCTTCATCAGGATTGTGTCCTTAAACATTTCCTTGAGCTATCATTCTTTACTCCTCTGTAAACTAGTGGTGGTGATAATAGTAATAATGGTATTTCCCAAGATTAGATCCTCAAAATTAGACTTTGTATCACCCTGTACAATCCTACAGGTGACTCAGTGGCTTAGCTTCTCTTTCAGATGTAGCAATTAGCTTA
Organism: Condylura cristata; assembly: GCF_000260355.1. Taxonomy (NCBI): domain Eukaryota; kingdom Metazoa; phylum Chordata; class Mammalia; order Eulipotyphla; family Talpidae; genus Condylura; species Condylura cristata. Next base: position 34,117,334 of record NW_004567106.1, on the reverse strand, counting down.
CAGAACACATCACTGTATATCTCAGAGTTCACAGCTACACAGGACCTGTACACTTTTATTAAGAAACATAGGGATGACCACAAAGTGGTCCATTCCGTAGTACCATTCTGGGGTAAAACGATTAATAGCCTGGTCATATCTCCTTATGAAGGGAGAGTCTATGAGGACCCTAAGTCATTTGGAAAGAATTAGATTTGTTTGACCCTGTTCATAAATTCAATAAGAAATGGTTAAGATGTTTAATGGTTAAACATGTTTCAAATCTGTAAAGATGTGCTGTTAGGTTTAATTACCTGAAAACACTGCTAACATGTTTCACTTTCTCAGTATTATCTGATACTAGTGCATTTAAAAATATTTACCAGGCCCTCTCTGGTGGCGCAACGGGTTAAAGCACAGCACTGAGAGGCTAAAGCCACTTCCTCATGAGTTCAATTCCTGCCTGCCCCGGAGGTGACCACATGGCGTGGCAGACCTCTCCTGACCCGCCTGCTCCTCCCCTCAGCAGTGTACTTCGTAGATCTGCCTGTTCTGCTCCCACTCTGTTTCCGGTGAAGCCTCTCGCTGCCCCTGAGCCTCTGGTCTGTACCCCAGTTCTGTATGAACAAATAAATAAATCTTTAAAAAAATATATTTACCATTAGAGAGTATCATGAATAATTTTGGATAAATCTGGTAGAAATATACCAATTGTTGATTCCTTCATATTCAGAGTCTGGCTTAGAGATCTCATTTCTAAAATCATCCTAGAGCCAGTATATTTATCTTTGCATATAACATTCTCAGTTGAGAAAAATCAATGATGAAAAGAAAATTATTGATAGTTTCTTCTGCTGGACAGCAGTGAGATACATCAGTCCCTTGGTGCAACTGAAGACCATCACTGAACATAAAAATAATGCCGGCTCTATAAGTTAACTGTTTGATATAGTTTTACTTAATGTCATTTGACATTAAATATACTTCTTCCCTTTCATTAACTACACTTTGGGACTCTGTATGAATTGTTAACTGGCTCCTATGACCTGAATTCCATACTCCATTGTGGATTATGTGAGGGATTTGATAATGGCACAGAAACAATTTTATTAGTTTATGTCCAATTAAAAACAAATTGCATATATTTTAAGTAAGACATAATGAAATGTAGACATTTTAAATTAAAGGGCAGATGGAAATCAGACTTGGATAGCTAAGAAGGGTACCATTAGATGATAATCTCTCCTGGAATACAAGTCCTTCTTGATTTAAAAGAAAATATTTATCTTATAATTACAATGTAAATTATGTCAAATGGTAGTTAAGAATGAGTGTTTTTCCTCAGACAGAACAGAAGAACATTGAGATTTTGTCACATAGATACTTTTTATTGGCACCTGAGTATGCCAGAAATTGGGGTGCAGTAGGGATGGAGAGCAAACAGTGACTCTAGATGAAATAAAGAGTCAAAATGAGAGTGAGAAAAGACAAGATAAAGTCATTAGCTAATATTCCAATATAGGAGCAAAAGATGGTGGAAGTCTGAAGTGACTTATATACTAGCACATCTAGGGGTCAGGAAGTTTAATGTATACATTTAATTATTTAAATGTTTATAATTCAATTACTAGTGTATATTCCTATTATGCATGTGCAGATTTTTCACAGTTATACTGTTACATATGAGCAGCAGTGAATTATGGGTTAAGACCATCATCTAAACAAATGGGAGCTAAATACTGATGCATGGCTCAGCACCACACATTGGACTGCCTGCTCTATCCATAGGCTTGGAACAAAATGGTCAAACAAGCTAAAGGCCACAGCGGAGGTTGAGGGACAAGAAGTCATCAAATAAGGCTGTTCGGCCGCTGTTTTGCAGCTCTTTTATGACAAATGTCATAGAGACAAAAATACATCATGAAAACTTGAATTTGAGAGATGTGAGTTCTAAATTACTGGTTTCATTTTTTTCTGCTCTTTCTCCCCTTTCTTTTATCTATGTATTTTATTTCTCTCTATTTTTCATGCAGTTTTGATAGTACTAAAATTATTAATAATAGTAGGTAGGTCAGTCAAACCCACCTTCCAGGAATTTGGCTAGGCAGGCCATAAACTCAGCACATTCACACCAGCCAGCACCCCCTTTAGGAATGTCCTCAGACCTTTGAACTTCTGGCAACATATAATTTATAAATTCTTCAAAGAGTCTCCCTGCTCTGACCCTGTGAACACCCAAATCCTGAACTTACCACCATGAGCTGTAATTGCCTGTTTAACTGTCAGGCTTCTTGAAACATTACCTGGCTCAGAGTTTATGGATAGTCACTACTATTGCTATGAGGTCTTCTTCCTGCTCATCATTTCCTGAGTTCAGTTTTTTCCCTCACTCTAAATATGTAGAGTGAGTGTCTGGTCATAGTTCTACACTGCTCAAGGGTGTGGTATATCCCAAATCTTCCCCATGACCTCAACACAAGTGAAGTATATTTTACATGCCATTTAACTTTTGACTTGATTGAGTGACTTTCTTGTGCCAGTGAGATGTTTATGGTCATAAACAGAGTGCAAACTTACTAATGATTCGGTAGTTGGGTTGAGCTATTGCATTTCTTTTAAGATTGATTTATTTATGTATACAGAGCTGGGGTACAGGCCAGAGGTGCAGGAGCAGTGAGAGGATTCACCAGAGACAGAGTGGGAAGCAGAACAGGCAGACTGACAAAGTACACTGCTGAGGAGAGCAGGGGGCAAGACAGGAGAGATCTACTGTGCCATGTGGATCACTTCCAGGGAGGGGAGCCAACTGGCACCAAAGTAGCCTCAGCCAGCTTCTCAGTGCTGCACTTTAACCCACTGTGCCACCAGGGAGGGCCTGGGCTCTTGCATTTTGCTTCAGCATCTACTGCCCTTTGTTAAAAAGTCCAAGAGAAGATATGAAGCACAGTTTTCCCAGTCAGCCTACAGAATTACAGATTAAAACAGCTACTCAGTTGAACTATAGACAAGAGTATGAAAATGTCTTAGCTTGGGGATTAGTTGTTACTCAATTGTAGTGTGGCAATAATGGACAGCAACTGTTTTAGTAACTTACTTCCCAGCTTTGTAACTTTCCAAACATCCTCCAATACAGAAATGACTCTATCATTCTCTCTTTGAATCTACTTGTACAACTTTACTTCTGAAAAAGTAAAAAGAGGCCATAAAGGTGTATGGTTTTGATTATATATTCAAACTTCTCTTTAATAAACCCAATGTACTTTTATTGTTTTATCCCTACATGCTTATCCCATTCCTGCCCTGAGCTCTGCGTCTTCTGAGTTGTGCTAGCTACAATCCTGTATATACACCATAGTATTTCCATGTCTTAGGTTTATCTTCATTCCCTCTGACAGAAATGTCTTCTCTTATCTGTCTTTGAAATCCAACTTTAGGACTTCACACAAGTGCTACCCCATAAAAGAGGTAGGCTCTCCCTTTCATTTGGAATGAATTGCTTCACCTCTACTCCCACAACATGGAACTAAAATTTTATTTCAGGAATTATCTTCAATTGTATGGTAGTAGTAGATTTATTTACAAACCTGCCTTTCTATAAGTCATTGGGATGCATGTTAGGAGCAAGAACTACAACTTCTATTTCTTAATAACCTCCAGGTGCTTCTTAAGTAGTATCTGCCTGATTACTTTGGGTTGAATATTGAATGAATAAATGAACAGAAATATTTAATTTTCTTATTATATAAAATAGTCCTTATCACCAATAAACTGAATTAATTTACATTTTAATGTGGAATGATCACTTATCCATTTTTGGAATCCATAGGCACTATGTATTTTGCAATTCTATAGAAGAATTTTTTTGGCTCAAAATGTCAGTGTCCTATTTGAGAAAAACTCCAAATCCTTTCATCAGAATCTCTTTTTTACGTATAATACTTGAAGGAGTTATCAAGCAACTTTGCCATTTTTTTCTTAATAAATGGCAATAGAAATTATTTTCTACCTGTGAGTAAATAGTCTCAAAGGCATTGAACAGATACAAGAAAACTGAATTACTCTTTTCTAAATTATGTGGCTTGGATCTGTAGTCAAAAAAAATTTTGTCACACATTATATCCCGTCAGGCCTGCTTATCCCACAAAGCCTGGCCATTTGGAGAGTAGTCTGTTTCCCCACAGGTCTTGTTTCCAGGCCTGTGGGGAAAATAAGGCCAGTAATTATGCTTATCCTGTTACGGGATGACTGCTAAGAAACCTTCTAAAAGTGTGGAGAATTGTGGTAGCTTCCACGAGCCTATGCCTTTTAGGTGACTGCTTTGTCCCCGAACACACCCAACAAGCACATACCTATGTTGTGGGCATGTAACTTCAAGCACATCATGCAATTCCCTAAAACTATAAACTATCTTTTGAATTTTACCTTTACCACCCAATATTCTCTTAAATTAGAAATATATATATATGCATTTCCTAAGAGAACTGAACTGCAAGAGTCGAAGACCTGATTCTTGCCACAGTGATTGTGTGCTTTATATGCCAGAGGCAACCAATTCCCAACAACGCTGTGCTCCCATTTTCTTCATCTCTCTATCACACATCCATTTGTGTGGCTTGCTGGATCTGAGGTGTATGGCATATGGCCTTTTGCCGCTTGAGCTGCCACAGAAGTAAATGTCACTGGCACGTGATGCCAGATTTCCATTTTGTGAATCACAGAGCTTAGGATACTGTCAGAAAGCTCTCTGGCCTCTGCTTTTTTTTTTTTTTTTAAGATTTATTTTTATTTATTTGTGCATATAAGATCTGTAGTGTAGACCTTACAGAAGGTAAAAGGATTCACCAGAGACAGAGCAGGGAGAGCAGAACTGAAAAATCTATTGCTGAGGGGACAGGAGAGGTCTGCTGTGCCATGTGGGTCAGCTCCTTGCAGGGTATTAAAGCCATGCCACAGTGGCTGGCCGTAGGGTGATAGTGCTGAGACTTTAACCCTGTACCAGGGAGGCCCTAGCCTCTGATGTTCTTAAAACACAAGTTGAAAAGAGCTACACTGTTCCTCTCAGATTCTATGCATAGTAAAATGAATCTTTCACAATAAAAAAAGTAATGTTTGGCTCTTGACTATGTTATAAAGTTTTATTGTGATCAGGGCACTGGAAAACCCTGGATAGATGATAGAAGCTCAGCAGACACAACTTAGTCATGGTTGCAAAAGATGTCTTTAGTTTTTTTTCACATGGATCAGAATTCACTTGTGCACATTCCTGAAAAATAAAAGACAGTAAAGATATCGATGATTTTTGCACATGGTTTAACGGAATTTTTAACTCATTAAATATTCAAATTATAAAGCATTTTAGTGTTAGCTGATAATGTAGACAGAAGCTGCCATACACACAGCCTCAGCCTTGTTTTTCCCCTTCTCTCCTTTTCTTTCCATCTCCCAACCCTGACCCTTTCTCAACCCAATCTCTTCTCCCCAATTCCTCTCCACCCCTCCACTCCCAATGAAGAATCAAGTGGAGAAAATTGGAAATTCACAAAGAAAGGATAAGTTCATTTAGTTCAAAAGGTACTTTTAAATATAAATGTCAAGAATACTGAATCTGGACCCAAGGAGAAAGGTTTAAACCCAAGCTTCTTTGTTTCCCTGCAGGTGAATTTGGACAGATTAATTATCTAGCCCCATTTTTTTTTATTTTTTTAGAGTTATTTTATTTGCGCATACAGAACTGGGGTACAGGCCAGAAAAGCAGGGGCAGCGAGAGGATTCACAAGAGACAGAGTGGGGAGCAGAACAGGCAGACTGATGAAGTACACTGCTGAGGGGAGCAGCAGGCGGGTCACAAGAGGTTTGCCGCACCATGTGGTCACTTCTGGGGCAAGCGGGGATCGAGCTCATGCGGAAGTGGCTTTAGCTTCTTAGTGCTGTGCTCTAACCCGCTGTGCCACCAGACAGGGCCATCTTGCCCCATTTTAAATTCTCTTTATCAATGAAATATGAAGTTTCCTATTTAGTTGTTTTGAGCATTAAATAAGCCACTGTGAGGAGGCAAAGATTCTAGTTGGGATTCCCTCATCTGGAGATAGCCTACATTTGCCCTCAACACCCTCCTCAGCTGGACTCTTCCTGATGTGATTTGGATTCTTTTCCTTTTTTATATGCTCTGGAAACTTGCTTGATCAAGTATTCCTTCCAGTCTTTTTATTATCAATCACTTTGTTTAGATATTATTTTCTTTTCAGCACATAAATGTACTCAATCTGCATTTTAAAAGGCACTTAATGTCCTTCTTGATACACTACCTATTACCCCTCATAGTCCAGTTTTCTAAAATAGTTGCTTCTCTTTTCTGCCTTTTCTTTTTACTTCCCATTAACTTATTCTACTATAACATGTCTTCTTCCCTCATTAAAAATATTACTAAGCAGAAGAAAAATATGACTCTAAAATGCACTAAATTGTATTGTCATTACTTGAAACCTCATTAGCCACTATTTAACAAGTCAAGAATTACTTCATATTATTTAAAAACTTAAAAATGGAAATATTAAATGATCCAGCTATACCGATTTTAGGTACCTACCCAAAGAACACAGAAATACTAATTTGAAAAGACATGCACCACTATGTTCATAGAAGCAGTATTTGCAGTAGCCAAGTGATGAGATCAACCTAAATGCCCATTGGTGCATGACCAGGTAAAGATTAAGTTACATATACCCATTGGAATACAAATCATCTGTTAGAAAAGATGAAATCATTCTTTTGTGACAACAAGGATGAAAATTGATTATGCTAAGTGAAATAAGGTAGAAAATGAACAATTGTGTAATGATCTTCACTCATATGTGAAATATAAACAACAAAAGCAAACAAAATGGCAAAATACAATAAAAGTAATTTAAATTGTGAGAAAAGTATGGTGTTACGTAGTGCATAGGCTTAATTTGATAATGTGAATGGCACTAGAATTTGGTGGTTGGTGAGTGCAGCATACACATACATCAAGGTGTAAAGTTGTATTTCTGAAGTTATACAATTCCATAAGTGAGGGATAAGTCAATAAAATATCATTTTTGCAAAAAAAATCATTACCTCTGCTGGACATTTTAAAATTTCTGTCTTATTTGTCTTTTTTGAAGCACTTGGTTCAAAAAAACCCCTCTTCCTTTCTTAAAAAGTATCTCAATATGGTTTGGGAAATGAGTACACACATATAGAATAGAAACATGACACTATCTGGGTAGGGAGGGGGGGAAGTAGGTTGGCAAGTGGATAGATGATGGAAGCTAAATTATAACTAAATTCAACAGAGAAATATAACTCTAAAATGCACTAATATATGTGTGTGTGTGTTGTGTATATATACATGTATGTATATATTGAAGGCATAAATGTGTGTGTGTGTGTGTGTGTCTTGAATATTTGAAAATTTCCACTTTCTAAGTGGAAAGTAGAGATTGAAAGGAATTGTTGAGTTCTAATTTAAAACTGGAAAGAAGTCACATTGTTATGAATCTCTGCTCTGATGAAATAGACAAAAATTTATAAAAATATTTTTTTATTCATTACACTTTTATATGCTTATTGGCATCCTCTAGCCTCCCTCTCAATCTCTTCAATTTAAAAAAAATACCAAAAGCTCTCCTATCCTTAAAAGTGATTTTTCGAACCTGTTCTTTCAAAGCCTTAGTCAATCTCCTTCCTTTATTTCACTATTAGGTTTTCCAAGACAGGTGTCATCCGCAGCTGCCTACCCCTTCCACAGAATGTGGTCTGACATTCACTCAATCCACCTACTGAAGTTCTTTCTTTCATTCAGCAATTACCTCCTAATTTTCAGGTCCAATGACCTCTTCCCAGTGACCTGATGCATTGTCACGTGTCCCCATCCACTGCTTCCTGGGATCTTCTCCATTCCCTGGCACTGCCACCACTTCTTCTTCTTCTTTTTTTTTTTAATGATAGTTTTTTTTTAATTTATTTATTTATTCATACAGAACTGGGGTACAGGCCAGAGATGTGGAGGGTGAGAGGATTCACCAGAGACAGAGAGGGGAGCAGAACAGGCAGATTGACAAAGTACACTGCTGAGGGGATCAGTGGGCGGGTCAGGAGAGGTCTGCCTCGCCGTGTGGATCTCCTCCAGGGCAGGCGGGAATCGAACACATGTGGAAGTGGCCTTAGCTTCTTAGTGCTGTGCTTTAACCCGCTGCGCCACCAGAGAGGGCCCATGCCACCACTTCTTACTGACATCTTAAGCATGGGCATTCCTCAAAATTCTCTTCTTCTTTCTCTCCTAACACCTTCTCCTTCCCATCCCAGTCTTTCATTTTCATTCCTAAATCTTATGTAGAAGGAAGACAATTCTCTCAATGAATGAACCCTCAAGGATGGATCACAGATACCTCAAACTCCATGTGCCCCAAACTGGTTTTATTATTCTCATAGCTGTCTTCTGAGAGGTCTTTGTACGCTAACTCTAGGGATGATATGATAATCCACCTGCTCTTAGACTTGGAATTTCGGAGTGATTCCGGGTTTCCTCACCTATTCTCCCTAACTGGTCTCCCCACCTGTATATAAGAAGGGAATATCTAGCTTTTACTACTGTGACCCTGCTTCCTGCCACCATCATCTCTTGCATAGACCACATTTCTGTTTCATTGTTTTCCTAACTCTGGACTTGGCCCTCCCATAAGTTCCCTTTACTCCCAGAAACACCTTTGTTTGTTTAAAAAAATATATTTATTATACACACATATACATGCATATGCATCTATGCATATATGCACATATATATGTACATATGTGTGTATATAAAAAACATCATTCTAGACTATAATTCTTCTCATAATAGATTCATTCTTAAGAATCTTGACTCTGGTTTTTTATAGCACAGTAACAAAAATCCACTTTCTACTGGAAACCACTCTTTCAAACAAGATGCCTATTAAAGTTTGCAGCACACTCAATTATAACCTAAATTAATCATACTTCCCAAGTATGCTTTGAACTTCCAAGTCTCTACCCTTACATCTCTGCCTCAGTGAAAAATGCTTTTTCAAACTTTACCTGAAATTTTGTTCATCCTTTATCCATCATGGCCCTGGTCTGGGGCAGGTGGGGCCTCTCTCTGGAGGCAGAGTGTTTCCTCTTAAGTACACTTGTTCATCCCTCCTCTTATCGCACTTAATATACTCAGCCATACATCAGATTTGAAAACATGTTTTATTCAATTGTTTAGCTCTACATGAATCAAGTCACTCCTTGTTTTACCTCTTGCTGTCTTGAAACAATGCTGCATAATCCTAGAAGAACCATGGAAAATCATGCTCTTACAGTTCATTTCCTATACACTCTCCTTCTTGATGTTTCCCCTGAGAAACAGGAGAATGCTGGGAGGACTGCTTCCTCACCTTTCTACTCGACGATGCTTACCAGTAAAATGATGTAGGAGCTGTGCAGATTGAATTTTTAACCAGCCATTAATAGGAGAGTGGGAGGAGGGAGAAGAAACAGCTGATATTTCTTTAAAAAAAATAATTTGATAATGTTTTAAAAGGAAAAGTTTCTTTATAGAATAATTTTGCAAACTATAGAACAAATTCAGTCCATAAGTGAGGCATATGAAGTGGCAAGAGAAGGTGTGATTCTCCAGAGTGATTTCTGTTAGGACCAAAGGGGAAAAAAGAAGGCATATCCAGGAGAGAAAGGAAAGGGTTGTTTTTTGTGTGCTTTAAGAAAACACTTTTGGATTTTGTTTTCATGGTATTTACTGCCTGACAAAAGCCAATTGATTTTTCAGGCTGGCATGTATGGGTCCTGAGCTATTTGAAAATACATATAAGGCCCTCCCTGGTAGTGCAGTGGGTTAGGACGCAGCACTGTAAGCTGGCCGCAATCACTTCAGTGCCAGTTTGATCCCGCACCTGGAGGTGACCCACATGGTGTGGCAACCTCTCCTGACCCGCCCACTGCTCCCCTCAGCAGTGTACTTCATCCATCTGCCTATTGTGCTCCCCACTCTGTCTCTAGTGAAGCCTCTCACCACCCCTGCATCTCTGGCTTGTACCCCAGTTCTGTATGAATGAATAAATAAAATTTTAAAAAAGAAAAAGAGTAGATTTAAATTTTTTTTAAAGAGAAAAGAAAATATATTCACATTCCAAACTAGGCTGTGGTAGAGCCTAGGAGACTTGCTCCTAGCTTTTATGAAGTTAATTGCCATACCTCTATTTCTTCCCCCCTTAGGGGCAGATTACTAAGAGATCCTTCTGCCAAAGAAAAGGAAGAATTGTCCTACATGGTGCCTCCAATGGAATACTTGCTACCATTTAATATTTCATTAAAATTTTAAGAAATCTGTAGGAACAAAATTCTGGTTAGCAACTCACCCATAACTGAGGACACATATAAAGCCTGCAGGACAATGCAGCTATTTAGAATCATGGACTTTCCAGGGAGAGGAAGAAAATGTTTGCATGTAGATGTTCACATCATTGGTATTTACAATAGCAGGAAAATAGAAAATAGCCCTACAACTCAGCAATGACTGCATAATCATTTAGTATATGGGTACCTTTATTTACATGTTAATTTTTACTGATATTCAAAATGATATTTGTAAATAGTATATAAATTATATAAGAAAATATGTTTAAAAGTGAGTGAGCAGAGTGCAAAATTATATTTTTAATAAGTAAAAATTCAAACTAAGATATTTGGGTGATCTTAAAAATGCATAGTATGGCTAATTAGGGTTTTCTATTTTTATGTATTAAGGCAACAGTAGTTTAAAGCACTGAGTTTTAGAAGTACACATTCATACCTCCATAATTGCATATACCACACCACACATTCCAAGGTCTTACTGATCCATCCCTTACGGTTCTTCTCACATCTCCATCCATTTCTCCTCCAGTAACCTCTCTTTTATTTTGTTTCTAACATCACATTTTTTTTAACTGAACATGTATATTATTACAGTAATTTTTAAAATAATAATTTTAAAATATGTGGGTACAGATTTATCAGTAGGCATCAGATGTATTCTGATCTGTGATGCCAGTCTAGAGAAAAAATTCTCACTTCAGAATCCCAAGTTATAAATTCAGGTTTGATTTGTTTATTCTTCCTTTGAAATAAAGCGTGGACTTGAGCCATCTGTGTCAACCTAGACAGTGCTGATATTGATTGGTACTCAGATTGAAAAATCCTCTGAGGCATCTTTTGAGGAAGACTCATTAACTGGAAGGTAGTTCTGAACAGATGTGACATCTCTGCAGAAATCAGCCTGTTTGAACACGGCACTGGGCCCAGCACTGGAGCTGCTTGTGAAGTGGGTTTCCACAAGTTTTGGGAGTGTGTTTCAGTGCACCCTCTTCTCTCTAAGCCTGGAGACAGCAAGAGTGGGAAGAGGAAGGAAAGGGAGAAAATATGAAATGAGTCACTGAGATTTTTCAAAGATATCCTCACCTCATAACTATACCTAGGGTGTTAGGTAGCATGACAGAGAAATACTTGGAAATCTTTTGTAACTTCTCTAAGTGTATAGGCTTGCAATAAGAATGTGTATTCTTGACTAAGATATCAGAGATATCTAAAGGTGATACTCCTGGTGTTTTGTTAGAAGTTCACAGTATTCGAGATAGCTTTGGAAAAAGAAAAGTATGAAATAATGTGAAGTGAAATAGCAAAAGCTCAAAAGTGTATAGAAATAATTCAAAGGAAATAAGGACTTTAGTTTGATGGATTTTAATGTTTTAATGTATGAATAGAAGTTTACCAGGTGAGCAGAACAAATTTTAACAAAATGAATACATACAGACAAATCTTTATTAATAAAGCTTTATTAGTTACAAGGAATATTCTTGGCTCAGCTTCCCAAGACTTGAAGAAAATATGAAGAATGATGTGAAGGCACATTTTAAACATTAGTGGACTTTGTGGCTAAATATATTTTTTCAGTGTATGTACAGAACAGATAAGTTACCTAACACACAATAGATTCCCTCAAAGAGACAAGAGAATTTATTCAAGGTTGAAAAGATAATTACCTGAAATATGTTCTTCATAATTTTTGTGTGTGCTCCTGTACTGAAATTATTGTAGGTGTTGTAGTTTGGAAATCATGTCTCCTACTTGCCGTGGGATGACTTAGATAAGGAGCGTTTTAACATGTAAATGGATTGACTGTTGGCCTGTGGGGAAAATTTTTATTTATATTATCAAATTAACTCCTTACTATAATTACTGGCTGAAAGATCTAGGCAAGTACTTAGAAATAAAATAAAATTGGATTTTTGTCAGACTGTAATGGCTGCACAAATTAATTTTCAGAGTTCGTTTTTTGTGGAAGTTAGGAGTAACCTCTCAATATCATTTGCCTAGGGGTCATGGTTCACACTTCAAAGCTTCATTTAATTGGAAGTAGAACAAAGAACTGTTTGAAGATATCTGGCTCTTACAAGCTGATAATGAAGAACTTAGTCTACGAATAAGGCTGTTGCTGCTGTGCAATACGGGTTTGCCATGAGTGGGTACACTCTGACTTGGTTTTCCTTAAGAGGGGGGCATTGTTGCTGATGTTCATTGAAATTCCGGGCATGCACTTGTGAGATGATTGGCTTCTGTCAAAGTCCACTTCTTCACTGAGAGACAAAATGAAAATAACTAGATTTAAACAGGACTCAACATAGAATTCCATATGGTAATCCTCTTGGTTCTGTGGTGTGGGTCCATCTCTGGTCTACTACTGATTTTTCAGACCACTTTCCAAGCAGACCTCTGCTTTGCCTGTCCCCTTCTGCATCTCAGAACTTGAGTACCCTAGAGTTGACTGTATAAATATCTAGTACTTTCCACTTCCTCCCTGTCCATTGAGATATACTACATCTGGGTATCTTCTTGATCATTTTAGTTTCCCTCTTGTTCAGCAAACCCTCTGCTCTACTTCACATCCCTAGCGTACTGTTTCTGTTGCAGTGAAGATATAGGCCTCTATGAATCTGTGAGCAAAGAAAGTAAGGGCATCAAATGTCAACTATTTGAGAAAACATGGATGTACTCTTTACCAACTGCAATGCAAATTGGTCTTCTGATTAAGGATATCAGAGACTATTTTTTTCCAAAACACAGAATTATTCACATGTGAAATTGATATATTTCAAAACTGGAGCAGTTTACTTATTTACTTGATATGAAAATCAAAAGATGTGATAAGACCAAGACGCTTCCCTCTTTCTAATGGTGAAGAAGTTTTTCCTACTGCATATCACCTAAAGAATGTCCTATCATTGGCCCCAGAGCTTTCTACCACCATATTGCTAGTAGATGTGTTTGGCAAGACTGAGCTGTGGATTTTGGCATTTTCATTTTTTCTTTGGCATGGTTTTTCTTCAGCCTGCAATTCTGGAATACATTTCTGAGGTATATTTGGAAATTTCAAACTGGCAAAATGAAAAGCTTTCAGATTTTCACCAACTATCCCTATGAAGGCACTCAGAATTACAAGACTTGCATCATATTGGGCCTTGCTCTTCTGCCCCATGTCGTTTTCAGATCAGCCTATTCCAATTGGCCATTTCCATTATATCCAAAGTCCCAGGACTTGACTTTTCAACCCAATTAGTGTAACTCATGGTCACTTGACAGAAGTTGGGGTTCCTAAGAAAGGAAGAAAAAAAAATGTGTGGGCTGGACAGAGACAAGTTTGTATGTTATGGATCTCATTTTATTTCATAGTGTTTGTAGATTTTATAGTGTTTATAGATTTTAGGATCTTTTTATGGGAAATATAAAAATAGCCAAGTCCTGGGAAATAAGCTTCCTCATCTTAATTCCCTATAAATATTCAAGCCTTGGGATGCCATCACAACAGTTCTATCTGCTCTAAATCTCTGGCTTATGGAAGCCCTCTGGCCATGGTATAATCTACTGTTTAGGGTACTCCACAGATAGAAATGTGAGTTTGAATCCTGAGTCCACTGCTTACTCAATGGTAACTGTAGACACACTACATAAATGTCTTGAGTTTCTGGTTTTCTTTTTGGAAAATGGGAGTTTTTATGGCTTTGGCCCATTGTAAGTACCACATATACATTTTTTGGTTTATTTCTTTCTTTCATTTTCCTCCTATCCTCCCTTAGATATTGAGACTCTGTCATACAGAGATTAGTGTTCCAAGACCTAAAGATAAAGTGACAGTATAGCAGGCTTTGGAAGTTCTGCTTATGCTCATCTCACCATGAAGGTGAGAAAAAGGAAAGAAGCTGCCTGTATTTGGGGATTTTTTTTGTAGAATATCAATATGATTATCTCCCCTTGGAGGAAAAAGATGGTATTGTTTGACCATGCCTAGTTGATTTTATGTATGTTTAGGTTTTAAAATGCACTATATAAAAAAACTGAGGTAGTTATATCCTAGTCAGCCTGACTAGAGAACTATCTGAACTGACATAATCATGGTCACAACTTCGCCCTATTAGGATTGAGTCCACCTCTGACTTCATACCTCTGATACATGGTCTGGTCCATATGTCTGCACACTGCTGTGCATTAATGTATTTTGGAGGCACAGGACTAGATGTGCTGCAGGAATAGCTGGAGATTGGTGAATTTTCTTAAGGTTTAATAAGAGCAATTTAACAAAAAAAAATGGAGTATTAACTAATACTTGTAAGTAGTTGAAGAAAAATATGGAAAGTTAGTTTAGAAATAATTCTACATGTTTACATTCACTGCATTTTCTGATCAAAAAAATATAGATCATCTAATAGAATTCTTTTTTGATTTGTGAACTTATTTTCAACGTATTGCAGAGGTGTATTACAGTAGATGCTAATAATACACTTAATAAATCATGTTTGTAGGATAGAATTTAATTAGCTTAAACCTGCCCCAAGAAAATGTAAGATAAATCATACCAGCAGTGGTTATACAAAACAGAGCAGAGAGTATAGGCTCTAATGTGGGAGTAAAATGAAAGGAGATTTTTTTCAGATTTTTATTCAGATACTGAGGGATGATTTTTCCTCTTGAAATTTCTAGGTATTTGATGTTGTGATTGCCTCCCACTGTTTGTAGACAGCACATATTAAATTTAGTGTTTTCAGAAGTTTGATGGTACTACTCTATAGGCAATCTATAGACTATAGATTGGACTGCAAATCCATTAGATATATGCTTTGTACTTATTCTTGAGGGTTTAACAAACAATTCAAATTCCAAGCCAATAAAATGTAGTGTCCCTGTTTTACTCTTTTCGTTACACAGGCTAGAAAGGGAAGAATATCCAATAATTGCCAAGTTAACCAGCCCAGTCTGTGATATCAGTCACAACAAGACTAGGCAAGATTCTGTAGAAAAATTTGGGGAAGTTTCTTCAAAGATTCTAGCTGTGTTTTTTGAAATAACATCTCTGACTATGAAGATGAAGTTGCTTCTTTTTCAGAATTAAAGCCATTCTGGCAAGGTGAACCAAAGTGCTTTCTTGTGAGCTTTCAGATAGATAACGTAGTGAGGGAAGGTGGATCAAACTGAAGGCTAATAAAATTTTCTGTGTACCTTGAAATTGTGTCTTAATAATGATTTTTTTTTAGACAAAAAATTACCTGAAGAAAAATTATGACATTTCTAGTATCATATTACACTTCCTAATTTATTGCTGGTAGATCTGATAGCATCTCTGATTATCTGTTGAATCTGGCTTTTAGATATGAACCTAATTCATAAACCTCTTCACCTGCATAGCTTCTGAGCCCCAAACTGTATATACCAATCCTCATCCATCTTTGACTTTGGTTTGTATGATACAGTGGCAATTGGCAGTCACTCAAAGAAAAATGATTGTATTCTGATGGAGACAGTCCTTTGTGATAACTTGAAGTAGTCAGCTTTCCATTTGAATATATATATACTCTGTTCCAATTTATACATTAAGGATTAATTTGGGGTTAGTTTTCTTCTCTTTTAAGCAGATATCCCAGCAGTGAACTTTGTAACTGTGGGGTAAATCCAGACAAATTTCTTAGGATGTTACCTGACACACTGATTAATCAGTAAATGTTAGTGTGATCAGGTTTGAAGTTATGGGTTCTTTGACATAGATGATTTTAATCAGATTGGCATCCTATTAGTATGTTACTGAGATCAACTGAGGAATATATTAAAATACATTGGTGTGCTGGGAGCCAGGTAGTCATTTCAGGGAGTTCCTCAATGGCCTGCCATAGCTCCTAAGATAAAAGCCAAACTTCTTTAAGGTGATCTGTACCTGCAGATCTGGCCTCTGTGTGCTTTCCAGTTTCCTCTCACTTTAAAAAAAAAAAAAAACTCTTTTAATTATTCTCTCTGTAATTAGACACTTAGTCATATTTGCTTCTTTACTCTTTTCTGAGATGCCATGCTCACTCCTAACTCAGGCCCTATGTGTGAATTATTCTTTCTGAGACACTGTTCACTTTACTTGCAATTCATTAACTTTTACTTTTCCTGTCAATCTAGCTTAAATATCACTTTCTCCGACATGAATTTTTTTTTTACTTCAGTGAGTCTATTTATTATTTGTGCTCACATCTTTCATTAATACTCAGTCTCACAGTTACACTTTAATATGTTTTGCCTCATCTACTGTTGTCATTCTGTAAAACAAAAACCATTCCATTGGTTTTGTCACTACAGTGTTGTTTAGTATATAACTTCACTAAATATTTGTATAACAAATGATTAAAATTTAGTTGAGGAAAGACAGAGACTGTTTGGTCAGTCTTGGGAGACTAAAAGGGTAAAGAGTAAAATCTCTATGAAAGAGGAGAAGTTAGACATGGTTGAAAGAGATTGTAGAGAAAGTCTGAGATATCCAGAGATGTTGGAGATAGTTTTGATGGAAATGAAAAAAAAAAAAAAAAAAGCTGGTGTTGGAAGTGGGTGTCTGTGAGGCAGAACTCGGGTAAGAATTCCCTTCCCGACTTAGAGTAGAACAAGAAAAAACCCAACATCTACACTGCTGAGCCAGAGCTAAGCAGTAGCTCTGCTTAGCTGAAGATGAATAGAAATTGGTGTAGATGGTGAGTCTACACCTGCAAAGAACAAACATCAGCCCTTCCCTTCACACCACCTCCCCCAACAGCAAAGCCTGGTGTATATCCTGAATGAACTGAAATCACCAAGTTTGTGGAGACCATTAGGGAAGAAAAGGTTCTCTTTGAGATTCATTAAGATAGAACAAAGAATAATATATTTCTAGCCTCCTTAAACTAAAATCTAAGCTTTCTTTGACCCTTGGCATTTTCAGTCAGTCTCTGTAGACTTAGGGCTTTCTGGTGACCCACATATGAGATTACCACCATCTGATCTCCCTTCTGGATCTGAAAAGCCCAAGGAGCCATTCTTTATTCAGTGGTGGCCTCTGCTGTTAAAGACGAAGGTAGCAGCACATCCAGAAACCCTAATATTAACTCTGGTCGAGCTACAGGATTTGGAGCAAGCCGAGGAGCACCATAAGGGGGATGAAAATTGCCTGAGGAACTCCATGGAGAGTCCCAGAATGTAGCAAGCTTTTAGTGAGATGCTAATATGGAGAAGAACTTGAACCGAGAGACTTCATGCTTAAAATATTTTACAAGTTTCATTCCAAAGGTTTCTTGGGAACCATGACATTGCCCTCTGAGAAATGTGATTTCAAACTTTTTCTTAGGGATCTTCAGGACTGTCCCATGACAAATATTTTAAAAGCTACCCCTCTGAAGCTTAAGGCTAACGGTAAAACTTAATTCCGAGTGTAGGCACTGGAGGGGCTGTTTATGTTTGTTTACATCCTGCATGTTAATCAGAGATGGGTCCTCCCAGGGGAAGTCTGCTGGGGTGCACTGTTGAACATATAGGCATTATCGGGGATGTGAGCACCCCTGGCATGCATGTGCTGTTTATACCAAGGGAGGCAGTTACACGACGTTTCTGGATAAAAACTGTATAAGGAAAGGAGGGAGAAAGCAAACTCACAATCAAATAAAAGTAGGGAGAGGGGAGAGATGAGATTGTGGTTGATTATGGGTCTGGCAGCAGATGTTCTGCAGGAATCCAACTCGCTGCAGCCAGTCTGTTTCCATGGTAACAGAATCAGTAATTATTGAGCCTGAGTGCTCCCCCCACCCTGCCTTTCTCCCAACAAGGTGGAGGCTGATGAATATGAACTATCTCCAGCCCATCACTAGCTCTTTCTTTTTCACCCCCTCCTTTTTTTTTTTTTTTTTAGTTCTTTATAAGAAAAGCAGGAGTATTGAGGAGTACTAAAAAAAGGAACTCTATCTTATTGTTATTTATATTTTTATATTATTCAGAGCTTAGGGGCCTAAAATTGAAACATGAAGTTATTTTTTTTTCTGGTGATACTATAAGAGAAAAGCTCTTCCTAGAAAAGCCGATGATCTCTGAAGATCCTAAATAAATGAGCAGGAGTTTCCCTGAAATGGAGGCTGCCTGCGATTGGCTGATCTTTCCACGATTCCTGCCAATTGGAGCACCTCTGAGCTCCAGCTCCATAAACATAAGCAAAGCTACATGCTTATTCTTCTGGACTTGAAGTGTATACCATTCAAAGGTGTGCAGTGGGTCTCCATTCACATGGCTCAACTGGAAATTTGTTTCATGAGCAAGTATAGTCCGGAACCATCTGATGTCCCAGCACATTGTTCTTCTTGGAGACGACTCTAAGTCATTTGGTGTTGACAGCAGCTCAGCAGCATTATTTGTAGTTGAGAAAGATGGACTTACGGGCGCTTGGTGAGTAAACCTCAGGCTTACATCTCTGTCCGCTGGCATTAGCAGGCTGAGCAAAGATGTAGCTTTGTCCTATTGTCTGCTGAGAAAACTGACTTGGTTAACAAACACACGGAATAATGGCATTATAGGGTTCCCATGATGTGTGTGTGTTTCTGAATTCCAAGGCTGCATTCATTATTGGGTCTGATCAGTTTTATAGTTCACTGCATTATACTGGGACAGGTTTGTCTAGTTAGGATTAGTGTGAACAGTGAGTGCTGCTTTTTATCTTAGTACTAATCCATTTTAAAAAAAAGAGAGATGATTTTAAAACTAAAGGAACAAGAATCAACCTTCTGCATTGCTAGGAAGAAAGAACAGTGCAGGCAGGGAGCCGTGAGATGCTTGATTATGTTGCTGGTGTTTGCATTGTGGAGAGAGATGTTATTATAATGGTCTGTCAAACACTTCAGACCCCAGCTACGGAGGGAAGCATCTTTTTTTTGCGTGAGCTTCTGTACTCTGTTTGAGAAGTGTGCAACCCAGATAGTCATATCCTTTCCTTCTTTCATGAACCCTGTCTCCAGACTGAAATATGATCTCTTTCTTTTTAAAAAATTAACCACAAGAATGAGTTTAAGTGCAGTCAGGGAAATTTTAGTTTTCAAAAATTTTGCTTTGAAATATCTGTTTTTTAATCTCTTAAACCTCTGAAAACCAGAGATGTTTAGCAAAGTTATATCGAGGGACTGGCTCTTTCCCAGAAAAGGGATGCTCTACTATCACTCTGCTCCCTGGGGTTTAATTTTCCGACACTGGAAATGAAATTTTCAATTTTGTCGGGTAGAAGCAGGAAGAATAAGCAATGCAGTAAACAGGCACTGGCAGGGCTGAATAAGGAAGGAAAAACTCAGCTTTTAGGGACACTTCTAAGGTACAAACTTAAAAATATATGTAGCAAAATAGAACCAAAACACAGTGTGAGACTCAGAAGAACTATACTCTTCCTGAACATGGACAGTAGAGGTATTGCTTTTGACTTGGGTGTAAAAAGTGGAGGCTTAACTTGGGCTTCCATCCCTGCTAAGAACCTCTCTCTAGAGTCTCTGCTGATTTTGAGGTTTCATCACTGTTACTTTATTTAAAATGTGATTTCCTTTCTTATTAGCCACGTAGACTGATAGCACACTCGATATCTTCTACTTATTTTCACTTGGGTTCAAATAGAGGAAAAGAGAAAAAAAATCATTTTCTCATTCATAAATAAATGCACATGATATAGTCATGCACAGAAAATCTTGTTGGATTGTCCTTTCTTTCTTTTTTCTTTTTGGCTTTCAGCTTGCCCTTAAAAGCAATGTCCTTTCCACAGAAGAGAGTATTGTGTGTTTTCACATGGCTGTAGAATGGAATTTGCTGTGTCCTACATGGCATCTGTTACAGATGGGTAAAGAAACAAAAGAGCTAGAGAGATTTCAGTGTAGAAGATTTGAAAGCAAGGCCAATGCTTTGGTGTCTGGGAGAGATCTTCTATTCTGTAACCAGTGAAGAGGTGGGGCTGCAGGAAGAGATGGAAGTTTTCTATCTGAGGGTAACAGCACACCACACAGGAGCAACCCAGTCACTTGACCAGGTCAGTGGCCTTTTCTTTAGCTGAAGGTCTCTCTAGAAATGGAGATTGTCCTCTGATCCCAGAGACTTGATAGTCTCAGTTGAGAATTCCCCCTATGGAAGGCTACGTGTGCACATGACCAAGCCTTGCTGCAGCTCACTCCCCATCACTGTAATCTTGCATAGTTTTCAGGAAGTCTGGGTCCTGGTGGATGTGCAGTAAGTAGTAGTCACCTCATTAGAATCACCCTTCATTCTCTTTTGGTGTCTTTTTTCCTCCAGTAGTGTCACTTGGTATGAGTGAAATGCTGGCACCTGTTGGCAAGAATGAGACTAGAAACAGATTTTTTATGAAAGCAGTAAAAATGTTAAAAAAAAAAAAAGGTAGCTATTCATCTATTTTAGGATCATGTAGCTCTAAGAATTTAGAAGAAAGGAACCTTTCTGAGAATATAAATTTATAATTGTCACACAAGACTTTGATGGTAGATCACTTCAGGGTAAATAGTAGGATTGCTGTTGTGGGTGAGTGGCCAGCAGGGCTTGTTGCAGATGGGACCACTGAATACTACCACAGCCCCCTTTTCAGCCATTGCTGGCCAGCAGTGGTTTTGGTACCTGAATGAAATCCTGAGCATTCTCTTTCAAGTTTAAATTAAGTAATACTGGGAATGATTCTATAACATGGTGGTTTTCTCACAGTTGAGTTTGGAGAATTGGTGAAATGAGAATTATAGGATTTAAAATGAAAGTGCATTTGCAGGTACCAGAAATAATTGTATCCTTATGTTGTCTATTTGCTCCTGAGTTAAACAGTTTCTTTCCTATGCCTCTTCATGGCATTTATAGGATGTTAGAGATGTTAAAAGGATAAAAGATGAAGAAAATGAATTCTGTTAGCCTTTCAATTGAACCAGAATCTCTGATGTAAGTTAAAATGCATATAAACATGTTTAATCCAATCCCTTGAAATTAAACTGTGAGAGTTTAATGATACAATTCCTCAATCCTCTCAGCAATTGGAATAAAATCAGTCACAAAAGGAATGGCCAGTCTGCCGTAGGCAGGTACTGTATGTCAGGCATTGTTCAATACATTTTGTAACTGAAAATCTAGGAACTCATTGAGTCTTTACAACATCCCCAACAATACTATTTTTCAAATAGGGAAATTAACCACTAAAATATTGAAGAAACTATCACATTTATCCAGTTAGGAACTGGTATTCCTAGTTACTTGGTATTTTCTCACATGTTGATGTACTCATGTGCTCCATTCATGGAAGGAGAGTGTGTGAGTCTCAACTATCAGCCTGTCTAATGGAGTCAGGCTATAAGAAGTTTAATTAAACAATCATCACAATGAAGTCAAATTAAAATGGTATTCTGGGGTGATTGGAAGAATTATTAACAATACCATTTAGGAAAAGAAATTTGAGCTAAATAAAGACTCAGCACCAAATTCACCATTTGTTTCCCTTCCTGTGATGGTGTGATGTACCGCCTCATTCTTCAGACCATTTATTTGAGTAGTAGGAATTGGATTAGTTTATATATAGGACCAGCTCCTCCTAAATATCTGTATTAGGTGAAAAGTCACCACTGTTCCACAGCTACCCTTTGCTTGCTTTTAGCAGGAATGATTTATAGTTTTCATAGCTATGCTGAGGGTTGTGAGAGCCCACAAACAATAAGGAAGAGTATTTGGGATGTACATGATCTTCCGTGGCTGTGCAAATCAGCACGGCTGCCATGAATTCCTAAGACCATGTGAGCAAGAATGACAAAGCTAGCTCAGAGATTCCAGTAGACATACATTGATAGAATAACTGAAAATTCTTAGATCAAGCCTGAAAATCCTGAAGTAGCACAGTTTTCAAACTTTCCCCTCAGAGTTAGGGGATATTGACAAGACTTGTGTAATGTGTTGCTGGACAGAGATTAAGGGTGAGGGTACAAGTCTGTCATTCCTACTCCTACTTTAACCTGAGTATTTCCACTTCTATCAGCTGGCATTCCTGATATTAATAAAGAATGAAAGTAAAAGAATTGGTTTCTAGCAGCAAAAATTATTGTTCTCATCAAAATGTCCATTTGACACATAAAGAGATCAGCATATATACTCAAGAATACACTATGAGATGTAAAATGAATCCATACTGCTATATGGGAAATAAATCACTAGGAATCTTTGTGTCTTGTTTTAAAAGTATGTATTATTTGCTATGCATGTCTAGTAGTATGTGCTTTCTAGTAGTATACTAGCTATGTGTAGAAGTAAAGATGATTTTAACAAATACACAAAAAACAGTATTTCACAAGGAGAGTATAGCAGATATCTTTCTGTATACAGTTTTATGTTTTTTCAATCTTTTAGTAGTCATAGTAAAAATATAAATGACTTAATTTTAATAATGTTAGTTAGCCCAGTGTATCTAAAATGATGTCATTTTAGCAGGCAACTACAAAATTCTTAGCAAAATATTTATGTTTAATTTCTTAAGTGTTTGAAATCTGACATGTATCTTATATTTCCAGTACAGCTCAATTTAGAAATTGAATTATCACAAGAAATCCATATATAGAATTCATAAAATTTATCATTATAAAGGTAAATTTATATATGTATACAACTAGTTCCAAACATACTTAACAATTTTCTAGTGACTGAAGTATCAATTTTAAATGTAAACTATCTAAAATTAAATAAAATCTAGCATTTAGCTGTTCAGGCACACTAGATGTGTTTCTTGCTTTCCACAGCTACACATGGTTATCAGCTATCCTACTAGGCAGTTGCAGTGGGTGCTGGTCTCCCCATGAAGTCTCCTCATATGCTAACAAGTCTACTTGAGACTACCTTGTCATCATGTCAAGGCATCTTCATTTCTTTTACCTCTGTGAGGTGGCTGAAAGTCCTGGCAACATAGAAAGGAGAATTAATATCCACAAAGGTTTTTGCCTATATCTATAATGTATAAGATACTCCACATGTAGCTAAATCTTGGATTAAAAAGTAACCCTTGATAGCTCACTACAGAACTGACGCATCAAAGGAGGGTTAAGAATAAAGAGGGAAGGAAGCACA
The DNA here is from genome assembly GCF_000260355.1 of Condylura cristata. Taxonomy (NCBI): domain Eukaryota; kingdom Metazoa; phylum Chordata; class Mammalia; order Eulipotyphla; family Talpidae; genus Condylura; species Condylura cristata. The sequence continues at coordinate 34,093,892 of NW_004567106.1, read as the reverse complement.
ATAATCTATGGTGGAGGATATGAGTGAGTTGGTGGTGGGTGCACTATGATGATAATAACTGATGGGGGTATCCCAATATTAACTCAATATAAAATATAAATAAATTAATCTTGGTTTCTCATCAGACTGTTTAGCACGAGGGAACAGAATGGTGCGCCATTTCCTATTGCAGAAAGACAACATTTATTGTCTGTGGCATTTTTCTGTTCCCAGATATTTTGGTACTGCCACTCACCAAGTTTTGGTGCTACCTCCCTCAACTCAGAAAGCATGGGGTGAATTTTCATAATAAGCAAACAAACTATGATTGAGGATATAACTCTGAGGCAAACAGTTAATTCTTTCTGAAGAAAAGTATAAATTGAGCTAAGGGATGATTTAATTGCTATCATCTTACTTGGTTCTGAAAATTTTATTCAGCTAGAAAATATTGACTAATTAGTTCTTCCAGTTAATTTGGTCTTAAAATTCTTACTTTCAATATCTGATATTAACTGATTTAGTTACACCCCCAAAGTTTTTCTTATTGTAAAGACAATCATGAAAATGTAAGGAAGCTTTCAAATAAGCTCAAAACCATGCTGTAAAGCCTTCATAAAGGCATCTTGTCCCAGTATCTAAAGAAGTCTTGGCATTAACCATTTCAGCCAAATCTGGAAGGTAGGAGAATAAAACTTACAGTAATTTGGCCCTCTAAAGTTTTCTGCTAATAAAGAACTCAGAAATTTCACAAAATATTGAAAAATGGGGACAACTTCATGCTAGGGACAATACCATCCCTAATACCTGAGATAACTTGTGGTTTTATTCTCCCGTTTGCACCCTGTTGGATTAAATTCCTAAGGAGAATGCCTTATGCATTTAAGCACACAACTGTTTGTACTTGTAAATTGTGAGTTCTTTGCAACTTCTTTCTTCTCAAATAATAACTCTTCTGAAGGAGTACTCAGAGACTAAGGTTAAATCATAGAGTTCAATCTAAGAAAAAATGACTTGATTCAGAATATGTTGATGTTTGGTGAAGTCAAGGACTAATATATTCAATTATGAATGGGAAAAAGTGCTGTGGAATTTCAGTGAATGCAAACATTGGGATATATCTGTGATTAAATAAATAAAATTATCATTAAAATTGACTTTGAATTACCACAGAATTTTGGAGTACATTAATTTGCTAACTTCTTTCAAACAATCTGTGATAGTCTAGAAATCCAAGGCTAGAATATGATTGTATTGCTCATGGAGTATTAATCTAGAAACTAAGACTTTAGATTGCTTTTCCTGATTTTAAAGTTAAATTTTTCAAATTACTTTATCTCTATGCTCTCTAGCATCTTCCTATAGTAAAGATGAGTTTAGGTGGAGAGACTTTCCAAATCATATATTTGTCAACCTTCTAAATATCTATCCTTTAGGGCCCGTGTTCTATTGATCATATTCATCTTTTTTCACTGTATTCAATACTCCCTCAGGATCCTTCTTAACATAACCCTGTTCACCACTACCAATCTATAAGAATCAGTTTATGGCTAAAGTTAATTTTTCTCTCATCTAAATCCCTTTCTGAGCTCAGTGCCATCTACAAGACTTTGAAAATGAACATACAGGGAATTATGATCAGTATGCAGAGTTTCAGGGATAAGGGAATGACAATTCTTTACTCATCCTCTTGCTCAGCTGTTTCTTGGAGGTGTTGCCATCTGACACAGAAAGCTGCAGCCTGGCACTTTGGGAGCTTACTTTTCTTTTCCTTTGAGCTATAAGTGATGAGAGACATGTCAAGGAGAGGAGTTCACTGGCACCATTCCCAGACCTGGAAGCATAATGAAATAAAGTTTCACTCTGACTTGGTTGGAATTCTTATAGCTGAACAATTAAGATTGTATCTAGAGAAGTTTGAACATCCACTTGCCTGGTAAGAATGAAGCACTCATCAACTAATGAACTCAGACCTTCATGCTGGCAACCTATGTCAGGGTACCTCAGGGCAAATAATTTCTAAGTAGAGCCAACAAGACCACAGTCACAGGGGTGAAAACAAACAAACAAACAAACAAACAAACAAACAAACAAACAAAAAACCCACTCACATCTAATGGCCAGCAGCATGAAATCTTTATTTCAGAAGCTATGCCCTATGTGAAGAGTGCTATCAAAGCAGGAAATGGTCTGAAGCTACCAACACTGGTTCTGTCCTTAGACCTAGACTTGGTAGTAAGGGTTCAATTGAGGCCCAGGTTCTAGTGTGTTGTGTTAGCATGGTTCACTGGCACTCTTTGTAGTACCCATAATAGTCAATGCTGAGTTGCTTTCTTCCACTTTGAGGGAATTGTAGGCATCCAGTGTCAAAAGCCCCTATTCTACATTCGGTGATACAGGTTTAAACATCGCTGCAGAGTAAACATAAGAAACATTACAGAGACCTTATGAGTTATGCCTCTCTGTCCTTTCTAAAAATCCCTAAGAACTGCCTAGATTACTGTTTAACTTCTCTGGACCTTGGTTTCCTCATCTGTAAAAGCAGAAGTACAGGTTCATTTCTCAAGGGATGATGAATGAAAGTTAAATTTGAGTAATGTCACTGTGTGAGTGATTAGTTAAATCCTACTGTGCTGTGCAAGATAGTATAATCCTTTGATAGAAACCAAAATGTTTCAAGTTGTAAAAAATGTCCTGCTCAGGTCTTTGGATGTGGTACATCACCTAGTGCTGCAAAAGTGCATGTGATGTCTGTCCTCAGATCCTCTCCTAAGTCCTAAGAAGTGGCTTTCAGCCTGCTAATACTGGTGGTTACTCATAGAAGAGAAAGCACTGTGTTTAAAGCCAAGAGTCTGCAATAAGATTCCCAGCTTAACCACCAGTAAAACTTCCATGTTACCTCGCCAATCTTGAATATTCTTGTTTTTCATGGATACGGTACAGATGGTATCTACTGCATCTGGCACACAGAAGTTTTTAGAAAACCATGAATTAACAAATTCCATGTGCTTTGTGTATTGTAACATGAGGTATTACTATTATGATTTCAAATCTATTATCTCCTAACTAAACCTTGTTTACTGGGGAGCAATAACTTGAAACATGTTTCTAAAGTACCAGATGTTTTTCATTTGTAATATTTGATTTTATATGTACTAGCATCTTTGTATTGAAGAAACCTGAGTCCTAGGATGGCAAATAGATCCCATCTGGTGACAATTTGGATATATTTGTCAGTGGCTGCCTTGACCCCTACATCTGGGCTCATTGGGCTCAAGGCAGTTAGGGGAGGGTAGCAGCTTACGATTACCTTATTATAGGCAAGCGAGTGAGGCTCAGAGAAACTAACTGACTTGCTAATCTTTCTCTAAGATTCCATGTTCACCTTTACTTGATTTCTCAATTTTTTGAATCACCTATATTTGCTGAGTGATTTCTATATCAGTTCAAGGCCTTGTCAAAATCCATGACCATTCATGGCTTAACCTATACAAAAGTTCATTTTTCATGGAGGCATTAGCACAAAGTTGAAACTGCCCAGAATATCGAGCCCATAATTTAAATTATTTTCCAATAAACTGCAGTTAATTATAAAATCACTGATTCATTCATCTGTTCATTCAGACATTAATTTCTATAAACATTTGCATAAATAATATCCACCTTCCAAAACTGGACCCTCATAAGACTAGTTTGAGAACAACTTGAAAGTAACTGATGAAAACAAATTGGTGAGTGATTGATCTTGCTTTCTGCCTTCCTCCCCTTCAGTCTGCTGCTTTATATGGCCTTGCTTTATAAGGCACAGATATAATAGTGAACATCTAAGAAAAACTGAACCATAAAATAGTTTAAGAGCTCCATTCTATTCTAGTTTTGCAAAGCAACCTACTAGATGAAACGTGGATAAAGCACTGTACCAAAAGTTTTTGAGCTGTAGTAGTTGTTGCAGAAAAACAAATTTGCAACCTGGATGATAATAAATTATTGGAATTTCTTATCACCTTGGTAGAATTCTAAATAACAGTGGATAGCAAGATCTCTTAGCCTAAAATTCCCCACTGTGTGCGGCAGTGATCTCTTAGCCTAAAATTCCCCACTGTGTGCGGCAGTCTCTCTCTCATCCCTGGCAAGATAGTTCTTAAAAGCTCACTCTTATTTCAAGGTCAAAGCAATAACTGGAACATTATGTCCCCTTTCACAGATAAGGAAATGGAGACATCAATAGTTAGCTTATTATCCGTCTAATAGGTGCAGAGTAAAGTCCAACTCTAAGTCGTCCGTGTTCTTTTTACTGTCAGTGCCTCCATTGCAGACTCACCTCCTGCATGTTGATTTATAATTAACATATTAGAAAAGCAATATGCAGGCTGGGTGGTCATTCTTCTCAAGGTCTGAAAACTTTTCAAGGGAAAGGTAGTTTGGAAGTAAACTATTTCCTAATTTTCAGTTCCTACACATACATTAAGATCAGTCAGCTTGCAAACAGCATTGCCATTCACCCTTTTTCAATACCCTTCTCCCTTGACAAAATATGGTTCCTCCTCTCACCTTCTTAAGATCTTAAGTAGCAGGTTTGCCAAAGTATATAAATGTTTTCTAGAGCCAAAAAACCCTGTTACAGACTCTTTAAATCCAGGTCTATAAATCCAGATCTCATTAAGAGATCTGCAGTTAAATATTCCTTTTGGGTTTAATAACTATCAATGTTTGTAATATCTTGTTTTAATTAGTATATATACTAATAACACTTATACTATTAAACTCAATAAAAAAGAATTTGTTACAATTGCCTGTTTAAGAAAAGGTATTTTATTTTTATTATATATATGTGTGTGTGTGTACACACACACACACACACACATATTACATTATTCTTCATTTTGTACATTTTTTCATCTCAGTTGTAATCCCCATGGACTTACCACCACCACTTCACCCATGTGCCATCACCATAGTTCCATATGCTCTACCCACCCCAGTTTTGATCTTACTCCTCTCTCCTCCCCTGTAGAATGTCTCTGGTTTATAGTTATTAGTTGATATTCATTTTTACTTTATTACAATTACTATATATATTTTTTTCCTGATCCCTTACACTCCTGCTATGAGTGAAGCCATCCAGTATTTTTCTTTTTCTTTCTGGCTTATTTCACTAAGCATTATCCTTTCCAGCTCTATCCATATTGCCACAAATGGCATGAGTTTTGTCTTCTTGATTGCTGAGTAATATTCCACCTTGAATATGTACTACCTCTTCTTGATCCAGTCACCTATTTTGGGGCATTTGGGTTATTACACATCTTCCCTATTGTAAATAGAGCAGCAATAAACATAGGGGTGCAGGTGTCCTTCTGAATTATTGTTTTTGTGTCCTTTGGGTAGATATCTAGGAGTGGAATTGCTGGATCATATGGAAGCTCCATTTTTAGCAGTTTGAGAAACCTCCACACAGCTTTCCAGAGTGGTTTTACCAGTTTGCATTCCCATCAGCAGTGTAGGAGAGTTCCTTTTTCTCTACACCCTCACCAACATTTATTATTGCTTGTTTTTTTTGTTTGTTTGTTTTTTAATATATGCCATTCTCACTGGTGTGAGGTGGTATCTTATTGTGATTTTGATTTGCAAGAAAGTTTTTTTTAATTAGACTTAGTGTGCATATATACCCATACATATGCATATGTATTTTTGTTTCAGAGTAGTGCATGATTAATAGTTGACTTTTAATCATAAAATTCTATTATGGCAAGATTCTGTATGAGATGGATAGAAAAATTGGAAGTAGGGCAGGAATGTGAGTTCTAGGATAGGATCAGTAGTACGCATGGGCCTATTCTTATAAATATAATTTTACTGGAACACAGCCATGCCTATTAGTTGAAGTGTTTCTATAACTGTTTTCATACTACAGTGGAGCAACTATGACAGAGATTGTTGGAAAACCTGAAATAGTATTGTTTTTTACATAAAGTTTGCTGACCTGTGTTAAAGGGGAAAAAAAGATGCTGTAAAATTTCCACCATTTCATAAAAGAGCTTATTTGTATATTTTAAATGAGCTAGGATGGGTATCACTATTGTATATACTCAAAAGAACATTTACAAAATTGATGTAACCGTTTATTTTTAAAATGTCAATATTGTAATACAAATAAGTTTTATTCTTTTCAAATATTTTAACTTTGATGAAAAAATTTAGCCATCAACTTAAAAATATGTGAAGAGGTACACAGATCTTAAAAAATAGAGCTAGGAGATCACTGCCCTAGATCCAGGAGCAGGGCTTCCCATCATGAGGCCGTCCTAATGATGGATGGGAGCTAGTTTCCTTCTCACAGAGCAAACTGAGCTCCATGTGAGTACCTCAGACCTCAATCAAGCCATTTTCCTATAACTTTAAAGGGCAGCTGATAGAGACGTGGGGCTATACATTGTTAAAGAATGGTCTCTTAAATGTCTGGGCACAGTGCTACAGATCAGAAAAATCCTACAAAGTAATTGCGTTGTTGCTTCTATAAGCCAGCTAGAAGGAAAAAGAACAGTAGTACCTTTTGAGGAGGTGGAAGGCTGAGCAAAATGTACCTGCAGAACTGTTGGGAGGCAGTGCTGTACCTCCCTGCATTGTGGGTTGCTTCACATAAGTGAATATTTAAACCTGTCTGGTAATGTTGATACATGTCATGAATTAAATTGCAACCTCCTCAAAGAAGGGTATGCTAGTCTTAATTCTCAACACCTTAATATAAGACCTGATTTGGAGATGGCAGTTAACTGAAAATAAGATCATTAGAATGGTCCTTACTTCAATGTGGTAAATGTCCCTGTAAAAGAGGGACACAGGGACAGACATGCATTGAAGGAAGATTATGTGAAAAGATACTGGAAAAAGTAGAATGTTTGCAAGCCAAGAGCAAGACCCAAAACAGATTTTTCCCTCATTACCCTCAGAAGAAACCATCCTTGCTGAAACTTTGCGTTCAGACTAGCACTGAGACAAACTTCTGTTGTTTAAGCCTCCCACTCTCTGAGACTTTGTTACAGCAGTTTTATCAAACTAATGCTCTGCACTCAACAATTTGGTTTTTTTTTTAAAGGACTTTCCAAAGCTCAGTGATTTTTCACTCTCATTCAGAACACCAGTTGTTATTATAGGCATTAGTTCAGAGCACTAGAACCAGGGAGGCCTTGTTTTTTTTATATACATACATATATATTTTTTACATCATTCTTTATTTTGTACATTTTTTCATCTGAATTGTAATCCTGATGAACTTCAGTCACCACCACTTCACCCATGTGTCATCACCATAGTCCTGTGTGCTCTTCTCACCCCAGTTTTGATATTGTTCCCCTCTTCTCCCCTATAGTATGTCTCTGGTTTATATTGTTAGTTGATGTTCATTTTTACCTTATTACAGAAATATATATATTTTACTATATATTTTTTTATTTTTTATTTTTCCTGATTCCTGCTATGAGTGAAGCCATCCAGTATTTGTCTTTTTCTTTCTAGCTTATTTCACTAAGCATGAGCCATTCCAGCTCTAACCACATGCCACAAATGGCATGAGTATCTTTTTGGATTGTTGAGTAATATTCCATTGTGTATATGTAACACCTCTTCTTGATCCAGTCATCTTTTGGGGGCATTTGGATTGATTTTGTTTTGACCTTCTACCTCCTTTTTTCACCTTAGAGCTATTTAGTGGAGCAGTTAAGATCAAAAAATCTGGAGGCAGAGCTGTTGGGTTTAAGTCCTACCAACTGTGTGACTCCAGGGCCTGAACATGCTCTAGTAAAACAGAAGATTTATTATGCCTATCTTATTAGGTTATTATGAGGACCAAGTAAGTCAGTAACATGTAAAACTATTAGTGTTGGCATATAATAGGCACATAGCAATGAAATGTTCATTGTGTTATTGGAACCCAAAAATAGCAACACCGTCCCAGATCCATGAATTGTCTACCACTTCTCCCCATGTAGTCTGGAAATTTTTTTGTGAAATGACCATATAAATGTTTGAAAGATTTCAACTCTGTTTTTAATCTTTTTTTAAATTTTATCTTTTTTTGAAGTAACATTATTTTACAACACTGCATATGATTTAAAGGCATTGTCTTTTCTTTTCCTGTATTATTATTAGGAAGGCTAATGTTTGAGAATAGCTGCATGCCTTATTAATTCTTAAAAAAATAGTATATGCTCTGGCACCAGTTGGCAGTTAGATTTCATCAGTCACTCAAAATTATGGATTAACTCACTGACCTTTCTACCCTTCAAGCTAATTAGCTATTGGACAAATAAAGCTAGTCACAGAAACCAAGCACAGCTGACCAAACAGATTTCACAGAATAATTTCAGTAAATAATGCCAAGCTTAGATACCTCAATATTATTTTTCTAAATTACTGAAATTTCAATGATTTTTCCTTTCCAGCTAGAGTTGGAAGTGTGCTATTTACAACCCTTCAAAACAAAAAGAAAAATGTGACTAATTAAACCAGTTATCTTATCCCTACCTAACTTACCTCCACCCCATTTAAAATTATTTTGCCTCAAATGTCCTCAAATAACTGGCCCAGTTTGACTTTAAATGGCTTACCTTTGGGTCCCTGTTTAACAAACCTCTCAAAGAGAGACTTCCTAAGAGCCCCAACTGAAACACAATTTTTCTTCATTTAATTTAATTACCACTACCTGCCAAGATTTTCTCACACCTCCATAAAGCACCTTAAACAGTTCATGCCTCACCTTGGTGTTAAGGATTATTAAGTACTTATAGACAATTATCATATCCTCTTAGTATTTGGTGAAACTCAGTATTTTTAGGTATTTCTTCCTTACTGGAAGAAAACCTCTCTGTGTATTCTTTCTCAAGATCTTTTCATTTGAAATTATTCTCACTCTGTAATCTCATAGACACTCCCTCACCAGGCTATCCTCAGTAGTGGCAGGGAGGGCTCTCCCTGGGGCATGCACCCTTACCTTGAGGTGACTGCTAGAATCATATGTCCATCTGGTGTCCAGCTCTGTCGAGCAGTAGGAAACTAGAATAGCCAAGCTCTGCCATTCTTCCTGCTTTCTCCTTATATGAGCATCCTGTGGTGTGTTCCCACATTTTTCTACTTAACCTCTGCCTCTTCCTGATTCTTCAGGGCAGAGCTCGGGAGAACGTTTTCCAGATTTAGTGACCAACTCTGACATTCACTGCACAACCATATACAAACGTCAGGGTTTTGGTTTTTGTTCTTGTATTTGGAAAAGCCTATACTCGCATCTCATAGGAATAAAAACAATGTGATTGTTTTGTTGCATTATCATCATTGACAAAACAATTCTGAATGCCCAGCACTGTGCTTGATAACTGGGTGAATCCAAAGGGGATATAATCTGCACTTTGTTCTCAGGATCTTAGAAAACAATCAAAAGTTTACAAGATAGCACACCATACTGAACAGTGTTACCTAACTAAAATCACAATTTTAAGCTTCAAGTGGATGAAGACCCTCATAGCCCATTTTGTAGCTAAAGCATTTGGAAAGATGTCCCTTGGTAAAGAGCACTGCACTCCATTCCACACTGGCGTAGACTTTCCATAGCCAAGTTATTATATGTGATACCCTGTGGCATCTATCTAAATAAATTATTATAGAGATTGAACTGCATCTAGCTATCTGTCATCTTATCTGATAGGGTAAAATTATCAAGAAATACTTATCAGTGAACAAGAAAGACAGTAGGATAATATATGATGTATGCCACCTGGTGTGTGTATATGTGTGTGTGTTTGTATACATTTGAGGCATATTAATATAATTTTATATGTTTACATATATGTTTATACAGGCATACATACACACACACGCATGCAAATACCCCTGTGAAGAGAGAAATATTAAATTAGGTCTAAAAACTACACATTATATTTAAAAAAGAGGAAAAATTTGGCAACCAGTGGAACATAGCAAAAATAGAAATGGCAGTGTGGACATCCAAGAAGAAATTAATCCAGAAAGCTTTAAATGCGACAAAAAAAAAACATAGCTAAAAAATATAAACTAATATATCAGTATCATCAAAATATAAAGAAAAAGCTAGAAATCCAAGAAGAAATAGACAAAAAAAAACCCTGATAAAATGTCACTGACATTAATAAAATATGTCTGAAATATAACATATAGGATATTTTAGTAATAAATTGTTTTAACTAGTAGGTAGTATATAGTGAATTGGCACCTTACACTGAAAATACATATTCTTTTCAAACATCTGTACAACTTTTTTTTTAAGATTTATTTATTTTTAATATTTATTTATTCATACAGAACTGGGGTACAAGCCAGAGATGCGGAGTGTGAGAGGATTCACCAGAGACAGAGTGGGATACAGAACAGGCAGATTGATGAAGTACACTGCTGAGGGGAGTAGCGGGCAGGTCAGGAGAGGTCTGCTGTGCCATGTGGTCACCTCTGGGGCAGGCGGGGATCAAACTCATGCGGAAGTGGCTTTAGCTTCTTAGTGCTGTGCTTTAACCCGCTGCTCCACCAGGGAGAGCCCAACTTTTTAAAGAATGTGTCACTTACCTAACCACAGCTCTTTAATGAGTACTGAAAGTAGTAGACTTTTAAATAATTATTGAATCAGAGAGAAAATCAAAACTACTATTAAAGGTCATTGAGAAAACGATGATAGTGACAAGATAGTATTGGATATAGCCAAAGCTATCCTCAAATTGCTTATAAATATCACTAGAAATCATTAATTTAAATCATTGATTTATAGAAAAAGTGAAAATAAATGAGCTAAGAATTCAAGCTACAAAGTATAAGTAAAAATAAAATCATGAAGGCAAGCAGAAAAATAAAATAAAATAAAATATTAATAAAGTAGGAAATAATAGAAGTGAGTCAAAGAACTACTCATTAAATAGCTAGTAACCATTTACAGTTTTATTGAAGAAAAACAGAAGAATTATGAATTAACAAAATTTTAATTGAAAGACAGAACAAAACTTTGTTAACACAATGGATGGGTGGCAATTAACTAGTAGTAGATAAAACTCAGCATGTGCATGTGCACAAACAAGCAAAACAATTATAGACCACTTGGAATATATTTGTATCAAAATATAAATTGCTAGCAAAGTAAAGTCTTTTTGTTGGATGAGAAGTTTTTGTACAATATGTGAACATGAAATGCAATATGAAGACAGTGGTACATAACAAGAACTTCAAAATCTCTAGGGTCTTTGACCTCTTATCAAGTGATTTAAGTAAACAATCAGAAATGTGAAAAATATATATTCCTTCAAAGAGGATTACTAATGTCATGGAAGTGTGCCTATTATATTAATGTTTATATGGGGAAATACACAAAATGAGTGATTTTATCTAGAAAAATATTCATAAATATGATTCTAAATAATTCTGGGAGACTCATCCCAATGTTAACACTCATTTACTTGAATTTAAAGATTATAAGTGATCTTTATCTTATTCCTATTATTTTTGTGTATTTTCCAAATATTCTCATTGGAACTGCAATCTTCTGTGAAGGGAGAGTCAGATTGCTAAAGCAAAAGGAGAAATTTTAACATAAAATAACAGAAAAATATTAACAGGAAAAATCAAATACAAAAAGCATGTATTTGTATAATATACCAAGACTGAGGATACCACAAAGCCTTTATGTTCACAGTATGGGATATATACCTACCATATCTTTGAAAGGATTATGGATGATAGTTGGAGGGAGAAAATGTTAGCTGGGAAATGCTCTTTTCTTTGGTGTCCAAGTCTTCTATCACAGACAGTCATTTTTTTCTTGCCAGATACTTGAATCCCTACCAAAACACTTATTACCCACCAAGAGACATTGGCTTTTTTTTTTTTTTTTTTTTTTTGATCACTCTATCCTTTCTGTGAGTCTGAGTCTGAGAGTCTGAGATTCTGGAAATGGTCAGTACCCTCCTTTATCAGAAGCACAAAGTTTGACCAACACTCCCCCTGGTGGCAATTTAACAAAACTCTTAAAATGACTTACCCAAGACAAGAGCCTGGGCTGAAAAACCAATGTCTGCCTGGATTAATTGAGACCCTTGTTAATCATGTTGCTGGGCTCCATCCCAGAAGTGTGGGCCCAAACTATGCACTCCTTTATATCAAGCATCCCAGAAGATTCAAATGTTTAAGTGTAGAATCTATTAACCTAGTTGATCATATACCCTGGAAGTTGTAGAAAAAGGAGACCACATGAGAAGAAACAAATTTTTATAAACTACCTTAGTATTTATTTGTTAAAAGAGCAAAAGTAAGAAGAATTCGTATTAATTTTCTACTATAAAAATGGGTAAGAATGTTGGCCTCCTTGGTGGCACAGCGGGTTAAAGCACAGCACAAAGAAGCTTAAGCCACTTCCGCATGAGTTCAATCCCCACCTGCCACGGAGGTGACCACATGGCGTGGCAGACCTCTCCTGGCCACACGCTGCTCCCCTCAGCAGTGTATTTCGCCGATCTGCCTGTTCTGCTTCCCACTCTGTCTCTGGTGAATCCTCTCACCCTCCCATCTCTGGCCTGTACCCCAGTTCTGTACAAAGAAATAAATATTTTTTTTAAAAAAAGGGTAAGAATGTTAACTGCTACTTATCATTCTTTATACCACTTGCAAATTTGGGGAAGTGTAAATTTCACACTGGGATACTATTGATTATCATTTTCCATTCATATTTTCAAACATCCTCCGTACCTTAGGTCCTTGTCTCAGTGTTCAGACAGCCAACCCATTTGAAATATAATGTGCTGTTGTCATGATAAACAATGTCATATTGTCATGGGGTTAATGACATTTCTATTCTGATCCTTTTTGTAAATAATTTGTTTCGTGGTCAAAGTTTCTTTTCATTATTTTTTAAATAGTTATTTATGCACACAGAACTAAGGTACAGACCAGAGGTGCAGGGGTGGTAAGAGGATTTACCATAGAAAGTGGGGAGCAGAACAAGCAGACAGCTGAAGGAAGCAGCAGGTGGGACTTCTGTAGGAAGAGCAGGCGAGGTCTGCTATGCCATGTGGGTCACCTCCCTGGCCAGGGATCAAATTTGTGTTGAAGCAGCTGCAGCTGGCTTCATAGTGTTGCGCTTTACCCATTGTGCCACCAGGAAGGGTCCTCTTTTCATTATTTCCCTGTAGTCTTTGGTCATCCCTTTCTCTACTTCTTTCTTGGAAACTGTCAAATGGCACACTCATTCTATTTACTGGTAGTAGCCATACATTCAGGAAAGAGGAGACTTTATATTAGTATCTGCACATTATCAGATAATTTATCATTCACTTATAAAGTTTTGGAGAGTAAGTTTGTCATCATTATTGACTGAAAGAGGAAAATGTTTCTTGTTGCAATACCACAGATTTGCATTTGTCATGGCTGCTTCTGCTTAGGGAAAATAGCCTTGGTTATGTCTGCAACAGTATTATTTGAAGGGTAGTATTAACAAAACACATTTTCAGGAGTCCACTTGAAAAACTTGTGGTCCCAATATCCAACGCTACACAAAGGGTTCCAAATATAAATAACCTTCAAGCTAACCGACCCATAGATTTAGGTCTGATTCCCATTTCACAAGTTGTTTCCAAGGCATACAGTTAGGTCTCAGAGAACTGACATTAAAACTTATGTTGGCAGATTGCCATTGTGGTGTGTCTTTTGCAATAATGAACGGCGGAAGGGAGACAAGATAATGTAAGATCTGAATGGGGTGGCATTCTGAAAGGCAGGCAGCCAGAGGTCCTGAGAATTAATGGAGGAGCTACAGAAAAAAATATGGCTCTATTACACCAAGCACTTTCCTATTTTCCTTTCTACTGCCTCACTGAGATGATTTGGCAGAGTTTAAAAATAAATGAACTGTATTCATTTTTCCCTCAGAGCTTTGCTTTAAAGACATTCTGTAAGGAGAAAAAAATGAAATACTAACACTGGGCAGTATGAGCGATCAAGACATGAAAATATAAACATTTTTTTCCAGAAGTATATATTTAATAGCCCAGCACTCCTTATGTGAAGAGATATGCCTGTAACCAATTAAGGTCGTAGAATACAGGAAAATGTGATACTTCAGAGAGATGATAATGATCTGCTAGGGAATTCAGAGGAAATGTTACTTTGGATGCATGTCATTTGGATTTGATCCTTTCTGCTGTTATCTTTGTGCTACAACATATATGATCAGCTTTAGAATTTTTACAGACAGTTGATTCCAATTTTGAGTACTACCCAGAGACAGGATTCCTGTGTAGGCATCTTATTTATGTTTGTTACTTGCTTTTCACTATTTTTTTTTTAGATGCAGAAAGCTTATTTTAAAGAGTGCAGACTTCCATGTAAAAGTGCATCTCTGTGACAGAAATGAGGTTGGACTTCTCAGGCTTCCTTCCCCTGAACTTTCCTTCCTGTGCCTCCCACTGTTAGAAAATAGTCTTAGGGGAGAAAGAACAAGGTTTCTTCCCTATAACCTACAGGGAAATTCCTTTAATTATTCATCCGTTCTTTGATAGTACACATATTTAGTCAGGGCCTATTGTAAGCCAGAATCTCTTCTTGGAACTTGGTATGGAAGATGGAGCAGCAAATAGGAAAAGCCAGTAACCAGTTCTGAGGAAGATGGCGAGGGATACAGCCAGGCAACCAGGAGGAGGTTGTTGTTACAGAGGAAATAAAGAAGGGCAGCCAGAGAGATGGCTTCCAGAGAGAGCTTGAATGTGGGGGAAATGTGGCAAGCTCTAATGTGTGAGGAGATAAGGTCTAAGAAAACTTATTGTCCATGAAGTGTGGCCACATCCAGAGTTTGATAGAGTGTGTCAGGTGAAGAGGTCAAGAAAGTTCCTTAAAGCCCACAAGCTCCAACGGTATCCAAGGAATACCCCATGACATTAACTGAAGCAGGGGAGGATGTGTGTGAACTGGGTCATGGAAACTGAGAGGTCATAGGCAAGAAAACCAAGCTAAAAAATTTATATTTCTCATGTTTATTTTAAATTAGTGTTTACTCTGGTTTAAGTATAAATTATTGATCTCCTTATGATTTATACCTTTATTCTATAGATTTCCAAAGAGACTTTGAGGTAACTCATATATATGTTGCCTAAACACAGGCCTATCCAAATAAAAGCTGAAGCCCATGTAAAGGAAGAAGGAAGTAAATATAATGAAACAACTGTAGCTCTATCTATCTGATTCTTAGTGGAACTAAGAATTTAAAATGTAGTTCTGAGTTTCTTGAGAACAGGTTTAAAAAAAAAAAAGAATATACAATGGCGCATGCATTTCACATTAATTAAAGGAAGGCTATCCATTATTAAGGGAGGAAATGTCTAAAATGAAATCTAAACATGATGCAATCCATTGTTTTTTTTTTTGTGACAAGCATTAATAATTCTCTTGATGAATATGGAATGCCTCATGAATTCAAATTATATGGAGTACACTCTAGGGAATGCAAACCTTAAGCAGGCATAAATTTGGCCTTCCAGGAGCTTGCAGTTTAATAGGGTATATAACAAACATACAGAAATTGCTATTCTATAAAGCTAGAGGTATAAATATCTTTCAGAGTATCTAGAAACAGACTTTCATAGAACTTGGTTTCACACTGGAAACATTTCAAGATTAGAGAAAAAATTTAAGTCACATTTATAGCCTTTCCACAATACTGGGACTCCCAGAAGGAAGGCAGCAGGGCAGGTTCTTAGGCTGGCATCCTCTGCCCCCACTTGCCTCAAGCACATGCTGGTCCTCATTCATATCGGAGATGACTCTGTGTCCTAGCCTGAGATGCAGGTATTCTTCATTGTAATCTAGAGACAGCTGTTGGAGATCAGATGTGTAGGTGGCAAATTGACATTGCTAGGAAATTTGAGCAGTGCTTTTATTCTATTAAAATATATGTTTTGTGTCGAGCTAATTCAAGTGTATAGGTAAAAATAGAAAACAGACATCAGCAAAGAAAAAATGTCTATAATCCATCCATCAAAAGAAAAACTGTTAACATTTTGGTCTATATATTCTTAGACATTTTCCTGTGTGTATATGTATAGCTTCACATAATCTGAACTGTTCTGTGGTTCCCTTCTATCGCCGTGACCATTAAGACTTGTAATTCAACGATGTCATTAGTAATCGCTACATGACACCCTAGTGTACAGCTGCATTATTATTTAATCAGTTTTTTAGAGTTGACACATAGATTGTCCTGAATTAGAATCAATGCTGGAACTGACTTTTAAAATATATCTTTTCACATTTAGTAGTGGAGAGTAGTGGAGAGTAGTGGAGAGAAGAGTGGTTTTTTTTAACCATCCTAGTTTTAAGTGAGTTACACACATATTCAAAACCTTTACTTAAGACCTTTATTCAATAACGCTAAGGGCACTTTAAAGCATTGATGTTATAAATTTTAAATCCTATTTGTTTTTTTCTTTTTCCCACCCTAGCCCCATTAATTCCCTTAAGTAGATAATCCAAGCCAGAACACAGATGGCATTTTCAGCTCCTTCTAGTTACTCACCACCTACCTCAACCAATTCTTATCTAAGTTAAATTGTGTCTCCTTAAAAATTCCCCAAGTTTATATGATTACCTTAATCTTCTCATTTCTTCTGACCCATACCATTAACTCTGGATCACTATAGAATTTTCCAGATATTCTTAGGAAGCCCTGCCTTTCTTGGAGCTCACCCAAGAGCAGGAGGCTAATTGTAGCTAGAAACTTCCCTCAGCCACAGCTTAAAGTTATTTGGCACAATGTGATTATTTTAGCAAAAATTGCAAAAGCTATTCCACCAAAGAGCTGCATGTTTGCAGGTATAGATTAGAAAATCATTTCCATTTAGGAAGACTAATCTAATTAAGTGACAATTTTTGAGTTATGAAAGCTTTCCTGCCAAGTCAGGGATTTTTGCTTCTTGGCTACAGCAGAGCAGGTAGTTGAAGTTGAGACTGACTCCAAAGATCTCTGTGTGCTTAACTGCTTCCAAGTTGAGTCAAGCATTGTGCTGGAATTGAGGGGCAGGTGGGTATCCTCTTAATCTTCTTTAAATCATGATGTTAGACTATTTTCAATTAATATATTTAAACTTTAGATTCCTTAGAAAAACATACTTAAAAGCCATCAATTCTCTATATTTCTTACTAAAAAGATATTCATTAATATTACCAAACTATTAAAAACGAAAAGATTTTTGAGAAGTTACATTTCCTGGGATTATGATGTTTCTAAGGAAAAAGTACATTAGTGAGACTGAAGAAGAGTTTGCAAAAGTACAGCTTATTTTATCACATCTCCTGATAAGCCCCCAAGGATTTGATGAATTTTAAAACTCCCTAAATTTCATGCCAGATAATGTAAACATTGAATATAGTCATTAATGACTTGAGTATTATTCCTAAAAGTTGAAGTTGGGATTTTAGAACAATTTTGGTTGCTTTTCTTCCTGTATCATCCACCAGACTGGAATATTCACACAACCAGAGCCTGTGCCAGTTTGATTCAGACTGTGTCCTTAGATCCCTACCAGCACAGGATAACTTTGCTAAGTTAATGTTTGCATGCCAAAAAATGATTATTACGTGTTACATATTCTTCTCAGGAGTTACAAGAAGAGGGGGAAATTTGATCCTCAACTTAAAGAAAGGATATAATACTGTAAAATACATTGTTCTGATTTATGAAATTATTATCATATTGTATACCTTGCAGCATGATTCTCAGTAGAAAATCTATTTTATTTTCCCTCATATTTACAAGCTTGTCAATATAAATATTCTAAAGACTTTAAAAATACTACTAAGTAATATTGCATTATAACATTATGTAACTTTCAGGAGTACATCATTATAAATCAACATCTGTAAATACTACATTAACTTCACCACTAAAATTCCTATTGTGGTCACAATACAATTGACCCCTGTATCTAATTACCCACCTTCATTACCCTTGAACTTTCTGGTCATCACTAATTCGGTCATATAGTCTTAAAGTTTACTTTGGGTTTATTTAATTAATTAATTTTGTTTTATTTTATGTATCAGATATGAGTAAAATCATATAGTGTTTGTCTTTCTCTGTCTGACTTAATTCACTAAACATAATACCCTCTAAGACTCTCCATATTGTTGTAAAAGGTAGGACTTTGTCTTCTTTATAGATGAGTAGTATTATATTATCTATATATACCACTTCTTCTTTATCAATCTATAGGTGGGCACTTAGGTCATTTCCATAATTTGGCTATTATAAGTAATGCTGCATGAACATGGGAGTGCATATATTTCTTTGAGTTATATTTTTGTATTCTTCAGGTAGATACCCAAACATAAGTAATTGAAATATGAGAAATTTCAATTTTAATTTTTTGAGATCTCTTCAAGCTGCTTTCCATTAACAGCTGCTCCAGTTTACAATCCTTCATCAGTGCACAGCGGTTCTCTCCTCTCTACATCCTCTCCAGCACTTGTTTGTTGACTTTTGGAGAATATCCATTCTCACATCCAAGGTCTTCTCTAATGCATATATTGTATGTATCTATGTGCAGTGTAGGCAACTTTCTCACAGCATATTTAATTGTCTCCAGGTGTCACAAGAAATTAAAAAATAGTTTTTAAAACCATAGGTAAGGGATTTTGGTAAACACTGTGCTAGATGGTCTGAATCAGTGTTGCTCCAAATGCTGTCAGTGAGCTGTTTGTTACTTACCAGCACAGAATAAAGAGCCAGCACCAGAATGGAAATCAACTATGTCATTAAGCATACAGTTCAGTCCATAGCTTTTTCCTGGTGAGACTTCCTTAATGAAGGAAGCATCACACTGACTTTCATTCTCATGCAACCTCTTTATTTATTTCAGAGACTAACGCTAGTCCCTAACCACAAATCATCATCAAAGTCTTGTTTAGTTCAAGGAATTTCCAAATTGCCTTTTAAAGATAAGATTTTTAGTTTGTTAAATGTTTAGATTAGTTTTACTTCTTAAATAATTAAATGTTTATATAATAATATAAAGTGATTAATTATTTATATAGAGAGGTGAAGATGCTGATATGTCAAATAGTGACAATGCCATGAAAGAAACTAAAGGACCTTTAAGAATTAGAGAAGGGTAACAGCTGCTTTTTCCGTCAAAATGTCCATGATGGTTGTCATGAGGAAGTGATGCTTGTATTGCAAAAGAGAAAATATTGCAATTAAGCTGGGGAAGAGCATTCCAGAAGGACAGAAGAGGAGATTCAAAGAGTTTGAGGTGGGAGCAAGTTTGGAATGTTTATAAAAGAAGTAAGGCTTCCAATGTACCTAGAAAGTGGTGAATAAATAGGAGAATGATTGTACAGGCCTCATAGAGTAGTCTGAGAACTTTGGTATTTGTTTTCAGTGAGGCAAGAAACCATTGGCGGGTTGCTTTAAAGGATCACTGTTAATAAGGACAGCTGGGATGAATGAGGCAAATGAATCAAAGATGAGTTTGGGTTTTGATGGGCAACATTTATGGAGGTAGGGAAAACTGAGAAGGAACAGATGAAGGAAAGGGAAGGGGGACAAAGAATCAAATATAGAAGTGTGGATGTGAGATGCCTGGTAGACATTCAAGTGTGAGTGTAGAGAGAACAGTACCATAGATATATCTCAGTCCGGGAAGAAGTTGGGATGCAGAAGTAATTTTGAAATTTTCCACATATAGGTGATATGAGATCAATGATGGTTCATCACTCGGGAAGTAAGTAAATATAGAAAAGAGGTCCAATTACCTAACCAAGGGCACTCCAACAATTAGAGGTCAGGAAGATGAGAAAGCTCAACAAAGGAGACTAAAAGGAGATAGATGCTGGGAGTTAAGAAGTACACAAAAAGGAAGAACATAAATGTATGAATTATGAATTTCAAGAGAAGGAAGACTTTTGGGGAAGAGGCAGTAATCATCTGTTTCAGGGGCTATTATAAATTATTAGATTAGTCTTGTAGAAGTCGTTGGTGGCCATGATTAGACAATTTCAACTCTAATTCACTGCTTGATTAGGGAAATTCTCTTTTTTGCAATTGATTTTAGTTGTTTTTTGTTTGTTTGTTAAATGAGCTCAAAGTTATCTAATGAAAACTAAGGAGGAAGGGGAGGTGCTCTAGGGGCTTGTAAATAGAGAAGCACTGAAGAGCAAATTAACTAGGAAAATATAGCATGATTGCCAAGCAGAACTAAGAAGTCACTTGTTGGTTATAGACTTAAAAAAGACTAGACGGCACTATTTTCTCTGACCACATTTAGCTGTCCAGATAGTGAACAGGATTAAAGAAAGATGGGTTAGAAATGGGTAAAGAAATGAGGTGTTAGAAATTTGGGAGTAAGCATAAGGGAGTGATTATAGTTATAATGTTATAGAAGTTAGGTTAAGATGAAAGTGAAGCTATTAATGTGATGGACAAAGAAAAGGTGACAATGTCAGAAGTCACAGTAGCTTCAAAAAATTTTTGCAATGGGAATATTAGACCTTATGAGTTGGAAGGACTTTAGCAATGACTGTGTATCAGCAATAACAAAGTGTCAGTAACAACAAAGAATGACTTAGGGGAAGAGTATAAAGGACAAGATCATTGGATTAAAGAATCTATGGAACTGAGAAGCTTAATGTTAGATGAATCACCTGTCCGGATATTGAAATCACTAAGAACAACGATAGAATAGTGGCAAAGCAGGGGAAAGGGTAAGAAAATCTTCAATAAATTGTCAACATTATTAGAGAAAAGTAAATAATACAAGGAAAGATAGTGAGTTGTGCACTTTAATGGCAAGCAACTCAAAAAACTAAGTTGGAGGTTAGGGACTAGAAATAACAGTGGTCTGAAGGAACATGGAAAATGAAAGATTATCCAACTTCCAAGTACCAAAGGATGAGAAGAAAAACTTGACAATGCTTCAAGAGAAGCATTCTCATCAATCAGGTTTCCACCAGGGCAAGGAAGAGAAACAAGTGGCTGGAGTAGACACAGGAGAATCTCCTAGTGACAGACCCTGAGTTCCAAAGGGCATGCTGAAAAGTTTGCTCCATGTGAGACTGGAAGTGGCAGGGCACAGACCTTCAATCAGATTAAGGAGTATTTCTCCTTGTCTGGAGAAATAGACTCAGGCTTATTATTAAGTTATACAAGAATAAGATGTGAGAGGTTGTTTCTGTGGGGAGGGTCTTAGAAAGAGTAAGATTCTCAGTACTAAATCTAGCTACTAGTTGAGAAAGGTTCCTTTAGTGGTTGTTATGATGAGGTAGGAAGAGTAGAGAACGAAAAGTGGAAATTCTACCTTCCAAGGATACCTGAAAGTTTCCAGCAGCCATACTCCTTCAGTTGTCCATTATCTTCTTGAGACTGGAAAATCACCATCCTGTGATTGGGGTTTTTTTCAGAATTACTAAATTGGTTGAACATTTCAGCAAATACTGTTTTCATGGAGGGCACTTTAAATTTACATTGGAAAAGAACTGTTGCTATCTAAGCCACAGAAACAAGGCTGACAGCACTTAAATAGCTTTGGCTATCTCTTGGGGAGATCACAGTTGGTGGGAAATCAACAACATTAGCATGGAATGTAACTTGGAAATGATATTTTTCTTTGCTCTCCACTAGACATGTTGGACTTAGGAAACAGATTACCAGGAGGTAATTAATGTATAAGAAAAATGCTTTAGGTAATCATTGCTTTAGCTAATGATCTTCTTGCCATTTTTTCACTGTCATTACCAAAACTACAGATCACTATTACTTACCTATAATAAATTAGCTTTTTTGCTTTTCCATTTCAAAGTGTCACTGAAAAAAATGACCAACTGATGATTTTTTTATGTAGACAAAACGTGTTTTGATGACAGTATTACCAACTACTGCTAAAAGCTTTATCCCTACAGGTTATGGCAAGATGGCCTCACTTGGTAGTCTTAAATTTGACAAGCTTTCCTGCTCCCCTAGTGCACTCTAGAGCTATAAAATAAAACTACTAGAAAAATCCCTCCTTTCCTACTGCAATCAAACCAATTTCAGAATTCTTTACAAATGTATAAAACATTGATCGATCTAATGTCATTTGGGTCTAAAATTACTTGTTGGAAATAGAACAGTCCTTGTTTTTGAAGTTTTTGATTTAATTATTTCCTTTCAAGAGAGAAAAGAAGGAAGATATAGGTTTGAAGGGAACTATAGGTTTTTGTTTGACCTGTTCTGATTCAAAACATTTCTAGGATGAATAACTCCATAGACAGAAGACTTTTTAGAAAAGGAACAAATACTGAGATAAATAAGTTTGAATTAGGCACCAGTTTATTTATCATCACTGACAGGTGGTAAAAATCAAAAGAGATCTTTGTCTCAAACATGGAATGGTCTTGCAGTGGAGACAGACATGCAAACTCAGCCCTGTTGAGTTCCAATAAATATATAAATTGAACTTTGAATGGTAACTAAGAATTTTTGTCACATATTTTGGACAGGAGTTAGGTAGGGGTCATCAGACAAGAAATTCAAAGGGGACACAACAGCCTGAGCAAAAGCTTAGGGTCATGAATATGGTAGCCTTTAGGACTCTGGTGAGGCAGCAAGGGGCAGAAAGAAAACCAGAAGTGAACTGGGTTCTTCCATTACATAAAAGAGCCTGACTGGCAGTCCCTTTCTGTGACAGATTCAGGGAAAGTGAGAAAAGTGTATGTATGGTTACAAAAAATTGTGGAAAATACTCATAATTTGTTACTCAGAGGCATTTAGAAATTAGTTATTGTGCTGAAATAATATGGAGAAGAACTATTTATCTATTTGTTTCAATATTTCGTCTGTTGGATGTCTTTATATAGAAAGAATCTACACCTGTTCACTGTAGTGGTTTTCCAAGCACACTTACCTGTTATTTAAAAATGGATTTTACAGTCCTCCCTGGTGGCACATGGGTTGGGATGCAGCACTGCAAGCTAGAAGCAGCCGCTTCAGTGAGAGTTCGATCCTTGGCCCTAGAGGTGATCTACATGGCAAGGCACACCTCTCCTGACCCACCCACTGCTCCCCTCAGCAGTGTACTTAGTCAATCTGCCTGTTCTGCTCCTGACTCTGTCTCTGGTGAAGCCTCTCATTGCCCCTGTGCCTCTGGCTTGTACCCCAGACTCTTTTAAAATCTTTTTTTTTAAAAATGGATTTTACATCTTTTAGTGAATCAGGCCAAAGGCTATAGTGATAAAAATTCACAAAGAAAAGATTGTGTAGAGGAAAAGGTAGAGGACGTTAGCCAAGAAACAAGGATTTATTTCCTAGTATGAGCAATTAGGAGCTACATGACTAGAAGGTAAATGAATTAATCCACTAGCCTTTGTGGCTACCACCTGTGGCCTTGATTGTGCGAGGGTAGGAGGCACTTGGGAGTGTGGGTGTGGGCATGTGTGCCTAATTGTAAACACCTGCAGTATGGGTATGACCATGTGTAAGTGTGGACACCTGAACCTAGAAGCCAGGGCTACATGACAGCTATGAGAGGACAAAGGGCATGACTACAGAAGAGGCAAGACCATGAGAGAATGTCAGAGAGAGCCCAGAGGGGAAATATAGAGATTCACAGGGGCAGGGAGGCTTAGTTGCCTCCAAAGCCACCTAGCCTTTCTGCCCACCCTGGGCCTGGTTGCCCTACTGTAGGGACCCTAGACAAAGTCATTTGTCCTCCTAAATTTCGTTACTTCCTCCATAAAGGGAATTGATGAGTCTTTTTTTTTCTAATTAAGTTTATTGAGGTAAAGTTGGTTTACAACGTTTTATTTATTGTTTTATGTTGTAGTTATTAATTTATGTGCTTAAAAAAAACCCCTGCATGTGAGGTAACATAAAAGGTACCATGGGGCCCTGCCTGCAATAAGCACAGGCACGCATGACACATGCACCCACGCACCTTGCCTGGAGCAAGAAAGAGCATGATCTAGTCCTTCACTCAGCTGCACACCCATGAGATGATAGGCTCTTAGTGGGTTCATTTCATATAGAATAAAATTGGAAATACCCTATATATTTGGCTATAAAAGAAAAGTTAAATAAACATAAATCTGTTTTTATTAAAAATTATGAATTAGCATCCCTACCTAAGTAGAGACTGTTTTGAAGCTCTCTTGTGGATGAGGCTTCAAAAATAATATATACACGATTACTCTAAAACTACATGTACAAAAATTCTAAAAAGCTAAGTACCAAAAATTTTAACAGTGGGTTATAGTTGGTATTAGAGATCACTTTTTTGCTTTCTCTTTGTAATTTAATTACTTTGATTTAATGTATTGTGAAATAAGCAAATATATCTAATAGATAATAATAGTTGGGGCTTTCAAAAATAACCTTGGACCTCAAGGATATGTACATGGCTAGTATGGGAGCTTTTGTGCAATGTCCATGATGAAGTGAAGAGCATAATTTCTGTCATTATTCTGACCTCATTGTACTGAAAAATTGTGAGAATTCTGTCATCTTACTGTGGGTCCCCTAGACAATGCTTTGTGGTTAGCAGAAACTTGTTTCCTACAAGAGAAGAAACAATTCCAACCCTCCTCTGCTGCCTGTGTATTTTTTGCTTCCCAGCTGTTCACATGTCAGTAGAATTTTTCTTATGTAAGTGGACTTCTCTTGAGTCTTTCTATGATAGGGGGAAAAAAAATGTGTTGAATCACCTCCCCCATCTTCTTACCATTCCAATTTTCACTTTCCCTCCATTCATTTTCATAACTGAGTCAAGAGTGACTGCATTTTCTATAACCTTTCTTAAGTGTCCCAGTCTCTTTACAAGAAGCCCTTTACCTGGGAACCTCAAAGGTGAAAGTGATGATATGGAGGTGCTGTCTTATTAATCAAGTGTTTGCTCTATGCTGGGCATTAATCACATAAACCTGCACAGCTGGATAAGATTCATTAGTGTCATCTCTAACTGCTCACATCTACTCACCCTGCTCACTCTCTGAGGCATTCATTAAAAAACCTCCAATGTTTCAAAGGTCAGCTCCTCTCTCACCTCCCTTTGGCCAGGTGCTGTGAGCTCCAGGGACAGGGAAAGGCCACTAAGAGGTTGCCAAGCATAACATTTAATTAAAGGGCTTCTGATGGCCTCTTTGACTGATTTCCTTTCAAATCCGCGTGGATCCTCTGGGAACTTCTCCTCAAGATCTGTGTTCTACACTCAGCCAAATGACAACCCCTAGAGGTAGATAGATGTGCCTCCACATGACAGAGAGCATCTGTATATTGTGGGTTTGCCAGTGTCACAGACTTGTCACCAGTCACTGTCCTCACCCTCCTGGGGACAGCTACTGGTGCCTACATACCCTCCCTGGCTCTTAAACAACTTATCTGATCCACTTCCTGACTCTTAATTAGTTATCTGTGAGTTCAGAGTTCTTGCTCTGTTTTTAAATTCTCTTTCTTTTAGTCTGTCTCTCAACAAATTTTTATTTAGCATCTACTACTTGCCAGGCCCTGTGCCAGAGCCTGGGAACACAATCTGAATCAGAGATATGTTTCTACCCCATGAAGTTTACATGCAGGGAGACATGAAGAAGCAAAACAAGTGGGTGAGCAAGACAAAATACTCTCTTGTGTCAGAAAAGCTGCAAACAAAAGAGGGACAGAGTGTCTACTAGGGGTGGGCACTATTTCCAATATCAGGAGTGGCAACAAGTGTCAGTGCCTGGAGACTATCATGATTCCAGAACATCAGCTTCATAATTCCAGACCATCAGCTTAACCTGGAAACTTGGTAGAAATGCTAACTCTCAGACCTTATACCAGACACAATGAGTACAAAACTTTGGATTGGTCCCAGCAGTCTGTGTTTAACAAGCCTTCCAGGTGATTCTAGTACACACCACATAAGAAAACCAAGAGGTTGCCATATGACCGTGTGGAGGAAAGTACTTTGTAAGATGAGGCTGCAAGAGTCAAGATAGCAAAGAACTTCATTTATTCATGAAACTGAAGCCAAGACCTCCTTGATACGGCAAAGTGAGGGGGCAGCATAGCACATGATGTTGGCATTGGGCAGTGGTTCAAATCTTGAAAATTCTTCTAAAGTAGTGGGAGGGGTTGGATTTTAAACTACTTAAAGTGAAAGCCATTGGAGTATTTTTAGCAATGTCATGCCCTGATAGGAATTTTTAAGAAGATCTCTATTGCTGAATAGACTGGAACAGCTAAAGAATGAAGACAAATTAGGAGGCTAGCACACTAGTACAATCAGTACATGATGGTAACCTGGACTAAGGTGGTAGCAGGGGATCCCAAGATATGTTTTAGAAAATTCAGGGCTCTCCCTGGTGACACAGCGGGTTAGAGCGCCACACTGTGGAGTTCTCTGAAGCTACCACAATGAGAGTTGAATCCCCCTACCAGGGCGCTGATCCATATGGCGCAACAGACCTCTCCTGACCCGCCCACTGCTCCCCTTAGCAGTATATTTTGGCTGATCTGCCTGTTCTGCTCCCCACTCTGCCTCTGGTGAATCCTCTCACCCCCATCCTGGAACCCTCCCCCACACACACCCCTCTGGCCTATACCCCAGTTCTTGTGTGTATAAATAAATAAATCTTCTTAAAAAAAGAAAGAAAGAAAGTTCAAAAAGACTTCCTGATCACTAGAAATGGGTGGACAGTGGGCACTGTCATAAATGACTTCCTGGCTTCTAGATTAACTATGGTGGATGATGGTGTCATTTACTGCTCTAGAGAGGAAACAGGATGAACATGCCTTCCTGGCCTTTTTCTCAGAGATGCTTCCTCACCTGTTTGGGCTGGAAACCCATTGTCAAGAGCTTCTGGAATTCTGGAGCCCATCCTCCACTCTGATCACAAGCTGCATCATCAATCCAACCCAGAACCCTAAGAGAAGAATTGCTAAACTGACTCCCATATGGCTTCTGTCTCTAAAGCATAGTCTTGTGTGAAGTCTTGAGAAATATCTACATGACTGTGTGTAGAGCAGCTTACCTTTTTAAAAGTCGTTACAGACAACCCCAATGTGAGTTGGGTTGCCTGACTGTGGGTTCTGCCATCTGCCGCGTCAAGACAAAACATATATAACTTTACAGTCAATACATAATACGGAACACAAAGAATATAACTTCTAAATCAAACACCTGAAGTTACCCATCCCCTCATGGGCAAAAGGCAGCCCAAAAGTCAGCCCAAAGCAAGGCCTGAAAGCCCTCCACAAGACTAAAGCACCTTCTGGCCGGGACCCATGGAAAAAGGTCAGAAATGGCTAGACAAATCTGGGAGGAAAAGAGCAAAATCAAAATCAATATAAACAGTGCCATAGTCACCTCCCTATAGGTATCTCACCCACATCTGCCTTAACCAGTCCAGGGTCAGGAAACAAGCACAGTTTCTTCCTCACATGCTTGCTGCGCCATGTGGCTTCCTCAGGTCTCCTTGTTCCCCATCCAGCTTCCTTCTCTTCTCTCCTTTTTTTCTGCACAGCTCCACCCTCCTTCTGGGTGGGGCAGGGAATCTGGAACTTCCCCTTTTCCTAGGGACCACCCTGTTACAGTTCCCTGAGTCATTTCCCTGTCATGCTTTGTCTTGCTTAGACTTACACTTTGGTGCATATTTGTTAGTTATACCTCAGGAAATAGAAAAAAAAAAAAAACAGAGAAGAGACATAAGTTTCCCAGAGCCATGAAGTACAAAGAGTTCTAGTACCCAGTGGGAGCCAAAAGGCATAGGCAAAAGATAGGAGTGACCAAGAGCAAAGCAAAAATTCAGAGAAATCTGTGGCTCAGTGGTAAGTGACCCTATGCCCAGTAACCCACCACGAAGAGTGAACTGTAGGAGGGAATAGAAAGGAAAAGAGATTTTTAAACTCTTCTCCTACAGAGAAGGTGAGCTGGTTCCTGAGTCTTGCTTATGAGACTAAAGGAAATGTCACCTACTCTCCTGAGCACTTCAGTTAATTCAACCAGCCAGGAACCTTTCACTGCGAAAGTCTCTGTCCCTTCTTGTGCATGCTCCTTGGATAGCATTTGTTCCTTATTTATATTGGGATATGCATCTCTATGCATCTTGTAAGTGTAAACCCGTAAACCCGGTTTTTATCTCTCAGAAAAAAGTAGTGAGATAAGTACAGGGTAGAAGATGTTGAGAGCTTTGGAAAGATAGAAAACTTTGAGAAAAGAACTTTGAGCAAAGAAACCATGGCCAAAATCTGGAGATTGATTCAGGGAAATCAGCTTAACTATTGGGGTTTTCAAATTTTGCTTTGAAAAGATGGTTACATTGTTTATGTGACTGGCATGAAACCCTACCACTGGTTCTGAGATGGAGGAAAGGATTTTCCTGGAAGCAGGGGGTAAAAGGTTGACAGTGTTTGCATTGTCATCACTTCTTACTTTTCCTTAATCATTTCTAGCTTCTCCTCCCTGCCCAGCTCCACCCTTTCTTAGGGTGAAGCCCAGAACCTGGAACTGCCCCTTTCCGTGGGGCGAGTACTCTGTTATAATTACAAGCTGCTTTAAAATAAACATTCATATAAAATCAAGATCCTATTCCTTCTAGTTATGCTCTCCTCCCCCCATATCACTGATCTATTCACACTGCCTTTATCAAGGATGCTATGAACTTTCGTAGAAGCTGAGGAAATTAAGTCAAAGAATGGATAATTTCTTCCCTTGACTATGATTATCAAAGACAATTACTTGCTCTACTTCTGCCATTTTAGCCATACATTCATGGGTTTTGTCACTTTTAATTTAATGCCTACACTACATTCTGAAGGAGCACAGAGAATTGGCTGAAAGAAATCAAGCTAGGTGGTTGTAGTGGGATAAGAAGTTTCCAGGTAACGGGTCAAAAGTATGTGTACATTAAGGTAAGAAATGCAGCTGCAGAGGTGACCTAGGTTTTCTTGGAAAGGACCTTATGTAAATTGTAATGGTGTTTGCCTTTGTCTCAAGGCTACAGA
Organism: Condylura cristata; assembly: GCF_000260355.1. Classification (NCBI taxonomy): domain Eukaryota; kingdom Metazoa; phylum Chordata; class Mammalia; order Eulipotyphla; family Talpidae; genus Condylura; species Condylura cristata. The sequence continues at coordinate 34,064,917 of NW_004567106.1, read as the reverse complement.
AATATTTCAAGCTAGCAAGATTTATGCTTTACAGAGAGAATTATTTGGGCTGAATTTGGACCGAAAAGTCCCAGATTATTGGAGAAGAGGCTAGTTTAGTCAGCAGCTTCCAAGTAAGAAAGATAAGAGCCTAAGTTAAGGTAATAGTCAATTGCAGGAATTGGGTTAAGAGATATTTGCAATGGCCAATTAATGGATTTGGATGATTAGCTGGATATAATTAAGTGAGATGGAAAATGACACACTAAGGATAACTTCTTTATTTCTCAAAATTCAAACTTCTGAGATAGAAAATATAGATGGAGAAGTAAATCAAGATTTGGGATTGGGAGTGAAGTGCTGGGGGTAGATACAAATGGAATTAATGTTTTTACACAAAGCTATTGTGTCTGGCTAGCAAAGGTGAGAGAGATAGAATGGGAGACGCTAAATTTGTGTCATAAGCATAAAATACAATTGTTAACCATTTGAATAGATTAAATCAGCAAAGGAGATAGTTGATAAGAGCAAAATGGCCCAGGACTGTACACCCTCAAAAGAAAGCAAAAGCAAATAAGACCCTGAATAGGGTGTTCTGAGAGGGAAATGACTTGGCTATTTTCAGTGAACATAGAGGCTCCGTTTCAGAAGGAAGGTGGGATTTTTATGGGGAACCACCCCAACTCCCACCCTACAATAGATATCAGTCCTCCTCTGTAAAGCATAGCGCAACACACAAATATGCACAGCTGTACACACATGCATAAAATGGTACATGGCCACCACACAAGCACTCCTGTGCACACACATGCACTCCTGGGCACAAATACATGAAATCATATTTATGCCCCAAAATACATTCCTGTCTTCACAATGCATGTCCACACACATGTATGTGATCACATATGTATGCACATGCCCGAGCATGCATAGTCTCATATGTCATGTGTGAGAGCACACCCATGTGTCTGTGCACAATCGTACATGTGTGCATGCACACACATATATGAACAATGTGTGTGGTCACATATATGCCATATGGTACACACCTGTATGGGTGGTGTGTGTTCATACCTGTGCATATGCGCACGTGTGTATATGTTCATGTGTGTGCACGTGGGATGTTTGTTTGTGACCATGCACAACATGTTCAGCCATACATATAATCAAAATATGCACTTACACATATGCATGCTTAGAGATATGCACACACATGTACACAAAAAGGATGTAGAAAATGCCTTTCTGGTTTTAGCCAGAAGTAGCTTTGAAGCTTCAACCATAAAAATTTGGAAGAACTCTACTTTTTTATCCTGAAAACCTTTCATCTTCACAGCATAGCAGGAGGGTCCTGTGGCCACTTGGGTGACAGATTCACTTTCCCTGTAACCATTAATACCTCTCATTCTTCTATCTACTGGGAGGGTATGTAACCCTCATAGTTACCCCAGGCCTCTCTTTCTTGCAATGGAAATTTCCATTATTGACGGTGAAACAGCAGGGTAATGGCACAGATGAATAGTAAATTTTGACAGCCCCGACAGGTAAATATTGGCTTTGCACAAACAAGTTTCTATAAATAATCTGTCTGCTGTTAGAAACTCCACAGATGGCAGCAGGGCTGTCCAAGCATTGATTTTCCCAGGGTGTGCAGTGCAGAAAAGCACAGCTGTCAGCTTTGCTGTTCTCGTTGTGAGCTCTGGCCACCTCTGCTGTGCCAGTCCCTTCCCCTGTGGTAGGCAAGGAAGGGGACAGGTGGAAATCAGTAATTCAAAAGCCTGTCTCCAGGGCCTTTCTTTCCCAGATTCCAGAGTAGTTTCTTAAAACTGTCACTTCTTCAGGCTTTGCAGTCAAAGTGGGAATTTGTCTGATATGGGGATTTGTCAGCCCCTTTTTAATTAAAGTTGGTCCTATTGAAAGAAAATCAGAAGAAGTGAGACACATAATCACTCTGGACTGTGTGCCATGTGACTGCATTGCTAAAAATAGTGTTTTCAAGGGCTCTTCTGTGTAGATGTTTGGGTTGGGGGGCTGTTCACATCAGCAAGGCATGTTGCTGGGGGAATTGGCCTAGTAGCCTTATCACCATAATCAGGGAGTCAAGGAAATGTCATGAACCACCTTTGGAAAAATACAGTATCCATTTCTCAAAGATTAGCTCACAATTGGAATAACACTGACTGAAGTATTCATTCTAGGGATACCTAAGAAGTCAGTGTCAAATGTCCATTACTGTGGTAGGACTCAGGATTGGGTTATGCCTATGTCTCCCACTCTCTCTAATGTTTAATTTCTGCTTCCCCTACTTCTGTGTGCTCATTGGTATATTACATTTTACTGAAACCCTTCTGAAAGTAACAAGGTGTAAATTATATAGATTGTGTCAAATGATTCTATAAGGTATCTAAGAAAGCAGCAGTAACCAAAAAGTGTGGTTTTTGTGTCTCTTTCTACAAAGTCTTAGAGAAACATGATAATAATAGACCCTGCAATTAGACAATTTGTGATAGAAAATTAGGGGCACAAATATTGTGGAGACCTGCTGTAGAAAATTACATATGAATAACAAAGTAATGACAGTGTCACACCAAAGCAGAGTTATATGCAGTTTTTCACTTAGCCTTATCCTAAAAGAGGAGAGCAAAGCTGATGCCTGTCAGCAATTATTCTAAAGCGTAGTTTGTGTTTTTCCTGTATTCTTCATTCACAGAGTGATTCACATCTCTTTATTCTAGCTCCTAGGCAACTAATCACCATTACCACAGTCTCACAGTCTCCTATGCTTTTCTGGTAGGAGTCTAGTTAAAATTCCATATTAAGAAGGAGAACTAGTATATTATGTCTTTGGTCTTTTGCCTTTCCCCCCAACCCCAAGTCCTGATTTTTATACACAGAGTCCTGTTTTCAGAAAGGGCCGTGGCCTCCTGATGAGGAGGACTGCCCTCACGGCACTGTACCTCTTGGGTTCTCTGTGCAGTGCCCTGAATCCATCAAGCAACGGATCAAGATTTGTGTAATAGAATTGACTCAGTGAACTATTTATCAGGAAATCTAATTTCCATATTGGGAAAGAGACCTGAGAAATTATTCATGATATAATTGCAGCTTGATATTCAGCAATATAGCTGAATAGGATAGCCAGCAAATGTACAGAAAATAAAAAGTGAGCCTCTTTCACTAAAACTGTAAGAAAGCTAGATCATGTTATATAGGAAACCCCCTAGTATAGTAAATAGAGTGGGTACAGGCTGTGGAATCACAGTCGTCACTTTGAGTTTTGCTCTCCTCCTCCTGTGCTGGTGGGCTCTGGGCAAGTTTTTTAGTCTCTTTTAATCTCAACCTCCTCATTTAAAAAGTATAGGTAATAATCATTAGAATCTTAGGATTGTGGACCCTCCTTGGTGGCAAAACGGGTTAAAGCACAGCACTGTGAAGCTATCACAGCCACTGCAGCATGAGTTCCATCCCCAGCTAGGGAAGTAACCCACATGGAGTGGCAAACCGTTCCTGACCTACCCACTGCTCCCCTGAGCAGTGTGTTTCATCAATCTGCCTGTTCTACTCCCCACCCTGTCTCTGGTGAATCCTCTCACCGCCCACACCTCTGGCCTGTACCCCAGTTCTGTATGTATAGATAAATAAACCTTAAAAAAAAAAAGTCTCAGGATTGTGACATAGAAGAGGCGTCATAATATCATCACGGTTTTAGGAAGGAAATCTTCAATTCCATTTACTACCTGAGTGAGCTGCAGCAATTTTCTTAACATTTCTTTGCCTTAATGTCCTTATTTTTCAAGTGGGGAAATTTGTTGAAATAGGTAAACGTGGTGATCTATGTGATGGCTGGTGGAAGCTAGACTGTTTTGTTGGTGATGATAATATAGCATATACAAATGTTTATGTATAATACTGTACACCTGAAACATACAAAATATTATAAAACAATGCCACTTCAGTAGTTTTTCATGAGGAGAGTTTTGTGTGGAGTAAATAATTGGTATCTGTAAAGTGCTTAGGCCAGTGTGGCATATATATGTTCAGTATGTCCTTGAAGCATTGAAAAGAGAATCTGCTTGGGGTGTTTCTTCATCTCATTCTTACTCTTCCCATGCTCTTCTCAACAATTTCTTGATCATTTCAGTGCTAGTGAAATTAGCCACATTACTGTCATCTTCATAAAGGATTGCACAGATACTGTCTAGCACACATAGCCTTGCTAAGAGGGAATCTGTGCCAGCTTCCACCCAAAGCAGGAAGGAAGCCTGTTGGGCTCCCAGAAAGAGAAGGGTGAATTATTATGTGGGTTGGAGTTAAGGTTTGATTTCATTTCTTTTCTGTTGTTATGAAAATATGTTCTTCAATTGGAAAAAAAAAAGTGCAAACTTTCTTAAAACCACAGTAATATATATGTTTATCAAGTAAGGGATGAATAAACAATTTAGAGACATATAATACACTTCATTTTTCAAGACCTTGATATTCTACTCTTTCATTCATTCAAAAACCTTCTATGTAGTGATTGTACATCTGGTCCTACACAAGATCCTGGGATAAAAATAAGAAAAGGACTGTTTACTCCCTAAGCTAAAATAATTTTGACAATCCCAGAACTACATAAAATGAATGCAAATGGATGAGATGTAAGGACCTTGGCGAATTTGTTACATTTTTATTTGCATGTCATTGTCTTCTAACCAGGTAGTCGGTGGCATTCCCATTGTACAAATAAAGAAGTCTGAACTCAAAGAGAATAATGAGGAAGGTGCTTATAGGGAGCATCTCTGAGATGTAAATCTAGGTTCCCCAAGTGACTGCAATCTGTGGCCCAGTGCACTGTACCCCCATGCAAGCCTGCTGCTCTAGAGATCATGATATCTGATTACTGCAGGAAGCTCCCAGTGACATGTTGTAACAATCACAATTTTTCTTCTGCCTCAACGGGCATCTTCTTCCCTCCCTCCTAAGAGCATCGTATCAGTTAATGTTATGGCACTCAACCTTCCTAATATTGTGTGTTCCTTTTCTCAGCAAGTGTTCATCATTCCTGTGTATTTTTTTATAGACCTTAAAAAATTCCCTTCTGGGCAGGTAAATCTCCTAATTTGCATGCAGCTTCATCTATGATCTCATGTAATAATTGTTGCAAGCTAAAACAGTTAACCTAACACCAAAGAAAGCATATCCTTTAATTGAGCAAATCATTCCATTTATCCAGATTAGTACCTCACAGTGTAAGTATAAAACAATTCATTGTATATGGTAAAGAAATGCCTACAGTAAAGAAAACATTCTTTCCGCTCTCTCCTAAAGTCCCCATCCTGTGCACAGCTTCCTCAGAAAGTAGAGCACCACCCTGTTTCCTGAGCCACTTTTGAGTCTTAGCATAATCTAAGGGCTGTCACTTCTAAATACTTCATGATTCTATTTCAGGGGCTGTTGATACTTTGGCAAAAATTACTATTTCTTCCAGATATAGCTTAGGGTCTCAGAAATAACATATATTTAGCTACACTTTCTGGTAGAAGAGGAAAGCTGTGGTAGAGGCGGGTAGCTACTCAGTGTGCCAGGTTGGATAAAAGCCAGTGACTTCTGCCATTATTCAATCAGTGCCCACCAGGCTGAACCTGACATGGGTTACTTTGGCATGTCACATTTCAAAATGATCTATGACTGTATATCGGTTGGTGAGAAGATGACTATATATAGTCTATTGACTCTTGTATAAATTATAGTTTACTGTTTATCATTGCTCCTCAAACTCTTGCTTTCTGAAATATTCAAGGTATAAACTAAGGTAGATGATAGTTTCCTAGCACTATTGTGAAACCAAAACAGCTGGATTGGAGTGGTGGTGAAAGAACCTAAGAAATAGAATTCAACCCCTGTCATCTCTCTGCTGTGCAAATTTAGGCATGTTGGTTCATCTTTCTGAACTTTAGTTTGCTTATCTGTAAAAATGAAAGGAATAGGATCTGCTTCATAGGATGTTGTGACAGGTCAGTGGGAAGAGTGTTTTTGTAGAGTGGATACAGTACCTTCCAAATGGAGTTGATGAGATCAATCTTTTGGAAATACATGATGATCATCTGCTCCGGACTGGCCTCAGGATCAGAAGTAGCCACAAATCTTCCTTGCTTGATTTTCAAATTGATTTCCACATGGTTTTAGGTGAGGTATTCTTTTCCAATGCCTTTGTGGCAATGGCATGATGACTCAAAACAACAATTTGCAAGGTAAAGTGGAATATTAATAGGTTTTATACTAGGGGATAAAAAGTATTACAGGAACAAACATGTTTATGATATTGGAGGTTTGGTAAGTCAAGTGGATTTAACTTGTGTATGTTAATAAGTATTATGAACTTCCAGAGGGATTATAATAAATAATTTCTTAAAACTTAACATCACAGACTTCATTCCTCCTTCTCCCACATCATTTCCTTCCTCTACTTCACCTAGCTTATCATAGGACCAGTGCACCCAAAGAATACTCTGAAAAATATTGACCCAAAGAATGCTAAAATGGCTACCTACAGCTTTCTAAACCAGTGCTAGTAGAAAAGTATAGTTTCATAGAATATACTAATTGCCAAAAACTATAATAACCCAGATACATATCATATAGTAAGTGAAGGTAGTTGAAACAAGGTTTTTTTCTACTTGGTCTCTGCTCTCTTGGTTTTACAGAAATCAGTTGATTTTCTTCTAGAACCAATATGAATATCACAGGAATGAAATTTATCCCAAGAATGCACTTGGATTTGGAAATTAACTTAAATTTACTTTTTGCTGGTTGTGGACACTTAATAGAACATATATAAGTATGTAGCTGATAATCAATATTATCTCCTTCATCAAGTAACTCCAATTCCCCAGCTAGAATTTGTCTTTTTCTTTCTTTCGACCTCTTATCACAATTTACCTGTGCCTCTTTTGTGCATTCATTGTGATTTTCCATCTCACACAAGAGTGAATATATACATGGTTTCAATCACTTGCTGAATCACCTGCTGATAAAAGAATTTCTTCACCCCCTTTCCCCAATGTCTAGCACAAAGGTTATGTGCACTATACTCTGAAACGGCTAACTTGGCAAAAGAGCTTCTCATGTTTTCCTAAGATTATGTTTATAGTTATTATTGATTTTATTACTAGCTGATATAGTTTGAACATCCATGTGCATTGATTTTCATTTGTTCACAATAAACTCTTATATAGACACCTTTTCACCTTCAGTTTAATAATAAACTGAAACTTTCAAAAGTTACAAGTAACTTGCCCTGTGTCAGAACCAGGAACCCAAACTATGAGTATATCTGGCCCAAACCTGAGCTAGAAATCACTAATATCACCCTCTAGGATACTAAAGAATAGACCCAATCCAGCAAAACAACCTCAGTTACCTTTGTGGCCCCCCAGTCTCCTTAAGCTCCACTGTAGAGTTGTCACCCCTAGGAATGAAAAGACTTACAGATCACCAACCAGTTGATTATACACCTTCAGTTTGAATGCTCAAGACCTATTCTCTCAGAGGTTGCTTTTACCATATTTTCTAGGTTTGGGTTAATTGTCAATTTTGGCAGTGTCCTAGTTAGAAATGCCTTTCTGAGATACTAGTTTCAGAACTGGGAAATGGCTGTTCCTTTGCTGTCCACTTTCCCAGCTGCTAATGGAGTTAGGAGGGTGCCAACACATATGCCACAACAGATTATTCTCATTTACAAAGTCTTAATGATTTTCACACCCAAAATTCAGTCTTTTGCCACCTGTGGAGTCAGCAAGCAAAATTATCAGGCTCAATCTATGTGGGAGCATAGAGTGACATCATGAACTTACTCAAAGTCGTTTTTATTCTTATGTTATGTGACAGTGAGGCTTTGACACCACCAGCCTCTGTGGCAATCACCTGCGGCCTTAAATGCAGGGAGTGGGCTCAGGATACATGTGCACGGTGTGGGCATGTGCAAGTGGGCACACCTGAGCCTCAGAGATCATCGCTGGAAGGGCAGTAGAGGATGGTAACGGCAGAGCAGCTACGAGAGGTCAAGTGACTACAGAAAGGCAGGGACACGAAATGATGCCAGAGAGGGCCCAAAGGGTAAAGACTGTGGGAGGGTGGGAGGCCTACCAGCATGCTGGCCCCAACTCTTCCTGACTAAAGTGCCAGCATGGCACAGTGCAAGTTCTCTATGGATCCAGGCAAATGGGTAAAGGAGAGCCCTTGGTGGCTATTTTAGGCTTTGGCTGATCTTTCTACACCATTTGTAGTGAGACCAGGTGCTGAGCAGGTATGTGGGTCACGAGGCCAGTCCTAGCTCCAGGAGAATCTTTGCTCTTTCTGTTTCTCTAGCATTCTCTCATGGTCGTTTCACTGTTCTCTACTGTACCCCACAGCACAGTCCTCTGCTGCTGCCCGTATACGCTCAGCCCCCTGGCCCAGGTGTACCCACTCACCACGCCCCACCCTGCTCCAGGTGCCACCATCAGGCCTACATGTAAGAGGTGTTGGTCATAGATGCTAATATTGGAAAGGCGGAAAAAAACGATCACTTCTATTACCCTATACTGTTTTGCCAGCGTGCAGGCTTGCTCCACACAAGTGGTGTAGAGAGATCATTAAAGGCTGAAAAAGGCACTGAGGGCTCCAGAACTCTCTGTAAGCCAGCTGCCTAAATTGATTGAGAACCTACCCCGTGCTTTGCTGTCACTACAGTGGTGAATAGAACTGAAGATTGGCATTCTCACACTGGATTGAATGATACTCCAAACCTGCTATCGACTGCCACTTGGTCCCTGTTACTGGCAGTCTTCTCAGTTGAAGAAGAAGGATGAGCTGCTGTAGCTTTTCCCAGTTTCTCCCTCTTGGGCTGGCTTTTTAAGAGTGAGTACAGCTTCCCAGGGAAAAGTTTGAATGACAATCTGAATGTGAATGTGGATCCTTGCATGCATGTGGAATAGTCTAGAACTACCACGGTGCCCCTGACATGCTTTATTTACCACTTTATAATTAGGAATGCTAAGAAACCACAATTCTTGTTAATTGATTTAAACCAAAATTAATTCACATGGAAGTGGCATCTACTTTCTCTAGATTTTACTTGTAGGTCAAAACTGCAAAGCCTGAAGATTGAGCTGTTCCAGAGGTGCGTGGGTCATGGAGCAGGTCTCAGATCATCTCTGTCTCTCATAGGTGATCAAGTCTTCAAACTAGATGTTATATGTCCAGGATAGCAACAAAGTTCTAAGGCTCATGCCAAAAAAAAAAATCTTAATTTGATTTTGATTTTAAAAAGGTGATTTATGGGTCATTTTCTAGTTTTTAATAGTTCTTAGAAGGCATACAGGTAAGCTCATATCTTTTTTTGAAAAACAGCAATGTCTATGATGATTAAAATAAGTAGAATTTATTTTAATTAGTAACACCAGACAAAGAAGATAAACATTTTCTCCCTTATGGAGCTTTTATTCCAAGAGACTGTTGATCACAACTAAAGGAAAAAGCCAGCCTTTGCCCATTCATGAACATCCAAAATGAAATAACTGTAGTAAGGGCCTTCTTATCCAATACAGCTAGACTTGGTTGCTTATTAGTTGATTAAAAAGAAAAGATGATAAAAATGGTGATGGTTAAACATGAGATTTTGTATGTGTACCTTAAATATTTTTTATTCAAAGTATATAAATGTATATACTCATTCACTGATTTTTTCCATGTAAAACCAAAGCACTATTTTAGGCTTGCTGATTGGAGTTTATGACCATTCTCTATTAAAAAATCATATCTAAAATGCAACCAACATCTGTACCTTCCTTGGTTAGAATGTGATTTTGAATATACTTATGAAGCAACTAAGTATTGACTCACCCAGTCTTTTGTGGTTGAGCCACCACACCTAGTTAGATAGTGGATTGATTTTGTTTTAGAAATTTTTTTAGACATTCTCCTAGTGTGCAGCTTAGAGCATTTTTTATTTTACACCCACTTTTCATCATGTACTGAATGACAAAATTACAAGAAACAGGTATAACTGGCAGAAGCAGGTTTGAAAACAAAATGCCAAAATCTCACCTCTCAATTGCAGTAAACAAAAGTACAAGGGTCTATCAGGCTGCAGACTGTTAGCTTACAGTGTCAACTTGGGCACCAGTCACGGAACCTTATAGAAAGGTAGGACAACATTTCTTAATTTCTCAAGTCATTTATGCAGCAATCATTTAAGAGACTTACTGAACTTTAGAATAATGAAGTTCATAAACGCTCTATTATTTGCATCCCTCAGGACAGTGTTTCTCTAAGTACTGTGGAACCCTGGCAGGCATTGAGGAGCTCACAAGTATTAGATAAAGTTGGTAGCAAGTCTTAATCTACCCAACTAACTTCAGCTATGGGAGCTATTGTTTTATACATGGGTCTATTATGGTTAATTTCATTTATTTTAAAAGACTTAGGAAAAGATCATACCTATAAAGGGTACTGGGGTGCTTTTAGAGAGCAAGTTTTAGACTTCTAGCAGCTTGTTAGGAACTACCATAGACAGAGGACATCTGATAACATTTCTAAGATTTTTATAATACAGGTGACTCAAATGCCTGGTTTCTACCTGATTGTCTCTAAGTAAACATATTTGCTCCCTAGGCCATTGTAACAAAGTATCACAAACCTAGTGGCTTAAAACAACAGAAATGTATTTTCTCTCCTCTAAACCATAGGAATTCAAAATTAAGGATCCAAGGGCCAATACTCCTTTGGAAACCTCTAGAGGAATCCTCCTTCTCTGGCTACATCCAGTTGTTCACTAACAATTGTTTGACATTCTTTGACTTGTAACTCCGTAACTCCAGTCTCTGCCTCTGCCATTATCTGTCACTCTCCCTGGGTGCCTGTGCCTTTGTATCACCCTCTTTTTTGTAAGTATACCAGCTATTTTGGATAAGGGGCAACCCTATTCTAGTTTGACCTCATATTAGTTATATGTGTCAATGTAATGATAGTATTTCCATGTATAGTCAAATATTTGCATAGGACTTTGAAATATATATTTTTGAAATATATAATTCAACCCCTTAGTATCCAACAGATACTAAGAATTTTCTGGATATAGTTCTCCCAGCCTCCTTAATTCCTAGAATTGTCAATGAATAAAACAGTCTTTCAACATTTGTAATTCTAGAGTTGCTCCTGTACTTGAATACAACCAACATAGATTTTCTGGGACAATCCCCTAGTTGAAATAAGATGATGTAGTCAAAAAAAAAAAAAAAAAAAAACCCTACAGGCCAGGGCTGGTGAGATGATTCACCAGAGACAGAGTGGGGAGCAGAACAGACCAACTGACGAAGTACACTGCTGAGGGGAGCAGCAGGTGGGTCAGGAGAGGTCTGCAGTGCCATGTGGATCACCCTCTAGGGCGGGGATTGAACTCATGCTGTAGTGGCTTTAGATTCTTAGTGCTGTGCTTTAACCCACTATGCCACTAGGAGGGCCCAGGAACTGTCATGATTTTGAGTGCTTACTCCATACTTAACCCTGTGCTAAGCATAGGACATCTTTTTTTTTATTCTCCCCAAATTCTAATAGTTATTTCTACTATTGTATTTTACTTTAACTTCTAAGTAACAGAAAACTTACAATTTTAATAATCTTTAACAAGAGTAAATTATTTTGGCTTATCTAACTAAAAGCTAGAAATAATATTGACTTCAGGGCTGGCTTGATCTAGGAGCTGCAGCTCTGCAGTTTGCCAGGTTCTACTCTCTACTGTGTGGCAACTTTGGTAACTGGGCATTGAACACCACAACATGCTTGAAAGAGAGAGGGGTCCCTTTAGGACATGATTCCAGAAAAAGCAAAAATGTTCATAGAAGCACCCATCTAGACAGCTGTTTGTTTACTTGTCTTGAATTTAAGTATCCCACCCTGTTCAGAACCAAATTCTGTTAACAAAACAGGAGGTGGGGGTTGAGAGGTTACCATTCACTCAGACTCAAGGACTGCCAAGAATGAATAAATACATGAATAAATTTAGGGATCTTTTAGGAAGGAAAAGAAGGCATCATTTGGTTAGCCATCGAAAACCTCCTTCTCAGTATGCCCATGGTACAGATGAATTAACAAAGGTTTAGGAATCACATGACTTGTTATGTCAGGCTAACATTCCTCAACTAATACCTCTGACTTTCTCATTTCATCTCTCGTTCTCATACTGGAGTGGCTAGCCATTGCACAGGTTTTTTGGAGTAGTTGTTTAGTCTCAGCTTCTGAGAAACTTGATCTCCATACCTTTGCAATGCAACTTCTAATGAGAGCACCAAGAACCTTGGAGCAAGGTGTGCATCTCTGAGTGAAAAATGCTGTGGAGGTGTTGACTGTTCAGAGAGAATTCTGGAACTGCTTATGCTGGACTCATTTCCCACATTCATATTCGACCTTTAGAAACCCTGAAACTATTATAGCCCCTTAGATGTTTTAATCATTCTGATCAAGGTATTTGGTTAGGCTGGTAGGCAAGTGAGACAGAGACAGACAGACAGAACGAGATACCTCTCAACTTTGCAACTAGGTAATTTGGGCACGTTTATTTTTTTGTTTGTTTTCCTTTTAGAAGAGACAGGCAATCCCTGAATAACTACTCAATTTGCAATGTGGAGACCACTTTTGTTAGTGTTGAGATATAACAGGATGTCTCTAACATAGAAGAAATGAAAGCTTCCCCTTGTCTAGTATTTCACCAAGTTATACGAAATGAGGAACAAGCTTCTTTATGTTTAAGTGCATGCAGAGTCTGTCTTTACTACTTCACTGGTCTGTCTTTAATACTTCACTGAACTACTTCCCAGAGTTTCCTTTAAAATTTCTCTACCAAATGAGGGATCAAGAGGAAAAGTAACACTAACAATAAAAAACACAACAAAACCAAACAACAATAAAAAGACAACTACAAAACAAAGACTTTCTGCAGGAAAGTAGAAGGGCTGGAAGAGACCAGGGTGAGGGCATGAAGAACAAGGGACTATGGTGATGGTGCACAGGTGAATTGGTAGTAGAAATTCTATGGGGTCTACACCTGAGAAAAGAAAAGAAACATTATACAGCAATAAAAAATAATAATAAAAGAACATTTCTACCCTAGGGCATTTGGAACTTTTTCTAGTGTCACTAGTGGAGAGTTGCAGAATCCAAAAGTTTCTCAAGGACATTTCCATGGGTGAGCATCTGATGTATTATCAAGGAGAAAAAAAAAAATCTCCCCATTGTTAACATTCAGCTAATTGTTTCATTTTCATCTCCTAATCATCAAAAGCACGTTTTCATTTCCAGTTCAATCATTTCAATTACTTGTATCCAAAGCAGGAACAATCCCAAAGTTTGTTAAATTTCATAATGCTCAAAAGTAAATAGCTCTTACCTAGCCAGGCCTGGAGATTATCTTTTTCCTTGCAAGGTCCTCCCACCACAATTGGTTTCAGAGGTGCATGCAGGGAGAGGAAAATAGTGTGGGTGGTGAGAAGACAGCCCTTTCTACCTGCGCAAGTTGACAGCCCTCCAACCTCCTCTACAGGCACCCCTCAGATCCCTCAGGCTCCTGAAGCAATTGGGAGAGTATTCCAGCCTCATTGGTTGCATGGTCTTGATTAAGGGAAGGGCTGAATTACATTTGCAAATTATAAGATTGATTTGCAGGATGCCAAAAATCTGTCATTTGAGTTGTCCCCATTCTCCACATATACCCATTGAGCATGTTGACCCAATGTCTTTGTACTGTCTCTTCCTGGCTCTAAATTTCCTCCACTCAGCTCCCCTAGTCACCTACAGGCCTTTCTCCAGTCTCCAACCCATCTAAAGTCCCCTTGGATCCTGCCAGGAGAAACTAGAAATCAGCACATTTCAAAGTGCCTGAGGCCAAACTCTCTTTAAAAAGAAGTAGATAAGTGGGGAGTTTGGTAAATGGTATAGATAGAAGCAGTGTGCTTCTCACTCCAGTGTCCCTTGATGCTCTAAGCAGAATCTCTTCCACTCTCTTAAGTACACTGTAGATACCATACACCTAAAAGCCCGAGGTTGCTGCTCATCTGCCTTCTCTCTGCTTTCTAGCACCTTTATGTTCTCAAGTTCCCTGTCCTGTCTGCTTAGAAGTTAAATACCTCAGATCTCCCCAAGTTTGTCATGTGTCTAGAAGAGTCCAGTGGAATAGCATTTTTTCCCACATACATGGGGCCTGGCATGCATGAGAACTTTGCACTCATCTTGTTTCTGGTTCCAGATTTTTCTCCTACCAAGGGCTGGTGTTGGTCACATGCCTCTTACTGTAGCTTAACCATGTACAGTAAAATTTTCACAGAGGAATTATAAAATGTGGATAGATATTTAATATTACTGTTACTCACAGAGCTTTGATTTTGTGTTTCATATCTCACCATTGAGGGTTGATGGGAGTCACATTAATCTTCCCAAACCCAAGACCCAAGAAAAGAACAATGACCTTGAGCCCTTCCTGGTCTTCAACTAGAAAATTACCTGGTCTTCCTGGAAAAAAAAAAAAAAAAAAAGTCATGCCTATCTGGGGTGCCATAGACCAGATGGCTTTATGTCCTTAAAAATTCCATAACTGCACTCTGTGCCTGAAAGTTTTAGCTATAGAAAGTCTGTAGCGATGTGAATCATATCAGGCAAGCTTGGAAGACAGTCATTACCAGTCTGCAGCCTGGACTTCTAAAATCTTCTCCAAGTAAGGGTGAGTAGCATAAAGTATTTTCCAACCTCACATGCTCTGAGCTGCTTTGAAGCAGGGGTTAACTAAACCAAATGGCACCTCAAAACACCACTATCACTGCAGTCTCTCTGGGTTGCTGTAAAGAGCAAGGTAGACTGATTCTTTTCATCTTTTCAGGGCCATTCCAAAGAAAAGCAAAATCCCTGATCCCAAGCTGGAACATCAGCCCTGAGGAGACTTTTCTCTGTCCACTGACTCTGCAAACACCTGAGGGGGTGGGAGAGGCAGGCATTTCCCATTCATCTGTTGAGTCAACAAACATTTTCAGTGCGCTTTCTGTGCCAGATACTGAGCTTTCAGTAGCACTCAGTGATGAACAGAGTACACAGCAGAGTTTTGTCAAGTTGACCCTGCAGACTGAAGAGCAACTGTGAACCTTCATCTTAGAAACATCCAAAAGATGATTGGAGTTTTCCGACATAGAGAAAAAAAGTGAAATCAGCTCTTGCCTTTGCTCCCTGGATCTTCTCAGATCACTCATTTTTCAGTCAACAAAAACATGTAGTACCTTCCAGCTCTGTGTCACTTCTGTCCTTAGCACTTATTTTATTCCCTTACAAGAGTAAGTACAGTCAATCTTGTCGTAAATTACAAAATCTTTAAATGAGCAGGGTCTGAATTAATGACCTTTTTTACCCATGCATTTCAAGGTTCCCAATTAGAAGTAAATGGACTCCTCAGTCCCATTACACACTTCCCCTTCCATCCATGAATCTGGAAGTTTTTGCAGGGAATTAGGCACATGACCCTCTTTTAGCACTTATCGCTCAAGCACTGAATTAATTTTCATTTGTCTTTCAGTTAATCAGAGATCTCCTTGAATAAGGAAAAAGGGGAAACTATTTCTTATCATGAAAGATACGAATCCAAATGATGTGTGAGAATGCTCTCTTTGTTTATGTGGGGAGTAGGGGCTGGGGTTATGTTTTATGTTTTACAAAACTATGCCTAACTACCTTGCATATCTCTTAAAACAACCCAGTAAATGTTTTCTAAATGAATGTATGAGTTAGGTCTACCTTCTAAATAACAGATCATCTTACATCTCAGCACAGGTTTACAACTGGAGCCACAGTTCTTGTGGCTAGTATTTGTATTTAATGTGAGTAAAACTTTGTTACCTGAAGCAATACCATGGATTACAAAGAGCTTTTCTGATTTTCATTCACATCTTTATGAAGAGAAACTTATACATAAAAGTCTCTATTCCATAAAATTTGCTCAGTTGCCATTTGGTACTTATAAATGATCATTATAAGAACACTGTGAAATAAGCAATAACATCCTCCTGGAAGTAATTCCACTTGGGCTCAAGGTCACACACACACAGCTCAAGTTTGAAATTTGTTGTCAGGTCTCATGTATTGTGACTTACTATGTGTTGGGTGTGCAACTGATGCTGTCCCTATGTTTGTTATTTTTAAAAGTGTTATTTTTTAAAGTGAATATTATTTACATTTTTGCATGACACAAGCCCTTTTTCAACAGTGCTCATTACAGCTCAAGTTGCTAGTCTTGGGTCTGCTCTGTGGGGAATTTCTGAAAATCCCCTTTCATATTCTAAAGGAAACACTTTTCTTTACAAATTTAAATCCATCTTTCTCACTGTTAGATGATGCTCACAGTGTGATGGGGCAAAGTTTCCATTTTATTTAAATTATGCATTGTTTATGACTAAATGTATCAATTACCAAGTCGACACTAGTGGAACATGTAGAATAGGAAAGTTGGAAGCTGATTTCCATTCTGACCCCTTTCAGTGACTAATGATAATGACTAATGGAGATGGAGAGAATGAAACTAATAAGAATGTCTGTCTTCTCACCTCATAGATGATTTTTGTCTAAAAAAGGTTCATTTAATGTGTCCACATGTCTCTATTGTGTAGAAGGAAGGAAGCCTGTCTTTCCCTAGAAAATATGCACTGGCCATTTTTTTTTTATTTGACTGATTGGAAATTCCAAATATGACATGGTTGGAATGATAAATTTTCTTATCAAGGAGGAAAACAGGGTCAAGTTTATTTTTAAAAATCAGTGAGGTATTTCTAAAAACACAACATTAAAAAATGTACCTCAAAAGATGATTTTATCTCTGTCTTAGGGGGGATTTCAATTGCAGCCTACTTTTATGGGAAGCAATGCCCCTGGATGCTTCCCACTAAATGTAACTGAGCATATTAAAGGCATGAGTAATTTTCATGACAGCATAAGAGAAATGAACCTTCAATGGTTAGAAAATGTTTGCTTTAATTGGGGAATTATATGAAGATAGGCTTTCAACTCCTTTCATTTTAAGAAGGCATATCCTAAATTATTATAAAATAAGCCTGTGGAATAAAATTTTTAAAATCTGTAATATAGAAGCAAAATATATCTTTTGAATTCCCTACTATTGTCCTACTATTATTATTAACACAGCTGCCTTGAACCCCGGATAACCTATTTAGAATTTCTAGACACACAGGGCCATGACAAGTCCCTGTTCAACAGCAACAGACCATGAACTGGGGAATTGTGCTCAAAAGGTTAGGTTCAGTTGCAATATAGAGAAAGAGGTAAGAGAGGAAAAGAGAGAGAGACCTCCTGGCTGTTCACTGACTAGATGTTTTTCCTGCCTCTCTTTGCTTTTGGTCAGCCAGTTCTCCTCACATCAGTTAGGCTACCTTATGCTACCTAATGAGCAGTATAATTCCCAAACATAGTTTAGACTCTCGTGGAGATGCATTGTTTCATTAGGCTACTTGGAGCCCATGGAGCAGCAGACTATTCATTCTTTCAATTGTTCCCAAAGGGTGTACAAAGCTGATGAGCCTTCTTACTTATACTTTGGGAGTAAATCATTGACCTGATAAGCATTGGCCTTACCCAGGGTACTCACTGGGAAGTGATGTTTTTCAAGTGCATATGGAAACCAATGCAAGGTACTATCATAGACTTTAATGTTTATCGTTTCAGAAACCCACACTAGTCACATTATTATTCTGCTACAGTCCCATATTTATACTCATTAGTTGATTGAACTGTGCATTCATTCATTCAACTATTTACAAAGTACCAACCCTTAAACACTATCACACTATACATGCAGATGGAGGACCTAAGGGTGTTTGATAAAGATTTGGAGAGTGATGTTGAAGGTCATGGGATAGTTATCCATTAAGAATTAATTCTGTGACAGTTTTAATTCTTACCTAGAGTGAGAAATTTTCTAACTAGTGCTTTGAATGTATTCATTCTCCTCCAGAGAACATGATGTGGGAGGCAGGAGGTTCAATAGGAAAAGTTAATCTGACAGATTAAGAGATGAGTTTGCAACAGAGTTTAGAATTATGGCAGGACTCTGGTCATTGAGAATTGAGTGCCCAGGTGTCCACAACTCATTCTACTGCTCAGAGTCACCCTCAGAAGTCACCCTCATAGGCAGCAGTGAAGAATAAAAGCATTGGTGTCTCATTTATCTTGCCTGGTTCATGTCTGCTACTTACTAGCTATGTGAGCTTGAATAAAGCTCTTAACGTCTATCAACTACCCCTATTGGCCATGTGGAGATCATAATACCTCTACCTGTAGTGGCAGATACAGAGGCTGGCCAGAGAAAACATTGCATGAATGATGGCTGCCAGTGGCCAGCATGATTATACTGCCACTGCTGTCTTTCTAGCCCATGATCCACATAGGTGTCTGTGCTCATGTGCATATACATAGTATATGACTCTGTATGTGTCAGATATACACAGTGCACACTTCAGCACATCCTTGCCACTCAGAAGAACTCTTTTTCATTCAATCTAGTAAAAAAAAGAAGTAGTAGAAGAAAGGCTCCTTCTTCCTCAGAAGGGGTTGTCTGATACCTTGGGGACTCTCCAAATAGACCCAATGGGTAGAATAATTTGGCTGCTTTAGGTGTAGTTAAAGTTTACCATCAAGATTGGATTTGGGGCTAGCAGGGGTAGGGGCGTGTCACTACTGCTTTTCTTGTGTTTCCTAGATGGAATAAAAAGAAAAAGATGGCAATAACATTTAATTCTTATCAGAGTATCAACTTTTCAAGCAGAGGGTTTCATTTGAATGTCATGACGCATTGTAATTGCCTTCTGCTCATAACTTACAGATGGTTCTTTTTGACTGGTTCCATTAAAAAAATGCTTAAAGTCTTACTGATTATGTGGGAAAGGGTGAGCATTATTGTCAAACCCTGGAGTTTGCAGGAAATGAGGTAGAAAAAGAATCAGAATGTCTTTAAAATAATCCTGTTCTTGGACAGAAGCACAGGTGACAAGAAGCAGCCAGTTTTCTAGGGCATTTATGAATCCTGGAGATAATCTTGAAGCCTTGCATGAACAAAGAAGCTTATCTTCTTGATTAATAATTGGCAAAAAATGAAACTTCTGAATCTTCCTTCATTAGATTTTCAGAGATTTACCAACACCCAAGGAAAAGGATAAAGCACTAAGAGATGAAGTGTAGGCTTCTGCATTAATCAGGATTGACTGTTATGATTTATTGAGATTGAAATCTAGTCTGGCTTCCCAGAAACTGATCACCTGTTTTCTGCAATTTGAATCACCAAATCTCTCCCCCGTCCCATGAGCCTTTTACTGTAGTTAAAATGACAGTCCTTAAAAGTAACCAATTTCTTTAAATATGTAAATAGTTCATGCACTTTTGTCAGTCATCTCTACTCTACTTTAATGCGCTAATTCATTCGAGTTAAGTCTATTGATATATAATAATTGTGTGAGATGAAGGAAACTTGAGTTTTGGGAAAAAAACAGATTGGTACTACCTCCCAAAAGTAGCGATGTGGTACACAGTGAGGAGTTGTTAATTCCAGGTTACCTGTGTAGCTTCAGGCTTTGTATAATGCTGAATGACAATAAGAAGCAGACAACTATAGACTAGGAGAGAAGTTCTCGATCATGATGTTGTTCTGGAGAAATGAGTGGGTACTTAATAAGAGAGATCTCATTCATACACTAACTGCTTCCCTTTTGCCCCCACGGCTTGGTACTGTGTTGTTTGGGTGTTTTTCTACTCCTGGATGCAAGTAAAGGTATCTCTGCTCTACACAAACCACACCCAAAAATGAATTTGCAAAATCATATCTTGATACATATGAAAAAGCAGTTTACCCAAAGTTGCCCAACTAAAAAGTGTTCAATATGGGGTTCAGATTGATTTCTGCCTGACACCAGTTTCCAGACAGACCCCTGGATAGCACATTCCCTCCTCCTGAGAGCTCTGAAATCAGCTGTTCCAGGTGTGAGATTCAGTGCCATAGCCCCAGAATGCCCCATTCATCAGTATTGCCCATGGTTCTTGGTTCTACTTCTCTCTCATTGACCAGGCTTTGAGTTTTGCTCACCAAAGATGTTAGGAAATAAGCATACCCTTCAGCAGTTTTATCTGGTAGGAGTCATTCAGAGTCTTTAAATTGGAGACAAAAAACCACTCCATGTGTAATGATAACAGCAATTCCCTTCCTGTCAAGGAGAGTAGGGAAAGAAAGGAGAGGCATAGATGTATGAGAGGTTTCAGCAACTCATTTTTCAAATGGTTCAAATGTTTCCCCATGTTTTGGACTGTAAAAGTATCTTTTACACATTTCTAGAGATTCTGACAAAAAATGGTAAAGGAGGTCAGGTAAGTAGACTATCTACATGGCTCTTTAACAGGAGAGGCTCTTTAACAGTCATGTTCTTGAAAGTTACTAACAACTTTTCTCAAAGGAAAGTTATAGCTTATTAACTAATACTAGTGTTAGTCTAGGAAGACTCTAGAACTTTCACTTAGGTAAACAAGGACTTCTATATGTAGGATTGTTACTGATAGCAAATCCTAAATTATATTCCAAGATATACACTTTATAGACAGTATAAACTAATGTAACATTTAAAAGTTTTCTGTGGCCTAACATTTTTGAGAAGCACTAGGTGAAGCAAAGAACCTTAAATTTATTAGTTGTTTATAAATCACCAGTGTATCCTTTGCATTGTTTATTGACTCTTAAACTCATTTTTCCAAAGAGCATCTCTTGAAGCAGAACAGCAAGTGATTAGTGTCTGGAGTCAGATAGTTTGGGTTCAAATCCCTACTCTACAACTCACTAACTGGGACTCTCAGGAGTCTGCCTCTGTTTTTCATCTGTAAAATGGGATCATAACAGTATCTACCTCTTAGGGTTATTAAACTAATAAAATGAGCTAAGCCATATAAAGCATGTACATGTTAAGAGTTCTGTAAGTGTTAGTTGCATTGAATCTATGGTACTTGAAACTAAAAGACTGCGCTTCCTTTAAATAGTGTAAGTTCCTACAGAAAACTCCATAGGAACCAATCTTTTCATTGCTAATTGCTTGTTGCTTCCTTTAAAGTCACTAACGGGGATGTATTTTTCTCTACTCTATGTGGAAGTAGGACAGAATTAATTTTAAAAGCCAGAAACAATAAATCATGGGATTCCATCACAGTAGATACATAAAAAATATAAATTATACAGTCAAATAAGAATTTGAACATAAAGGTTTGAAGGACAGACCTCTGAGCTTCAGAAATTAGTGTGTGAAATGAAAGCACTAATATCAGACCATAGGCTCGCATTTGTCACCCTATATATTGACAGCATACTATAGGGTAAGGCAATCCAAGGCACTGAATAGTAGACTGGTAGATTGGTTACTCTCTATCCTCTCCTTCCTTGCACTAAGGGGAGAAAGAAGTGAGGGAAAGCTTGAATCACTGGAGATTTAAGATATTTCTGAGTGAAGTCCAAATTCCTGAGGTGCTAATCTCAGTTTAGGTGGGTCAGTTGCCCCTTGGAACTCTAGAGGGCCATGTGAGAGACTTACTCCTAACCCTGCCATAAAAGCTAAAAAAAAAAAAAAAGGAGACCTGGGCTCCCACCTGGCCATTAACCAAATGAGTGACCTTGACTGTTTAACTCTAGGGCCAAACATCATTATTCTTTAGCTGTATAATGAGGGGCAGTCTTGGGGCTCAGCCCTGGGTTCCTGTGGGGCAGTCTGCTTTTGTCCTGAGAACAATGGATTTTGCTGTGACTCTCACAGCAGGGTAGAAATGAGGACGGAGTTTCAGTCACGATTTCTGAGCTCTTCCCTCCCTCCACCTCCTTGCCTTGGGCATCAGGATGCTCCTTATGTAACACAGTCAGGAAAAGGAGGGCAGGACGGTAAAAATATTACCCTGCAGTTGTAGCTAAGCCAGTACCTGGCAGGGTCCTGAAGTTGGAAGAATGAAGATGAAGGAGACCTAGAGGGAAATGGGAAGGGACAAAGCACACGTAAATTCCAGATTGATTCCTCTGGCCTGGAGCATTCATCTCCATTCTGTCCTCTGCTAGGCTATTGCATCCACTGTTAGAAAAAAAAGCCATAGGAGGTTGGGGCCTGAGGGGGGATGTATCCATCACCATTGCTTAGAATGTTTAATTTTCCAGGGACTGTCATTAAACAAATTTTTGCTGCAGCCTGGCAGCCCTCACAGACATTTGCTTGAAGAAAATTATGAGGAGGCGATTTGTTTGAGGTAATAGCAAGGCTGGGCTCTGGATTCTGAATGGCACACATAGACCTTTTGCTTTTCTAAAAATTGCTTGTTAGAAAATTCATTTTCTGGCCTATCTTTGCAATCAGAGTCAGAAGAGTTCCGACAAAGTGAAAAGATGCAAACACTTTCTGGGTTTTCAGACCCCAAAATGCGGCTCACCCACGGGAAATGGAAATGAGTACGGTGAAATTTAGGAACCAAATACTAGGGATATAACGATGAAGTGGGAAAGATTCTGTCCTCCTAAGAAGGGCACCTTTCCTGGAAGTTTCTGGCCATTACCTGCTGGGAATGGCATCCTTTAAAAAATTACTGTCTTATCTTATGCTGCTGCAGCAGCTAGACAGAGAGGACAGGCCAGGCATGACACAGGAAGGATCTGAGCGGCTAAGAGCTATGTATAGATTGCAGGCTCCTCTCCCCAGCCTTTGGAAATGTTCAAGCACTCAGAGTCAAGAAGAAAAAAAAAAAAAATGATTGCTCTGTTTGTTCCTTGAAGTATAAAAATGGTTTTATTTTTAGACATTACTGTGTGTGTCTGTTTAATCTACTGGCAGTTGTCTTCAGATGCAGCTGTAGAAAGTAGAATAGTACAGCAAAAGGTGGGCCCAGGCAAGAACTTGATGATGTGTCTGGGGTTTCTCAGCCTCGGTGCTATTGACATTTGGGGATGGATAATTCTGTACTATGGGGTCTGTTCTGTGCTATAAGATGTGTAGCAGGATCTCTGGTCTCTACCTACTATATGCCAGTTATGCCACAGGACATGTTCAGGACGAAAACTGTCCCAAATTGCAGCCTCTGCTTAGAATTTGAAACCTTCCCTCCAGCCCGGTGCATTCAATTTTTCTTATCTCTTTCCCAGACCGTTGACACCTTGTGCCCACTTTCCTACCAGTTGCTCAGTATAACCTCACCTACCTTGAGTGGGCACTGTTCCTGCTCCATCCTCTGATCCCTCACTGGATGAAATATAGTCCATCCACCTCCTATTTCTTGCAACATGTAGTAAGTTTAATGCACACTGTTTTGTCATAAAGTGTTTGTATTGAATTTACCAAATATATGTCCTTTAAGTAAGAGTTTGCCAAATGTGCTTCTTTAGCAGGAGAAAACACATTTCCACTCAGTGCTTCCATTTGGTTTTGTTTACTTGTATTTTTTAAGGCAGTGCCAAAAGATTGTATTCTTCCTAAGATCTCTATGGTTCTCCTTTGTACATTCTTTTTCCATTACAACTTCCCAATATTTTGGACCCCAGAATGAGAAAAGGGAGACTTGGTCAGCTAGTGAGCTCAAGTGAACCTTCCTTCCAAAGCACCTATATATAAGGTGGTATGTTTCTCCAGCCCATGCACCTGGATCTTCTTACACCCAGATCAAGATACCCCAAAAGTAAAAAGGAATATTTCTCCTAGGAAAAGACAAACTAACATGAAGTAAAGGCCAGGTCTGTTGGGCAACAGTCTAAGATCTAAATACTTAGTAAGATCTAAATTTAGAATTTCGAGGAGTAGTCTGACTAGAGCAGGTGGTATTTAGAAGAGTGAGCATTTTACTCCATGTGGAGAGTCCTCTAATGGTTTTTAGAGGATGAGTCCAGCCCTTTGACATGATATTTCTGTGATTTTCCCTCACTAGACTCACAGTCAGTCTTCCATGTGGCAAGCACCTTCACTACCTATATTCCAGGTACATTGAACTATTGCCAGTTTCCCAAATGTGTCAATTTATTTCATAACCCTTTGTGGAATAGCTCTCTCTCCTTCCCTTCTACCTGGGAGTCCTATTCATTTATCTACCTAAGTCAAACATCTTATATTTGACGCTACTTTTTTGCCTAATGATACATGATATATTATTACTCTTCTCATTAAACAGTGTTATTTATGTTCCTTTCTGAATATTCAATATGTGTTACAAAGGAGATACTCCCTAAATATAACTGAATGTATTAGAGCATGATCTCAGTTTATAGAATTTAAGATTTGACAATTTTTAAGAAGTTTTTAAAAATTCATTCATTAAAGTGCTAAATTCTGGAAAGTACCTTGAAAATTCCAAGGTGTTCACCCAACCAGTTCTTCTTTGGAAATCTTTATCAATTTTCAGTCCATGGACCAGGTTATCTGCTGCTGAGCATCCAACCAACACAAGCATTTCATCATGGCTTCCTTTGTTGTATACTTTTCAATTGACATAGCATCCTTGGACTTGTTCTCTATAAATTGAAACTGAGTATACTCTTTACCTTTAATCTTTAATTAATGCCTGAATGTATAATATTGGCAAACATAGTTCTTTTGCAAGCTGTGAGCCCAAGTTCAGAAGAAATGTCACTCATTGATAGGTTAACAAACTATTTGTTCTGTAAGTTGTATTGAGTCCTATGAATTTGAACAAAATCTCTTTCTGAAATGGAAAAAGGAAAAGATAGTTCCACCTCTGAGGAGCCCACAATTAAGTGAGATAACTAATCTATGTCCACAAAGCCAACTCACACAGAATGTGCTAAGAATTAGGAAGCCTATTGGAAGGATTGGAAGTTTGAAGGAAAAGTCCAGACAGACTCAGGGGAGAGAATGGGCTTAAAAATGAAGGTCCTGAATGCCTGTGTGCCCATCTTGATTTTGTGCTCTTGTCATTCTTCCTTCCTGACTATGTTAATGAGGATTTTCATATTCAATATTGCCCTTAAGAAAGTCAGGAGGTAAAATGAGAGGTTCTGTGAACACTTTCCGTAGGAAATATGCTATTAGGATAAAATTTGAAGCTACTGCTGACCCATTTTATTTTCTCAAAGCTAGCATGAAACATGAATGTGAAGTAGAGATTTTAGAATTTGATTCCTGCTAGCAGCCAACTGCAGCATTCACTAAGAATTGCCGGGAATTCAGCCACCACTTGCCTTGATGCTTTCTCTGCAGTATCAGGTTAATTGTAAATCATATTCATTTCTGCGAGGCAGGTTTTACTTTTTTCTTTTGTGTTCATTGTTTTCTTCTCTTTCCCTTCTCTGTCAAGTTATGTTTGGGAAGGTTTCTTAATTTTCAGACAGAAGAGATCCCAGAATCCAGGAATAAACCTAATTATAATGACAAATTGACCAAAATAAGAAAAATGACAAATAATCTGTGGGTTGAAATTTTTCCAAAAGCCAAGAATAAATAAATTGTCTCTTAAAGTGCCTGGTGGAGGAGGCTGATAAAAGGAACTAAATTATCTGTTGTTTTTTCTTAAGTCTGTGATATTTGGCTTTCAAAGTGAAAAATGTTAAAATTTTTAAAGATATGGACTAAAATAATCAACAAACTTTAATGAGCTTCTGTGAATTGGGAGCTTGAGAGAAAATGTCTTCCTAGTAAAATTGTTAATGAATCTGTAAATTTCTTTCGAAAATAAAATCAACGATGTTATTATCCTCACCTTTTATATCAAATTGTTTCGATTGCACAATTGTATATCTGACCACATATTTATTATTACTGGAACTTCTAGCTGTTTTATTATAACTATTAATAGATGCCATACTTTGTTTCCCTGAATCTTGCATCTTCCCATAAAGGAATAGGGAAAAAAAAATCAAAATTAGTAAGTTGTAATTATACGGAAGTCCTAATATTTGGTGAAGAAAGGGAAAGTTCAACAAAAAGGGAGTGAGATAGAGAGCATGTCCAGTAGACACAAAGACAAAAGCAGAGTGTTCCTGCCCCTGTGTAATGTGGGCACTTTCTAGTAGCAAAGCCCAACAAATCTCCAAGATAGATGTGATCTTTCCCCAGGGAACTTTCTCAGGGGACATAGAACCTCAAAAGTATGGAAAGTTGTGTAGTGAATCTGCCTGTGATGATGTTAATTTTTTTGCCCCCTCCACCCCCAATTCCTGTCATAAAAGCCTAACTCTCATAGATGATGGTATTAGGTACTGCCTTTTGCTGGCACTTAGATCATGAGGATGAGGTCTTGTGAGGTCATGTTCTTTGACGAGCTGCCACCAGATTCTCCAGCCCTTCTACCACATGAGAACACAGCAAAAAGACAGAACCCAAAATGGGCCCTCACCTGCCCATGACAGCACCCTGATCTGAAACTTTAGCATCCAGAGCTATGATATATAATTTTTGTTGTTTATGAACTACCCATTTGCGATATTTTGTTATGGTAGCGCAAATGGACTAAGACAGAATCCTATCCGAATGCTTTATTCATCAAAGCACTTTTAGAAATGTTTCTGAGTTGAAACTAGCAGTTCCGGAGAATTCATTTGATATTCTTTTGCATGTCTATTGTATCTCA
The DNA here is from genome assembly GCF_000260355.1 of Condylura cristata. Taxonomy (NCBI): domain Eukaryota; kingdom Metazoa; phylum Chordata; class Mammalia; order Eulipotyphla; family Talpidae; genus Condylura; species Condylura cristata. Next base: position 34,038,304 of record NW_004567106.1, on the reverse strand, counting down.
AGAATTTATACTCAATGTTGGGTCCAGACACAAGAGTCTACATGTCATGTCATGTTAAATTGGTTATATACTGGGTGGGAAAGGAATAGTACTAGTAATAATAGCAGCAATAACAACAGTAATGATAATTATTATGATGTTTGCTAGTGTCTTTAGTGCCAGCACTTAAATATCTACATGTTTATTTTATATAATTTTCAAGTCTTTGAGGTTATTATTATCCCCATTTTACAGCTGAAATAACTGAGACCAAGAGTCAGACAGTCACTTGCAAAGCCAAAGAGCTAAGAAGTGGCAGAGCTGAGTTCTGAAGGCAGAAACTTTGGCCTCATGTGCCAGCTCTAAACCACAGACCACACGGGCTATGAAGGACATGGACACAGAAATTGATCATAGAAGCCTGTATAAAGAGCATCAGGTATACAGAGAATATTCTAAGTAAGGTGATATTTCAAGAAGGTGATCCATCTCATAGCAGAAAAGTAAAATGGCAGAAAACAACATGGAAAATTCTGTTCTTAAATTACCATTTTGGAGAGTGATTTAATATGGATATGTTTTATGCCAGATTTTTAAAAAACCTTTTCGTGCATAAAACCTTAGTGATCTATTGATATTCATTAAAAGATGTGCACATATATATCCATGAATTTCATTATGTAGATAAGTAAGATAATGTATTGGGTGAGAGTTTATGCTTTAAAATATAAATTGTGCACCATGTTCTGATTAAATTTTAAAGAACCATATAGTTTTGGATGTTGTAGCAGTTGTTTTTAATAGCCACAAATCAGCTAAATGGGAAAACATGAACCCTTCAAACTATACGAATTCAGTGTCTCTCCAGAGGCAGATGGTCACCTGCACTGGGCACCAGTCCAGCTATTCAGTCAATCCAAATCCCTCTTGAAATGAGGAGCTATTTCATCCACTGTTGTTCCTTTTCATGGAATCACTGACTTTTGTATTCAGCAAACTTTTATGAATAAATCTGAAACCGTATATACTGTACTCTTGTGTGGCTTGGCCAAAGGACATGTCACTTGGTGGAATGAATAAAACTTGTGTCCTGAGGCCAAGTTAAAAGATGAAGTCAAAGGCTGGCCCATATAGGAGGAAGCTGTTAGACAGAGTCCAGAATAGAATACACAAAGGGAAGAATCAAGCATTTTGATCAGATTGCTGTTGATGTCTAAAGGGAGTGGGGCATCCGCACCCCATGCGTAGTTCCCAGTAGACACATCATAGTGCTGAGTGGTGCATGGACTCTAAAGCATCACTTTCAGACATTGGCTGGAGATTTAGTGATTTCAGAGCTAGAACTCCAGAAAAAGAGGGCTACCAATAGTTAGATGAGTTGTCCCAGTAGAGTTCAATGAGGGCTCCATTCTCTGGAGAGTTTTGAGTTACATAAGCTCTTCCACATGAGACCAGGAAATATAAACTGGTGTTCTGTGAGTACTGGGAGCCTGCAGGCTCAGAGGACAACTAGCTACCAGGTTTGCAGCAACACACTAGCAGCAGCAGCAGTTATCTTCCATTATTTTGCCTCTCCATTTTGTTTTAGGCACTATGCATCCAATATCTTATCTCACAGCACCTAGCAAAGTTGGTATCATTATCCCATTTCACAGATGAAGAAACACACCTGAGCTGTTTCAGGTTCAGGAGTATCCAATGTCCAACTTTTTCCTATTTTTCTAAATGTTGCTTCTCTTGAAACTAATCCAAGAGTTATTATAGGGAGAGATTAGTTCAGAAATTTCAGCATAGTTACCCTTAAGAATCAAAGGTTTTCACCCTGTATCTGAGCAACTCTGGAAAAGGCAGAGGCTACATAGACCTAAATATTATGGGAAATAAAGTAGAAATGAATGACTGTCCTAATCAGTAATAACCAAGTACTGGATTCTGTGGATCACAGTGATAATCAACAAGGATATTCTCTGCCTTTCAGAATCTTCCCTCCCAATGTGTGCACCATTTACTTGCTTGAGAAGGAAAGTCACTACGTTTGTGCAAGTTATTTTTGTCATGGACACTAAATTACTATAAGTTAGAGGAATCATCCTTAGATAAAGTACATCTTCAATACTTCATTGTTGAATGAATGAATGAATGAATGAATGAATGAATGAATGAATGAATGAATGAATGAATGGGTGAAGGCATGTTTACTTGCTCCAGTGGATTAGCTTTCTTGCTACAGATAAACCAAAGGAAAAATATTTTCCCATACCCTATCAAGTGAGTCTACTTTGTTTTGTAGGAGGTAGCAATTTATAGATCTATCTACACATTATTTTCTAAAACTCAAGTATTTTGGAAGAGCAGATGGAGTAACATACTGTATACAATAGTGGTATTTTGAAATATATTTCATTTTGAGCAATCTGATGCTGCTTTATTTAGCAAAAGTCGTTGAAGATTTTTAAAAGCAATCATCCAAAGAACATGAGTGGCTGAGCTCATAGTGGACAGGCCTTCAGAAACTAATGAATTTCAAATTCTTCTCTGCACACCCCTGTCCTGGCCTACATTGGCACCTAGAGATGATGTACTTTGTTCTGGGGGATAAGAATGTTATCTGTATTTTTGCAAATCTTCTGGGTGATTCTGATATGCACCAGGTTTAAGAACCATCTTTTACATCCATATATGTGTGCTCATTTCTACCCATATCTTAGTACTTCATTTTTCTTGAGACTTACTTATTTTCACCTTTTAAATTATTAGAGAAACACTTGGCGATGGGAAACCCATAGGGATTACAATCGAGGTGAAAAAAAAATGTACAAAATGATGTAAAAATAAACTATTATATTTATAAAAAAAAACTGTAATTTTTAGCTAAAATTCTGTAGTCAAGGGTGCATAGGACTATGGTGATGGCACATGGATGACTCGGTGATGGTAAACCCATGGAAATTACAATTGAGATGAAAAAAATGTATAGAATGATGTA